>NC_140973.1:14394415-14839415 GCF_056783735.1 Eptatretus burgeri
TCGTTCAACAACTTTCAAAATTTGACCTTTGCATAACCTTTAAAGGTCACAAAACAATGTTGTGGACATTAAAATAAGGAAACAGGATACGTGCTATAGCTTATTGGAGTTAGTTCGTCGAAGAAGGTCGAAAACCCGGTTTGATTCCCACAACTTTGAAAATTTGACCTTTGTGAACTTTAAAGGTCAAAGGTCAAGGATTATGACCTTTGGTGAAAAACTTCCTCTGGAACATTCCAGGAACAATATAACGTCATATAGGCTATATGGCATTTCACACTCCACAGATTATCCATACTTTGATGAAATCAGCGTAAAAACAAACGAAGGGGGCATCACAGGCAAGGTGTTCGAGATAGAGAAAAATGGTTTGAAGACTTTAGGTGGGGAATGACCTCAAGATTATGCATAAAATATATTGTCATCCGAGCTCTCAAAGTTTTGGCAGTCGTATGATTTTTATGTCAAAATTCGCAATTTTCTAAGTCCGTGACCTTGTGACCTTGACCTTGTGACCTTGACCTTGGGACGAAAATGAAAAATCGAGCTCCGTGGGGCTGTGCAGGTGCCATTGGGCTAACCAAATACCGAAACCCCTGTCAGATTCGACAAACCCCTGAGGAGAAGATATAAATTGAAATCGGCTACCCCCTAAAAACATGTTTTTTGGGTGTGAGTCCGCCCATAATGGACGCACCACGCCCACTCTCAGGAAAACACAACTAGATCATGATATAAACCTCCCACCAAATTTTTATCAGGATCGGATCAAAACCCAGGGAGTTATGCTCGGGACAGACAGACAGACAGACAAGCCGGTAGGCGGACATGGGTATTCGACTACCCAATAGAACCTGACGTGATGGGCCCGTTCGATGCGGAATGACCTGAGTATTAAGCACAAGAAAATTCATGATTCTAGCTTCAAGGGTTCATGCTGCAGATTGTTTTTTCGTTAAAATACCCCCATATTTAGAGGTTTTTCGGCCGTTGCTAGGCAACGGAGGGGTTCATAGCAACGGTTCTTTCTCACACATAACTAGGACATACCATGAACCTACCATACCAGTTTGATGTATATCTGACTCATAGTCTCTGAGATATAACGAACTTCGTTTTTTTATTGTTTTCGACCAGGGTTCATTCAAAGTCTATCTTCTCCGACACTTTTCATAGGATCCGGCTTGAAATTTTTGACAATATGGCTGAATGTACTGCCCACAGTTGGTCGTGGCCCGATTTTTGATTTTCGAAAAAATTAATTTTTTAGGATTTTTCAAAAATTTCAAAGTCCCGTTGCTAGGCAACGGGGGTGTCCATAGCAACGGTTCTCGTTTGCACACAACTAGGTCATGGTATTAACCTACCAACCAAGTTTCATCGAAATCGCCATTGTATTAATTGAAATCGCTATTTTAAATACTGATAATTATAAGGGTAGAACAAAGCTCAAAAAAATATTTTTTGAAAAAATTGTTTTTTTTCGACTAGATCGACTACCCAACAGACAGACAGACAGACAGTCAGACAGACAGACAGACAGACAGACAGACACACACCAATAACGAATATAGTGGTCACTTACTTTTTCCTGAAAATATTTTTTCGTGAACCAATATCTCAAAAAGTTGTGCACGGATTCGAATGAAACTTGGTGGACAGGTTGGGTGTTTGACAAGGAAGAATTGATTCGATTTTGGTGAAGATCTGAATTCGGATCCAGATTCGAGAATTTTTTAGTTATTCTTCACCATTGAGAGATGGGGCCAAAAACCATACAGTACTGTATAGCATAATATTTCAAAAATGTAATGGGTCTGATATGTTCTCGTCTCAGGAGAACTGACTATTGGATTATCAGTAAAAACCCAGCTGACTCATTGACGACCTTCAAAGTTGAGGGTCTGCCTGCTCCACCTCGCCTGGTCTTCATGTGATGCTCGTCCACTCATTGTGAGTTACTCTTATTCCCTTCCCTTGTTACATGTTGTTCTGAATGACTGTAGTTCTTACCCTTCTGCTGGACTTGCTACTCTAAAAAGTCCTGAAATGCAAAATCTTCTTTTCCAATTTTTATGTGTTAACCTTAATTAATTATTATTTTAGAGCCCTATCATACAGACAGAGCTTTAGAGCAACAACACAAGCAGACAAACGTCTCTCGGTTAGAATCATGAATTCTGGACGAATTGCCACTCCAACACAGGGTAGTTGATGGAAGGTGGTAAGAATTCGTAATTTGTTCAATGTGCCGGTGATAACTCGCTCACACGTCAAGAAAGACACCATGGGATCTTTACAGTCGACCGATGTCTAATGCTGGCAGACAGGTCCTCCGGCTTAAAGTCTGACGAAGGAATGCAGAAAAAAAAACCCCCAGAAAATGTGTGGAGGAATGGAGGAGGGGGTGGAGGGGTGAAGGGTGGGAAATAATAAAAATGAGAATTACATCACATGGAAACAATACCTGAAACCACTGTGTAAGAGATGTGTGTCATGCTGTGAAAAGGAAGTAAAAAATATGATTTACTGTGCTCTGTATTGTAACTCTCGAGTTCATTACTTCTCTCAAAGCACACAAATCTCAGGTATTCTCAGGATCCCTTACAGGATGTTGGAAATAATAACAATAATTGAGCAAAATCCGATGAAGCATTGTGGCCGAATATAATGGAATACATCAATCACGTACCTATGGTATTCAGTATTAACTGAACATTCAGTGGACTTGCAAAATATCTTGGAGGTCTTCACACTCACCTCTCGGCTGTCTTAGCCTGGGTTCGAATCTTGACCAACCTATGAACAACTGTTTCATATGTCCGCCAATACATCAATGCATACGTGTGCCGTCCCTCGCCGCAATGTCTTTCTTGAAGAGTAGGTCAGTTATCAACAGCCTGAACGCATTAGAAACTCCTGCCCTGAGTGAATGCCAGGAAGGCAATGGCAAACCTCCCAAGATAAACCTTGCCTTGGCCAGGAGCTGTGTTCGGCTCTGTAAGGAGTATGATACATTTGAAGGTGAGGGGAGGGTTAGGTTCTCACACCTGTCCGACTGTTTGTTTGTTCCTTGAAAAATCTTACATTGGTCAGTCAGTCGATTTTGTTGTGTCTCTATCTGTCTGTTTGTCGCCTCCAGGTCACAATTCCAAACCGATCGTCATGAAACGTTACCGAGTTGTAGAGGTAGTCTCAACTGAGAAGCCGATTTGTTTTGAGGTCAAAGGTCAAAGGTCATCTTGAGGTCAGATTTCTAAACTCGTCATTTTTTTTCATCCGATTGACTTGAAATTTGAACATTATTTGCATAGTGCGTCACTGAATCGGGAAACCAGCTGTTTTTGAGGTCAAAAGGTTGAAGGTCAACTAAAGGTCAAACTTCTAAAATCATCAATTTTCATCCAATTGACCTGAGCTTTGAATGAGATTGTTAATTTTAATCTTAATGAAATGGACAATTTGATGTATCCATGGCAACCTTTGAAAAGGTGGGGGGGTGGAATTTGCAAGTATCGTGCTCTGTACTTCATCTTTTTCTTGCTTGTTTGCTTGTCTGTGTGTGAACAAAATATCTCATCAAGTTGTGGACGGATTTTGACGAAATTTGGTGGAGAGCTTGAGTACGTGACGCCGAGGAAATGATTTGATTTTGGTGAAGATCCGTCTGAATCCAGATCTGGATCTGAGAATTTTTAAAGTGATTTTTCACCGTTGGAAGATCGGGCCAAAAACAATATATAGCAGAATATCTCAAAAAGTTATGCACAGATTTGGACGAAACCTGGTGGATGAGTTGGTTAGGTGACAAGAACAAGCCGAGCAGATTTTGGTTCAGGTCCGAATCCAGAATTGGCCTATCAGTGGGATACAAAACGTAAACTGTTCAGCCCGGCAGAGGTATGCGCTCTACCGAGTGCCGTTCTTTTTCTGAATACTTTCATTTGAAATGAAATTACCAAACAGCCAACTTATACCATGTACAAATCATTGCCTCTTTTGAGTTTTGGTTCTTTGAGGTTTTATGGTATATGTTAATACACTCAAACCAAATATCCAAACATGTTAAAAGATTTTAAATTATTATTTAACACCATTTCTTTAACATTAATTGTATTTGGAGGAATTTTCTGTATTTTAAGGACCTTCAACAGCTCTTTGTCTTTGTGAGATCGTCTTGCTTCAGCAGACACTGCACGACGTATGATACGCAATGTGACGTTGACTTCACATGGTGCTCCAAGGCGTCTTAAATGATGCAAGTCCATTCATTGAAGAATTTTTTTTTTTTAAACACAATAGTTACCACCGTATATAAAGTTCTACAGATAAATGCCAGGTAAAGGTGATCTCAAAAACCGGATATCCCAGCTGGATTACCCAGCTTTCAATGGCACCACTATCCCAGAGTCTTCCAGTGTTAACATCCTGGGGGGGTCAACATTGATGAGAACCTCGACAGGCCCAGCTACACCAACACCGTGGCGACAAGAGCAGGTCAGAGGCTGGGCACGCCGCGACAAGTGGTTCACCTGCTGATCCCTTAAGACCTCTCCAGCATCGACAATGCTCAGGTCAGAAGGCTGATGGAATACTCACCGCTCGTCTTCGATAGGGGACATCCAAAACAACACTTAAGAAGCTGCACACATAGTCTGGATATTCAGAAACACTTTACTTGCTCAGCCAATCAGATGCTAGGCACTACATTAAGAGGCCAAAACACCTTAGTCTAAACAAACATTATTCAAGGCAGAGTTTAGCCTGTGTTGTCGGAGAGCTATGTGGGGTAATGTGGACTTCTGGGGATTCCTGTCCACAGAAAAAGACGTACTTTGAAGTTTAGAGTATATTTTTGAGTGTTTTCATGTTGCTAGTAAACCACCTGTTCCACCTGGAAACGTGACGCAGTGAAGAAAGAAGCTGAGCTTCTGCAAGAAAGTATTTTTTTTTGTGATTTTCGAGTATTTTCTCGAACAAAAAAAATTGCACTTACCATTTAAGTAAGGATTTCTTTTTTAGACAACATTGCTGACGTCATAAAGATGTTGCGTATCTATCTAGGAGTCTCAATCTTATTCTTCTTCCTCAATGGCCACAATTATTCCCACGTTCTTGTGGGGTTGGTTGGGGGAAGCTAGGCCTGAGTCTTTCACATGAACCGACTGGTCGGCGCTAACATTCGAATAAGGTTCGGGCGAATATTCGAATAAGGATTTGTAATTTGTTCAGAGTGCCAGCAATAGCTTGCCGAGTCTTTGCGAAGGACACAGTGGGTTTTTTAATGTCCACCAACCAATGCCAGCAGACGGGACGCTCAGTTTAAGGTCCATCCGAGGGACGGCACGCTCATTGATGAATAATTCTGCCTGTGAAACACTCTCTGCCGTGACATCCCTCATCCTTCAGACAGGCAGGCTTGCAGCCTCTTCTATCTATCTCTTCAGACCTTGAAAAAAAATCCATAATCTGGTCAAACACTTGGAATATGTCTTTCAATCCTGAGAAATCTCACACTCTCACTATCTCTCTCTTTCCAAAAGAACCGTCTGGCAAACCCTCCTATCGACATTCTTAACAATCCTCTTGAGGAAGTTCAGTCATTCAAACTCCTGGGTTTCATTATCAAGCCAAGATCTCTCTTGGGTAAACCACAATTCAAAGTTGGCCTCCAAAACCAGCCACCAACTGGGCATCCTCCATCATACAAAGTCGTTCTTTGGCACACCTGAACTCCTATCCACCTACAAGACCTTCATCTGCAGCTGGATGGAGCATTGCTCTTCCCTCTGGGCTGGCTCCCCTGGTCTTTCATGAATGTGTGTGATGAAGTGATGAAGCTGGGTCTATGGGCCGATCACTATGCATCGTAGACAGGTCGGTTGTATCTCTGTCTGCGAGGGCCTCCTTTCTGGTCTTGCACCTTCTACTCTTTCGGTGCTTTGCCCCCCCCCCCACCTCTTCAGGTTTCTGCAGGGCTCATCATACAGACGACCATCAACCCCCTTCTGGTGAAACTCATTCTTCCTTCCTTCAATCTCATTCTTCCCTCCAGGTCGTCAAGACAGCTGTTCACCACAATCTCAGATCATCCCCAAACCAAAACCATTATCTTTTCTACACTCGTTAACTCCCTCAACCCAACCCCAATCAGTACTCCTTCCAAATTTACAGTTTTCCCTCCTGAGAGTTTCTTTCTGTATCCATCTTGTCCACCCCATGCATCCTTTCCTGCCCCCCCACCCCCATTTCTCTCATATCCTTTGTTCGTCCAAGTCTACCTCTACCTTGCGCTTCAACTCTCCTGTTGGTGTTTCCCCCCGCTCTCTCTACTGTTCCTTTTGGCCTGGTGCATCCTGATCTGTTCACTGTACCAGTACTAGCTCTTCCACGAGCCTTGACGATGTTATGGATTTTTTTATTAAACAACAACAAGGGGGGGCAGGAGACAAGAGGGGCGGGAGAGGGAAGGACAAAACAGTATGGAACATATACATTGGGAGATCTGTGGAAGGAAGAGGGATGGGTGGGGAACACGGGGTATACAAGATGGACGTGACAGGGACTTTCAGGAAGGAAGGCAGGGAAGTTGAAGGAGGTGGTTTGGGGTGGATTGACAGGGGTAGAAAAGATCGTGGATTTGGATGGGGGAAGATAAGAGATGGTGGTGAACTGCTGTCTTGAAGACCTGGAAGGAAAAATGGGATTGAAGAGAGTGTGGGAGTTTATTCCAAAGGCAGGAAAAAAGAGGAATGAAAGAGTGAAGGTGAACAGTGATTCGTGATTTAGGTCGTTTAATCAGAAGTGGGTTGCTGGCTGACCTTGAGCGCCCTGCAGAAATATAGGGGAGACATATCGCAGACAGAGCATGGGGAGGCGAGACCAGAGAGGAGATGATAGAAGATAGAAAGACCACGGACCAGCCTGTGGTGAGAGAGTGAGAGCCCCAAAGACTCGGCCTCATCACAGGAGATACCAATGATCCGAAATTCCTTGGTTTCCACAGTGTGAAGCCAAGAAAGGTGGGAGACAGGAGCACCAGCCCAGAGGGGAGAACAGTTCTCCATCAGGCTACGGACAAAAGCTTTGTTTGTGGTCAGGAGCTCAGGTGGGCCGAGGAAGGACTTTGCACGAAGGAGGATTCCCAGTCGGCGACTGGCTTTGAAGGTGAGGTTTGAAATGTGGCTTTCCCAGGAAAGGTCATGGCAGATACTCAGACCCAGAAGCTTGAATGAAAGGACTTCTTCCAGAGGATTGTTGAGAAAGTAGATGGGGGGGTTGCCAAACGGTCCTTTTGGAGAGACATAGTGAGAGTGTGAGATTTGTCCAGATTGAAAGACATTTTCCACGTGTTGGACCAGTTTGTGATTTTATCGAGATCTGCAGTGAGCGAAGAAGCTGCTGCTTGCCGGTCTGAGGGATGACTGATGGTACGGCAGAGGGTGGAATCATCAGCAAAGAGATAAAGAGGATTTTCCAGAGGGTCAGAGAGATCATTGATGAAAACCAGAAAAAGAACAGGGCCCAGAAGGCTGCCTTGAAGAACTCCAGCCTGCACAGGAAGAGGGGATGAAAAAACTCCATTTAGGGCCACATGTTGACTGCGACAGGAGAGGAAGTCTGCGAGTCATGAGCGGAGATGGCCGTGAATACCATTGGAGGAGAGTTTGGTGAGTAGTGCAGGGTGCCAGACTGTGTCAAAAGCATACAACATGTCCAGGGATATGGCTCTGATTTCATGTCTGGCGTCGAGGACCTCCATCCATTGTTGGGAGACAGAAGCAGCATATCCAGGGTAGAGTGATCAGGTCTGAAACCAAATTGATGTTCGGAAATCAAGCCATTGGAGAAGAGGAAGGATTTAATGTCTGAAGCGATGATGGATTCCATAACGTTGCTGATGATTGGGAGAAGGCTGATTGGTCTGTAGTTGCAGGGATCTGTTTTTGCACCTATTTTATGCAGGGCAGTGATGTTTGCTGATTTCCAAGCAGATGGCAGATGACCTTGAGCAAATGAGAAGGTGAATAGAACAGAGAGAGGGTGAGCAAGAGCAGAGGAACAGATTTTTAGGACACGTGGGCTGATGCCGTCTGGACCGGTTGCAGAATCTGAGTCGAGGTTTGACAGCAAGCTCTTCACTTTGTTCGAAGAAAATGACAAAAAAGAAAGGGTCTTAGCGGTTAGGGTGGCTGACTTAGGATCCTTGGATCCTGAGTATGAGCCCCGTTAGCTGCTGAATTAATACCAGATGGGGTTGACTCAACCTGTCATCCTTCCAAGGTCGGCAAAATGGGTACCAGTGTACTGTTAATAGGGACACTGCATCAGCGGCATCGTCGTGTCCCTAACCAATGATGCAACCAGCAGCCATAAGACTGCCCTCCAAAGAGAGAGAATGAGGATATAAAATGAAGTGAAACATGAGAAGAAAAAAAAAGCAACAAAGGTTGTTGTTGGTGTTGTTGATGGTGGTGCTGGTGTTGTCCTTCCATGTACTTTTATATACACGACAGTATTTTTCTCTGTAATTGCTTTGACAACATCTGGGAATGTAAGCCATAAAAAAAATTTCCATCAAATTTGCATACGCAATAACTAGATGGGATCTTTAAAAGGTTACACAACTCTTTTTTTAATAATACTTCCAAGCAATTTATTTAACAACAGCGTTCTAAAATGTAGCCCGTATTCGGTGGGACTTAAGGAAATGAACAAAGAGATTAATAATAATATGACATGCACAAACTGTTCTCCACCCTAATATGTATCTGCCCAAAGTTATCGACGTTCCTCCTTGATCATTTGACAAGCACCATAACTGATATCGAACTGCTGCCCAGGATCATTCCGGCTTCGTCTCTTCGGATACCTGTCAACAATTTCGCAGGATTGTTTTGCGCAGGGAAATTGAACGCAGAAATGAAGTTGATCGACTCAAAATAACTTTTTAAAAATCGAATACGTCGTTGATTGACTTGGAAACAACATGGAACCGATAATAAGTTTTTAACTTCACATGCCGTGCGAGCGCTCTCTAATCGGTTTGCATCGGATACGAATCGCTTTTGAACGGTACCTACATATTATGTACGCAATAATGGCAATTTTCTTTCACTCCCTCCTCCCATTCAGAGAAGTACTCACATTCTAAATGGAGGTACTCTGCTGGAAAATAAAGATACCATGTAACACTGGCTACCACTCGGTGGCGTTTGTGGCCTCCGTGAGCACATTTTGTGTCGACAGACAAACGGACAAACGGACCGAAATGCAATACCTTAAAAATGGTACAATGTTTTCTCAAGCTCCCCTCCCATCATCTCATATGTCCCATATGTCTTTAATTTCTAGAAACACAAATCTTTGGGCTCATCGACATAATCACTACACAATGGGGGAATAATTCCCAAATAAGTCTTCTTTTTCTTCTTGAAGAGCCACTATTATCCCACATTGTGGGGTCAGCCGGGGGAAGCTTGGCCCGAATCTTCACGAACCGGCTGGCCAGGCCAACGTTCGACTAGTTATGGCAGGAATTTGGAATCTGGCCGTCGTGCCAGCAATGGCTCACATACCCTTTGCAAAGGGCACCATAGGATCTTTAACATCCACCAATTAATGCTGGCAGACGGGACTCCTGTTTAACATCCCTCCGAGGGACGGCGCACACATATCGATGAATCACCTTGCCTGTGAAACACTGAGATGACAGTTTATCGCTGGGTCGGGAATTGAACCCAGGATTAGACAGCTTAGAGGCAGGTGTGCGTTCCTCTAGGTCTAGGCCATCCTGCCAGCCAATTCCCAAATAATATGCTCTAGAAAAAGAATGGAAGGAGAAATGTGGTCGAGAAACCCATGTAACGTTGGTGGGGGTGGAGGCAGTGGAGGTAAGAACAGATCAATGAGATTTGAACGAGATCAAAGTAATGATAGTGGGTGGAATTGGATTGTATAGACTACAGAGCATAAAGGGAAGGGTTAGGTTAATAAAAATGCTGTCATTTTACCATTATATGAAAGGAAAGTACCAAACTGAGCATCCAAAAGAGATCTGTCAATGTCGATAACAACAAAGTATTAAAATCACAAAGAAGAAGTACAGGATGTAAGCCTGCAGTCATGCATGAGTTCCCAACATGTATTCCAGCCTTAAAGACTCGTCAGAAAAACAAATCAAACTCTGATATAGAGCTTAGCCAAAGTTCTACACAAAACGTGATGGGGTTTTTTTGAGCAAAGGTCTCATATCAAGATCTCCACAAGAAGTAAAATAGGGCATGGAGGGGGTAGAAAGAGAGAGAAGAGAGAGTTTAAATAAATAAATAAAATGTCATTAAAATAAACCATTCATTCGAGATTGATCAAAAGTATTCCATGAACTTGCTAAATGACCGATTCAACATCAACTGGGTACCATCGATCATCGACCCTTCAATTGACCAGCACTTCTCCGAACATGGGTTAAACGTACACTCAAAACTTAGTTGTGTCCAAAGGTACCGTAATTGGACTTAGTTGTGTCCAAAGTTACCGTAATCAGACTTAGTTGTGCCCAAAGGTACCGTAATCAGACTTAGTTGTGTCCAAAGGTACCATAATAAGACTAAGTTGTGTCCAAAGGTACCGTAATAAAACTAAGTTGGGTCGAAAGGGACCGTAATCAGACTTAGTTGTGTCCAAAGGGACTGGAATCAGACTTAATTGTGTCCAAAGGTACCGTAATCAGACTTAGTTGTGTCCAAAGGTACCATAATCAGACTTACTTGTGCCCAAAGGTACCGTAATCAGACTTAGTTGTGTCCAAAGGTTCCGTAATAAGATTTAGTTGTGCCCAAAGGTACCGTAATAAGACTAAGTTGTGCCCAAAGGTACCATAATAAGACTAAGTTGTGTCCAAAGCTACCGTAATAAGACTAAGTTGTGTACAAAGTTACCGTAATAAGACTTAGTTGTGTCCAAAGGGACTGGAATCAGACTTAGTTGTGCCCAAAGGTACTGTAATAAGACTTAGTTGTGTCCCAAGGTACCGTAATAAGAATTAGTTGTGTCCAAAGGTATCCTAATAAGACTTAGTTGTGTCCAAAGGTACCATAATAAGACCAAGTTGTGTCCAAAGCTACCGTAATAAGACTAAGTTGTGTACAAAGTTACCGTAATAAGACTTAGTTGTGTCCAAAGGGACTGGAATCAGACTTAGTTGTGCCCAAAGGTACTGTAATAAGACTTAGTTGTGTCCCAAGGTACCGTAATAAGAATTAGTTGTGTCCAAAGGTACCCTAATAAGACTTAGTTGTGTCCAAAGGGACTGGAATCAGACTTAGTTGTGCCCAAAGGTACCGTAATAAGACTTAGTTGTGTCCCAAGGTACCGTAATAAGAATTAGTTGTGTCCCAAGGTACCGTAATAAGAATTAGTTGTGCCCAAAGGTACCGTAATAAGACTTAGTTGTGTCCCAAGGTACCGTAATAAGAATTAGTTGTGTCCAAAGGTACCCTAATAAGACTTAGTTGTGTCCAAAGGTATCCTAATAAGACTAAGTTGTGTCCAAAGGTACTGTAATAAGAATTAGTTGTGTCCAAAGTTACCCTAATAAGACTTAGTTGTGTCCAAAGGTACTGTAATAAGACTAAGTTGTGTCCAAAGGTACTGTAATAAGACTTAGTTGTGTCCAAAGGTATTGTAATAAGACTTAGTTGTGTCCAAAGGTTCCGTAATAAGACTTAGTTGTGTCCAAACCATAGACTCCTATAGAGGACTGGAACCTCCCATGCTTGGGATTTTTAACTTGAGTCTGAAGGATTAACTTGAGTCCGGGGCTAAAATGACTTCTAGAAGGGTTAGAGACACGATCTCTGGATCCATATAGGGGTTTTTGAGGACGGCGAGTTCAATAGTGTCATTTTCAACACCACTTGAGGTCATCTTCAAGGTCAAAATGTCATATTTCAAGGTCAAATTACTGAATTTTGGTATTTTTTGCCCGTTTTCGTGTCTGACTCATAAACGGTGAGAGATGGCTGATTGTAATAAGATGCAAGTGTGTAGAGCTGTCAAACTTTGATATTTATTGTCATATATCGTATTACATAAACATAAACATTATATGCATGTCCCAACACTATGCCTATTACAACTATGTCTATGTCTATCACTAGTTGGAGAGCTTTTCTTGCCTCCTGAGGCATCCCAAAGCTTTTTCTTTGTCACTTACATTGAGGATTTGAGCTTTCAACAGAATGTTAGCTAAAGTAGTACATGCAGCATTACTACTAGCTAAAGGTGCATCTACAGAGGATAACAGCTCAGCAAAAATGAAATCGGCAACGCATTTTAGTCTTGTCATTCAAATTATAGGCATTATGTACAAAAAGACGATTGACAGAGTCGGCACACTCAATCCACCTCTATTCAAATTATCTAGAAACTCAGACGACACCTCATTACCATCGGCATCATCAATGATCTCCTCCATACTAGTGCTATCACCATATTTATGAACAAGGTGTCCGGCCAAATAAACTACTTTATGCTTTAGGGCATCGTCAGACCCCAAGAGATCCTGAGCATCTTGAGGAGCAATCTCGTCAATGAGTTCACTTCACTCATCTGGATTTATGGAAGTTGTCAAGTTCTTGGCGCAATCAATCACATGAGAACTAGATTCGGGCATAATGTCATGCTTAATGAGTGTTTGCAAATTTACAATTTTAGCTGCAGCCATAATGTCAACTACGACAATGTAGAAGTTTCCACCACTTCTTTGCCTGGCTTGGCGGAAAAAAACTTTTCCAAGTCTTCATCTGCAAATATAGCAGGAAGAACGTAGTCAAAGTCTTCCTCTGCCAGAAGCAATTTGGCAGCCTCCACATTATTACGTGTGGACACAGTGAAGGCTTCAGCAGTTTGCTGAGTTAGCTTCAGCTTACGACCACCACCTCCTTGCCATGCGCAGGTAGATATAATTTGGCAGGCCTGCTCCAGCCGAGTGAAGCTTGTACAGTCTGCTGTCCAAGGCTGTCTGGATTCGTCGTGCAGATGGATAGCTGAGAAACGGTCTTTCACGTTCATTACTCACTCATTATCTGGGTGAGGATGATTGTGCCTTCGCTGATGCCCAGTGAATCCTTGAAGGTCTTTAAAGCAGCGACAGTCTTGTCATTGAACACTTGGCATACCGATGGTATGCTCTTGGCATACCATAAGATGCAGCTGCGACAGTAGAAAGGTGAAATGAGGAAGCTCGTGTGCCTCAGTCATCCAACAGAGCTGGTCCAACAAAAGTCGTTTGGGCACCTCAATGCCATCTTTCTCAACTCTATTCAAGAATAGAAATCCCAAAGGTGAGTGAACTTGTTGGAAATGAAAGAACTGCTCGACAGTTTGTCCAGTAGCATCAGTTCTTGAGAGGTAAAGGTTTTCCTGGTCTTTTATGACGTTAAAGCCAGGAAAATAGGAGCTGATTTTAGCACAGAAGTGGTCAAAATCTTGGATATTGTCTGCAACCTCATCAGCTGCCTGCATCTTCTTAGCTCTTGATTCTGACGTAGAAGATGATGTTGGGCGTGGGGCTGAGGTCACCTGCTTCAAAGCTGATTTCGGTACTCCAGGAAATATTGATGGGGGGTTCTTTGGGTCGTTTGCCAGCCCTAACTGACACCCAATCACAATTGAAATGTGTCTCACAAATATATATCTCCTTTGAGCACCTCAAGCTTTCTTTCTCATTTGGCATCGCCAATATCCATCTCTCCCTCTCCTCGGGATCTTTTGGGAAGGATATGACCTTTACATAAGGTGTCCCATCATAGTTTCCTCTACAACCAAAGCAGCTGCAACGACGTGGCATATTGTCACCAAAGCAGGAAACAACACAAAGATCCTGTGAGATCACCAGCTGGACAGTTTCTGAAAGAGAAACAAACAAAACATACATTAGTTAACGATGATATAAATCAGCAAGTCGGTGCAGTAGGTGCACAATGTCATGTTTTGTCATAGACTTTACAAAAGTTTTCCTCTATGAGTTAGACACAAAAACGGGCAAAAAAATACCAAAATTCAGTAATTTGACCTTGAAATATGACCTTTTGACCTTGAAGATGACCTCAGGTGGTGTTGAAAATGACACTATTGAACTCGCCGTCCTCAAAAACCCCTATATGGATCCCGAGATCGTGTCTCTAGCCCTTCTAGAAGTCATTTTAGCCCCAGACTCAAGTTAATCCTTCAGACTCAAGTTACAAACCCCGAGATCATGAGGGTTCCAGTCCTTCTCTGTAGTAGTCTATGGTCCAAAGGTATCGCAATAAGACTTAGTTGTGTCCAAAGGTACCATAATCCAATCAGAGAGAAGAAACGAGAAAAGAAGAACGCTCATCAAGTTTTGACCCTTCAATTGACCGGAGCCTCTCTGAACATGGGTCCACTAACCTACTTCTATCCAACGGCCCTCCAATCAGAGAGAAGAAAATAAAAACAAAGGTTGAGGCCATTCACCAGTAAGTCATGGAACCAATTAACAGCTCGAAATAAAAAACGTTTAGATATTCTGCATTTCCGCATGGTTAAGAGGACACTTTTGTGCATTTTATTTAAGATATATTTCATCATACGAGACGTCTCGCTCGCTCTTATTCCCATTTTACAGGAACATTCGTTGTGCTCATGACGAAGTTTGATACATTTTCCTAACAATCCTCTAACTGGTAATATCCTGCTATCTGCGCGTTCCGCTCCTGCATTAGCCAGCCTTGTAAAAGCCTTGAGAATAGCTCTTTGTGATGGGCAGTAAATTCTACACCCGGGGGACAGGTCAGAGGGTAACAATGTGAAAATAAGTCCCTAAACTATTATGCGTTTGGGCAAATGAAAAATGACATTAACTTCTTATGGATGTGAAGGTCTTCCTTTGGAACCACCGTGGGGGGGGGGGTGAGGGGGGTTGACTATTCCAAGTAGGTCACACTAGATCATTCCAAAACGCTAATTGCTGCACTGATGGAAACCAGTTTGAACTACAAGCTTCACCGTTATGAGCTTGCAATTTTCAATGATGTCAAGTGCAAAACGTAAATGATTAGCAATTAAATCGAGCATTCCCCAGCAAGGAGGCCGAGATACATGCCAGGGGTTTCACGAAATGATATCATTTCTATTACTATTTGTTTTACGCCAATGCCGCAATTATGCAGCGGCAATTAGGGCTTGCAATAGTCAAACAGGTAATCCATAATTAACCGGGAACACTGTGACTATGAGACAAATATTTAATAATTAGCTCAGCCAAATAGATTGATTAACGTTACAGAAAATGCTAACAATGAATGAGAAAAAATTCAAACCAAACCGAAATTCAACTTTCAAACAAGTTGGCCTGGGACATTTATCCGTCTATATTCTATATACCGAAATATACCGGGCGTAGTGGCGTGCGCCTGTAATCCGGCTACTCGGAGGCTTGGGTTGGAGGATCGCTTGAGGACGGGTGCTCTGCGCTTGGCCGTGCTATGAGAGGGTGTAGGGCAGCCCGGAATCATGGCGAAACCCAATCCTTATCTCTGTGTCGTAAGAGGCGACCAGGGTTGCGTCAGGAAGGGCATCCGGCATAAAACCTATGCCAAATCAGTATGCGGATCATAACGGATGATCCGCTGTGGCGACCCCCTAACGGGAGCAGCCGAAAGACGAACGACAACATTCTATATACCTAAATAAATGCAAATTGCCCGATTGTGTCTGAACAGGATAAACGTCGTAACCACAGCACGTATGACGCCGAATGATACTTCATTGAAGAGGTTTTGAGTCTGAACAGTGCATGGGGAAGTCTAAAAGTATCGATATTCATGCGATTTAGAGTTACGTGCTTTTCTGTTTCACATACAGGTGGTGTATAGGCTCAGAGTCGCTGGTTCATACACTTACCAGAAGTTTTTTTTTAAAAAATGAACGTAACCACAAACTATTCAATCAATTCCGTCCAACGTATAATTCCCTTTAGCTTCATCGACAAAACCTGAGCAATCCAAAGAGTTTGTGACGTATATGCTGTCAAATGGGCAATTTCGAGATGGTTTACCATAATAGTTCTGTTCTTGATTGAAACTTGGACTCACAGTAATAGAGGAAATACAACAAACATCCATGGATGAGACCATTAGGTGTCGATTTCCTATTTATCGGCGGCATAGAATATGTATAAAAACACACGCGCGGACACGTCAGCGTTAAGCAATGGATGCAAAAATTGAGTCTAACTTTTCTTGTGGTCCCAGAACCAAACAAACTAGATATTTCTAACAACATTCAAAAGCCTCAGACATGTCCTTCCCATTGGTGTGAAGAAGCACCCGATCCAGATTCACAGTCCATTCACTGGTCGCGATCGGTCGGGGATTTGTACAGCAATTTGTACACTCAGGCCTTGCACCGGTCCACATGGTCAGGAGTTTGTACCATGAACACCTGCCTGTTCTGTGAGCTGAGAAAGTTCTCCAAATCTTTCGTATCGAGCCATGGAGGTTATGTTTTCACTCCTGTCTGTTTGTCTGTCTGTCTGTCTGTCTGTGAGTAGGATATCTCAAAACGTTATTTACAGATTTGTTCAAAATTTGGTGGACAAGTTGAATGTGTAACAAAGACAAATTGATTACATTTTGGTAAAGATCTGAATCCAGATACTAGAATTTTCAAAAGTGATTGTTCACCGTTGAGAGATAGGGCCAAAAAGGATACATCGCATGATATCTCAAAACATTGTGAAGGGGTTATGAAAAAAAAAACTTGGTGGATGAGTTAGGAAGGTGACAACAACAAGCCAATTGGATTTTGGTTCTGGTCTGGATGCAGATCCGGGCTATCAGTGGGATACAAAATGTAAACTGTTCAGCCTGGTGGAGGTATCTTGTTGAAATACGTGATCCGGTCTTGTTATTTATATGTTTTTTTTGTTTTTTTTTTTTTTTTTTTTTTTTGTATACCTTGGTCGAGGCTCGTATGAGAGCTAACACACAACTCACAGCAAGGAGGCATGAGACAAGAGGGGTGGGAGTGGAAGGGACAAAACATTGGGGAACAGACACAGGTGAACTGTGGAAGGGAGAGGGATGGGGATGGGACGGGGAACATGGCGAGGAGAAGATGGACATTACAGGGACTTTCAGGAAGGAAAGCAGGAGAATTGAAGGAAGTGGGCATGGGTGGATTATCGGGGGTAGAAAAGATCGAGGATTTGGATGGGGGAAGATAAGAGGTGGTGGTGAACAGCTGTTTTGAAAGCCTGGAGGAAGAATGGGAAAGAATAGAGTGAGGAAGTTTATTCCAAAGGCGGGAAAAAAGAGGAATGAAAGAGTGAAGATGAGCAGTGATTCGTGATTTTGGTAGTTTTACCAGAAGGGGGTTGTTGGCGGACCTTGAGCGCCCTGTGGAAATGTGGTTTGGACAAATAGCAGAGAGTGAAGGGGGGCCAAGGCTGGAGAGGAGTCGGTTGAAGTCAGAAAGACGACCGAACAACCTGCGGTGATTGGGGGAGAGAGGCCCAAAGACTCAGCTTCATTGCGGGAGATGCCAATGATCTTAAAGCCCTGGTTTCGACAGCGTGAAGTCGAGAAAGGTGGGAGGCAGGAGCACCAGCCCAGAGGGGAGAGCAGTACTCCATCAGGCTACGGACAAAAGCTTTGTAAGTAGTCAGGAGCTCAAGAGGGCCGAGGAAGGACTTTGCACGACGGAGGATTCCCAGTCGGCGACTGGCTTTGAGGCAAGGTTGGAAATGTGACTTTCCCAGGAAAGGTCATGGCAGATAGTGAGACCCAGAAGCTTGAAAGAAAAGACTTCTTCCAGAGGATTGTTGAGAAAGTGGATGGGGGGTTTAATAAACGGTCCTTTCGAAGAGACATAGTGAGAGTGTGAGATTTGTGTGGATTGAAAGACATGTTCCACGTGTTGGACCAGTTTGTGATTTTATCCAGATCTGCAGTGAGCGAAGAAGCTGCTGCTTGCCGGTCTGAGGGATGACAGATGGTACGGCAGAGGGTGGAGTCATCGGCAAAGAGAAATAGAGGATTTTCCAGAGAGTCCGAGAGATCATTGATGAAGACCAGAAAAGAACAGGGCCCAGAACGCTACCTTGAGGAACTCCAGCCTGCACAGGAAGAGGGGATGAAAGAACTCCATTTAGGGCCACACGTTGACTGCGACAGGAGAGGAAGTCTGCGAGCCATGAGTGGAGATGGCCTTGAATACCATGGGAAGAGAGTTTGGTGAGTAGGGCAGGGTGCCAGACTGTGTCAAAAGCACGTGATATGTCCAGGGATACGGCTCGGATTTCCTGTCTGGCATTGAGGACCTCCATCCATTGATGGGAGAGCAGTAGCAGCATATCCAGGGTAGAGTGACCTGGTCTGAAACCAAATTGATGATTGGAAATCAAGCCATTGGAGAAGAGGAAGGATTTCATGTCTGAAGCAATGATGGATTCCATAACCTTGCTGATGATTGGGAGAAGGCTGATTGGTCTGTAGTTACAGGGATCTGTTTTGCACCTTTTTTATGCAGGGCAGTGATGTTAGCAGATTTCCAAGCAGATGGCAGATGACCTTGGGAAAATGAGAGGGTGAATAGAACAGAGAGAGGTGAGCAAGAGCGGAAGAGCAGGCTTTGAGGACACGTGGGCTGGTCCCGTCTGGCACGGTTGCAGAATCTGACTCGAGGTTTGAAAGCAAGCTCTCCACCTTGTCAGGAGAAAAGGATACAGAGTCCAGGGACAGTTGGGTGCGACTGGGTAAAGTGGGTAGAGATAGTGATGGGTTTGGGACACAAGATTTAGCTGCAAACACCGAGTTTAGACATTCAGCTTTATCACGTGTGGAATCAGCAGTGCGGCCATTTGAGGTAAGGGAGGGGATGGAGGGGGAACATACACCAGAAACAGATTTGATTAAACGCCACCAGGATTTTGAGGAGGATGAGAGGTCTGAGAGTTCAGACTTGAGATGAGAAAGATGTTGTTTTCTGGCTCTCCTGAGGGTAGATACACACTTGTTCCGAGCTTTGTGGAAAGAACTGAGATTGCCCTCAGTTGGGTTTGCTTTCCATGAGGCAAAGGCAAGTTGTTTCAGGACAACTGCCTCGCCACAAGCTTCAGTAAACCAAGGGCGGGAGGAAGGGTAAGACAACTGAACACGAGAGGGGATAAATCTGTGCATGAGGGAGAGCAAGTTTCTTTGAAGGAATTCCCAGGATGAGTTGATGTTTGAGAAAGTAGTGATAGGAGACCAGTCTGTAAGTTTGATGGCTGCTCGGAGACCCTGCCAGTCGGCTTGAGTGAAATGCCAGACTCGACGGCGGTGAGGTGGTTCTCTGATGACAGCCAGAGAGATGTCCACTTTAACAAGGACGTGGTCAGAAGAACCAATTGGAGCGAAGGAAGAGCAGCAGATATTGTCAGGGAAATTTGTCAAAATCAGATCCAGAAGAGATGGAGTACCATTGGTTGAGATCCGGGTCGGGAAGTTGACCGATTGAGTCAGTCCCAATGAGTCACAGAAAGCTTTTGCTGACGTCCCATGGCAGGTGAGAGAGGTACCCACACCTAGCCAACTGGCGTGATGACAATTGAAGTCGCCACATAAGAGGAAGAGAGAGTTTGGATGAGAAGATAGAAGATGGTCCATGTTTTCGGAGAGTGAGGTGTAGATGGAGTCATCACTGTTCGGTGGACGGTACAGTACACATATAAACATGAGGTGGGAGTGGAGGGGGAAGCCGAAGCCAGAGGTATTCCTGGGGGTGTGGGAGTGAGAGCAGTGCAGGAGAGTGAGGAATAGAGTCTTTGATGAAGAGAGCAACACCTCCACCAGGACGAGGCTCAGGTCTGTCATACCGTAAGAGGGAGTAACCAGGGAGAGATACTTGGGAGTCAGACACGTCTTGGGAGAGGAAAGTTTCTGTTAGGCAGATAATGTCTGGTTTGTCAGTGGCAACCTGCATGGAAAGATCTGAAAGGTTTGAGCGAAGGCCCCGGATATTTGAGGTCCACACTTTTAATGAAGAGGTAGGGGAGGAGGCTTTGGGTGCAGGAGGTGGAGGGGCGGGGGAGGGTAGGACGAGGGACGAGGGGGGAGGTAAGGAGGGTTGCTGAAGGAGTGTGGGGTATTGCAGAATAGCGAGGGAGGGGGCCGAATGAGGAGGAGAAAAGGCTCTGTGGTGCTGGGAGAGAGGGGGGACAAGAGACAAGGAAGATGGCAGTTGAGGATTTGAGGAGGTGGAGGAAGAGATGGAGGTGAGAGGGCAGTGGAGGGAGGCAGGTTGGTGGATGAGAGGGGGGGCAACTTAGAGAAGGAAGAGTGAGGGGATGAAAGGTGGGAGAGAAAGGTGAGGGGGGAATTTTTGAAAGAGGTGAGAGGGAGGCTTGGAGGGAGAAGAGTGGGATGGTTGCTTTGAGAGTGAGAGTGAGGGGTGAGGGGGTGAGTTGGCACTGAAGTTGGAAAAAAGAATGGTTGATGGAAAGCGAGCATCCATGGCAAACTGTGGTTTTTAAAAGTTTTAGGTCAGAGATGCGATTTAACACAATTCTTGATGGATGCAATGAAGGCGAATTCAGAGCATGGAGAGAAGAAGCGCTGTAATAGTTGGAATTTTTAGGCAAGGAATGAAGGAGAGGTCGAAATGAGAGCAGTCTGTTAAAATAGCAGAAGAGAAGTGCATTGTGAAACAGTAAAGAGTACCACATGTGTGAGAGAGGAAGATGAAGCATTATAAGATCGTTTTTGTTGTTAATATTAATGTATGAGAGAGTTCAACAGATTAGGTCATGGAAGTGTAAAAAAAAAAAAAAAAGAAATCGAGGAAGACGAGGAGGAAGTTAAGAGGAAGAAGAAGTAGCAGAATCGGGAGAAGGTGAGCGTGTTGTTGTTATTGTTGGGTTTTTTTTTTTTTTTTTTTTTTTTTTTTTTTTTTTTTTTTTGAGATAAGAAAGAGATTAGTTGGGAGAATGGGGGATGTTTGGAAAGTGGGGAGGATGAAAATTGAAGGTAATGGGGAGGATAGAAATTGAAGGTAATGGGGAGAAAAAACAAACAAACAAACAAAAAAAAACGATCGAACACCGAGTGGAACCGGTAGGCCTCAAACCTAGGACTAGGCCTCAAACCTAGGACTAGGCCTCAAACACCAAGTAAGAACGTGGACAAAAATACTCACAAAATAGCACGATTTTTGAAACAAAACCGAACTAGGAACACACATTAACATGTAGGTGAGAAAATTAAACAGTTAAAACGGGACAAATAACAACCGGAACTTAACTTTGAGAATGTCAGCAGGGAGCCCCGAAGGAGACCTCTTGCCGCTCAAAACCGGAACCGGAAGTCCAATCTGGTTTGGATCAGATTTCAATTTTTTGATCAGATGTTGACGTAGATGTAGATCAGATGTAGATCAGATGTTGACTGCTATTTACATTGCACGCGGTACATACAGGGCCGGTGCCAGACTATTTTGCGCCCGAGGCAAAGCCAACTACTTGCATTCCCCCCCCTCCCCCCCCAAAAAATTGCCAACTTCGATTTTTAAAAACAGATGTTTTGTAGAAAAAATAAAACGCACAAAACTTGAAACTGCTAAATTTATTTTACCACAATATTTTGCTTACAGTCAGACAGAAACAAACAAAAAACAGACAAACAGAGTTAAAAACGTCTCATAAAAGTTTCAATTTCAGACGCATCAAAATCTCACTTTGCGTACCTTTACCTTTGCTGTGACCATAAAACTGTGACCCTTAAAGGTCAGTAATGCGCCCCTTTGAGGTCTGCGCCCGAGGCGGCTGCCTAGTTGGCCGTATGGAAGCGCCGGCCCTGGGTGCATGCTTGGGAGCCTCGGTGGTGCATGTTTCTCTCTACGCTGTCACTGATGACTCGCCAACAAATGATGAAACTCGTAACTAGTCCAGCAGCTGAGGAGGGGGGGGGGGACATGTAACATTGGAATGCTCATGTATGGACAACCTATATAATGTCTGCAGCTGTAGAGGAAGTCGGGGGTAGAGTTTGAAACAGAAAATGGCGAACTTTGTTTAGCTTTTCTTGGTTGCTTTATGCAGCTTTCTTCAGCTAGAAGAGCATGGGAGGTGTTCATTTGTTTGATCATCCTAGAAACCTGGGCTAATTGATTAGGTGTGAACTGATTGGTTATTCCCTCTAATGATGGATGGGAGAGTGATTGAGTCTTGTTATTTTTTAAGACTCTTCTGGTTAAACAGTTGCATAGGCTCCACCTATTTGGCATGAGTTTAGCAGAGCTACAGCCCCCTACATCTCTATCGGATTGTACTGTGGCCAATACCGGGAAGAGAATTTAATTCTCAATTTTATAGACCAGTAAGTATAGAAGAGTAAGGGGTGCATGATTTAATGTATTGTCTTATAATGGAATGTTTGGTGAAAGTTATGAATATGTGATAATACTGTCACAGTTGGCAGTCTGTTCGGGTTGTCCGGTTAAAATCCAGTGGGTTACATCAAATCGACCCCAAAGATCGACCGCGTTCAAGACTTCCTCGCCAGATCACTTGTCTCAAAGCCATGATATCGTGTGAATTGGAAGTCCCAAATTGGTCCAGCATCACACCAAGAGGCGTCACATGTCTTGTGCAAACGAGGCCGAGCGAGCCTCACATGTGACGTGATCCGGTGTACGGTATGGACTCGCTATAGTCAATTATCCCTTCACATGTCATTATTTTAATCACCTTAGGAGAACCACAACAACCAAGATTTACCCCCCGAGAAGCAATGGAGAATGCACGAGGGAAGAAAACAAAAGAAACAATCAACAAATGAATGACGCAACGAACACTATCCCCTTCCCCACTACTGGCATATGTGCCCACGGTACCAAATGAACAAACAGGTACCTTAAATAACTGTGTCCCTATCAGGCCCCATCAATCCCACCATAATAGAGAGACAGAGGGGATGATGTCTGGACAGAAAGAAAGTTGCAGGCAAACCTGATAATAAAAAAAACCTGATAGATGGGCCCACCCGCCTTTGCTCTGGCAGAGTGAATGTCCCGTGGCCAGAGAGAGGAGAGAGAGGCATGGCTCTAGCTGGGTGGGCATGACTCGAACATTCCACGTGAACAGTCTGGCACAACCTAATCCACCAAGGTCAAGACAATCTCCTCCCCTTTCCCAAGTCACCCGCACATATTATTCCCTCTGGCACGTGTATCATCAATGCCGCACCATGCCCCTCCCCTCTCACTTACCATCGTGCTCCGCTCGACCTGGTAGGCAAGACCGCTCCGCTAAGGTAATTAGGGCCCGGCAGGCACCTGGGCCATTTTCCTGCCATACCTGCCGCATCAAGGCCAATTAGACACTTAAAAGAAACATGAATGGTGGATTCCAAAGGGTTGAAAAAATCAACAAATATTGTCAAATAAGTTAATAATTTCAGAAACGGACATTGGGAAATGGAGGCATCGTCTAACTAGACATTAAAGCAACGCATGTCTAAGGCCACAATTAATTATTTTACACTTATGCTAAACATTCATGTTAAGGAAATAACTATGCTGGTCAGACTCTGTATATGCAATGAAGTTGAAGTTATATTAAACAACCTAAACCACGAGGAGTGAATTCCTTCCACAACAATACATCAAATCCTCCAGCAAAAAAAGGTTGAACAGTGATGTTGCACATTGATGGGTTAACTGAATGCCTGGATGCAACTGAGGTTGTACATCTCTTGATGTCGATAATCGACTCGTGTGGACCCAAGGCCGAGGTTGTGGACCCGCTGTTTGGAGAGGCTCAGGGCTGAAGGCATCGAAACCTCGAGGTAGAACGGTGCCCAACTGATGATCCAGGCTGTTGGGAAACCAGTCAATTCCTTTCAGGTTAAAGTCTGGCAGGTGGTTCCGATGATGGATAAACCATCATCACCCTCCCTCACCCTAATCCCATTCCTAACTTTAGGAAAGGGAACTATATTTTGAGGTTTACAATTTAAATAAAGTTGAATGTAGAATGCTGTTCAATTAAAATCATTAATAGCAATCCTTTAAATTATAATTTTATATTTTTTAGGAATAGCTGATACTGTGTAATAAATAAATAGAATTGTCAACAGACATATAAAAAAACGAAGTGTGTGTGTGTACATTTACACTTCAAAAAGTTCCACAAACGACATACAATAGTTCTACTTTTTGAGTGTCATGGACCTATCTCACAGAAATATATATATATATATATATATATATATATATATATATATATATATATATATATATATATATATATATATATATATATATATATATATATTGTTGCAGGCAGGCGGGCTCGGGTGAGAAGACCACTCGGGGAAGAAGCTATCTCGGCTCCCACCAGACTCCCTGGAATTGTAGGCCGTCGCACACGGATAATTCCATGATGCGGCGGGTCGCTTAACCGACCGTGGACGCCAATAACTCAATCGCGTGACCTAGGGTCCTCCCGTCTATGGGTTAATCGGGTTACCTAATTAATCACGTGGTTTAATTACCGGGGAACCACGCCCTCGGTACGCCTTGTCCGAACCGGATCACTCTACTGGATCGGATCACTTTTCCCGGATCGGATGCAGCCGAGCGACACTGCCAAGGACCTACCGGCGAAAATGAACGGATCGTTGGGAATAAAATCCCGGCTGGAGTAGGATTTGGACCATGCTGGGCCAATGGGAGAAAAGACAAAAACGAGCAGGGAACATTCCTAATGATAATTATTTATTAACAAGCAAACGAGGAAAGGTATGTGGCACAGTGAAGATTTATTGGGGTATGTAACGCAGGGATAGAGGAGAGAGAGTGTGGGAGGGATAGTGTGGTGCGACAATAATACAAGCAACTTACGAAAGCAGACACAGAGCAGACTTGACAAGAAATTAATAACAGTAACAAAAATAATGATCTTCTACACACTTACTTAACAGACAGGCGCCAGCACACTCAGGCACACACAGAAAAAAGAAACCCCGATGAGAAGGGACTTTTGCAACCAGGGAGGGAGGGGAGTTGAGGTTATGCTCTTGGTACCTGGGCGCCAGATGGCACGACGCGCCACCAATACGTTTTGGGGGGGGTGCTCCATGCTGCGGTACCCGACAGTAGTTGCGTTGTCTCTGGCCCTGTCGACTGTGCTCGTGAAGGAGGAGCTTGAGTGGAGAAGGGCGGAGTCGAGTGCGAGGGTGGAGTAGTGGGCGGGACCAGGCAGGCAGGTGGACGAGGCGAGGCATGGGCTGAGACGAGAAGCAGGAGGCGAGAACAGGAACACACCGTGTGAAAACACACACACGGAGGAACTTCTCCATATTTTATAGGGCCCGAAGCTCGGGGGGAAGGAGCCATGCCGAATTCAACATCATTGCCCGAATCAGGTGCTTCGATTGGCCCAGACCCCTCACATGGCCCACCAGCTTGGGCCGGAAACCGCCTCACTTCGTTTCCGGCAAGGCCACCACAGACAGTGAACACACCTCGCTTCGACCCCATGACATGACACGAATCGCCCACACCGAAATCGGCACGCAAATCACAAGTAATTCTTCATCGGGTCTGGACCCCTTGTCTTCGGGTGAACCGACCATGGACCCACGGTCTTCCGGAGAACCTCCCGGACCAACCACGTATCCTCCTTCGGAGCCGCTTGCGGATCCCAGGGGTGTTCGCTCTGAGATCTCAGGTCATCGTGGACCACACGTCATATCAGGTGAAGGACGGTATGCTGTGGTAAACGAGACGAGGGGGAAAGTAGGGCAGAGGGTACTGTGGATCGTCGTGCTACACGCTGTGGTAGACGAGACGAAGGGCAAGCACGTGTTTCGTGCAGCGTGGGTGTCGTGCTGGCCGTGTAACACACTGTGGTAAACAAGACAACGGGCAAGCACGTGTTTCGTGCAGCGTGGGCGTCATGCTGTGAAAAACACCATTCGTGCAGCCTCTTAAGAGGTATTTGTTCGCATGCCTTTCCAATGCAATCAGCTTGATTTCCAATCATCAATTTGGTTTCAGACCAGGTCACTCTACCCTGGATATGCTGCTTCTGCTCTCCCATCAATGGATGGAGGTCCTCAATGCCAGACAGGAAATCCGAGCCGTATCCCTGGACATATCACATGCTTTTGACACAGTCTGGCACCCTGCCCTGCTCACCAAACTCTCTTCCCATGGTATTCAAGGCCATCTCCACTCATGGCTCGCAGATTTCCTCTCCTGTCGCAGTCAACGTGTGGCCCTAAATGGAGTTCTTTCATCCCCTCTTCCTGTGCAGGCTGGAGTTCCTCAAGGTAGCGTTCTGGGCCCTGTTCTTTTTCAGGTTTGCATCAATGATCTCTCGGACTCTCTGGAAAATCCTCTATTTCTCTTTGCCGACGACTCCACCATCTGCCGTACCATCTGTCATCCCTCAGACCGGCAAGCAGCAGCTTCTTCGCTCACTGCAGATCTGGATAAAATCACAAACTGGTCCAACACGTGGAACACGTCTTTCAATCCAGACAAATCTCACACTCACTATATCTCTTCGAAAGGACCGTTCAGAAAACCTCCCCATCCACTTTCTCAACAATCCTCTGGAAGAAGTCTTTTCTTTCAAGCTTCTGGGTCTCACTATCTGCCATGACCTTTCCTGGGAAAGTCACATTTCCAACCTCGCCTCAAAAGCCAGTCAGGTCAGGTCAGGTATGGGAGCATGTGCCAGAACAGCGCGTCGCTGCGTCCACTTTCCACCGGTACTCCAGGGGCCTCCATCTGGCCATCTCCCAGGCAGATGCCAGGCCCATCCCCATCTCCTTGAGATGATGGTCAACCTGCTGCAACCATGAGGCACGTGGTCGGCCCACTGGCCTCCTCCACTCATGAGACTCCCTCGCTGAGAGAATCTGGTGAGCAGGATCAGCGTCAGGAAAACGAGCCACATGTCCATACAGCCGCAGCTGACGCTCACGGACTATGCAGGTAACAAATCTCATCCGAGTCTCTCTCAGCAACCGCTCGTTGGACACAAAATGTGACCAGCGATAGCCAAGGATTCTCCGAAGAGACCTGGTACCAAAGGAATTAAGTCTCCGTCTCAGATCCTTGGTCAAAGTCCAAGTCTCGCACCCATAGAGCAAGACTGGAAGTACCAAGGACCTGAAGACTCGGACTTTCGTCCTCCCGCACAGGTACCGGCAGCGCCACACCCCATGATCCAGTGAATCCATGACTCCCCAGGCCCGACCCAGACGTCTATTGACCTCCGGCTCACAACCTGCGGAAACATGAATATCACTGCCAAGGTAAGTGAATCTATCCACGACCTCAACATCCTCACCACAAACAGACACAGACAGGACAGCAGCATCCAAGATGTCACCGAAAGCCTGGATCTTAGTTTTGACCCAAGAAATCCGTAATCCCAACGGCTCCGACTCCTCATTCAGCACCTCGAGGGCCCCCAAGAGGATGTCTAAAGTCTCCGCAAAGATGACTGCATCATCTGCAAAATCAAGGTCCGAGATCTTGACATTGCCAAACGATGCACCGCAACTTGATCTCTCCGACATCCTCCCAAAAATCCAGTCCATACAAGTGCTGAAAAGTGTGGGGGCAAGTACACATCCCTGACGAACTCCAGTAACAACTGGAAATAGGTCAGAGATGGTACCACCACACTTCACAGCACTCTCAGTACCAGAGTAGAGTTCAGACATCAGATCGATCAGTTTTGGTGGCACCCCACGAAGACCAAGAATCCTCCAGAGGACATCCCGATTCACTGAATCGAACGCTTTACAGAGATCAACATAGGCTGCAAGCAGCCCCTGCCGAAACTCTCGTCTGCATTCGGTGAGGACACGAAGTGCAAGGATACGGTCAATCGTTGACCTCTTTGGTGTAAAGCCTGACTGCTCTGGAAGCTGGTGCTCAAGCAGATGGTGGCGAACCCTATCAAGAATTATCCGAGCAAAGACCTTGCCCGGCACTGAGAGCAGCGTCACCCCTCGGTAGTTGTTGCAGTCTTGGCGATCACCCTTCCCTTTCCAGAGAGGGACAACAAGGCCCCTCTTCCAGTCAGTTGGGATGATGCCTGTGTTCCAGACAGAGCACAAAACTGCATGCAACGACACGAGTGCAGCATTTCCACCAGCCTTGAGAAGTTCAGCATGGATGCCACAGATCCCTGGAGCTTTGCCCCGTTTCAACTGGTTCACCGCAGCCCGTGTTTCCACAAGCGATGGTGGACCACAGTTGATTCGAGGGTCAGCAACAAGGATTGTAACACCCTTGACGTCCAACTCGACAGCTGGGGGATCAGCCTGGTACAACCGCTCAAAGTAACCGGCCCAGCGGGCCTTCACTTCAGACTCCTCTGTCAAGAGCCTACCACTCTCTGCTCGAACTGCAATGCTCCGAGGGATGGGCTTGGATGAACGCAATGCATGAATTCCCCTGTAAGCGGGACGAGAATCACCTGTCCACAGGTGATGCTCTACCCCCTCACAGATTCCTCGCACATAGGCCTCCTTGTCCACCCTCAGTGCACGTACAGTTTTACGCCTCAGCTCCCTGAACAGCTCAGCTCTGCCATTCAGCCTGGCCCTGCGACTCTGGTCAATGGTATCCAGTGTCCCTTGAGAGACAAAATTCTTCTTTGCCCTGCGGTGAACTCCAAGGCATCCACCGGCAACATCAAGGACGGTGGTCTTGAAGGTGCTCCACAACTCTTCAGGACCCCCCAAAGCACCGAGACCCCCCAAGTGTCCACTCAGCCTGTTCGCAAACTCCTCAGCTACTCTCTCATCCCTGAGCTTGGCAACATCCAGCCTAGGCTGGGATGGTGCCATTCTCCAGGATTTAAGGTACAGCTTTAGAGTTGCTACAACAAGCCTGTGGTCAGTATTGAGGAACTGAGCACTCCGGTAGACCCTGCAGTTCTGGATCATCCTCCAACGACCGTCAATGAGGACATGGTCAATCTCCTTTGCCACACCGCCAGCGTTGGAATACCAAGTCCAGCGATGAGCTTGCGGGCGCTGAAACCCTGGAGCGATGAAACGCTGGAGAGGAAGTCGCCGACTGGGAATCCTCCGTCGTGCAAAGTCCTTCCTCGGCCCTCTTTAGCTCCTGACCACTTACAAAGCTTTTGTCCGTAGCCTGATGGAGTACTGCTCTCCCCTCTGGGCTGGTGCTCCTGCCTCCCACCTTTCTCGGCTTCACGCTGTCGAAACCAGGGCATTTAAGATCATTGGCATCTCCTGCAATGAAGCTGAGTCTTTGGGCCTCTCACTCAATCACCGCAGGTTGGTCGGTGGTCTTTCTGTCTTCTACCGACTCCTCTCCAGCCTTGCCCCCCCCCTGCTCTCTCTGCAATTTGTCCCCACCACATTTCCACAGGGCGCTCAAGGTCCGCCAACAACCCCCTTCTGGTAAAACTACCAAAATCACGAATCACTGCTCATCTTCACTCTTTCATTCCTCTTTTTCCCCGCCTTTGGAATAAACTTCCTCACTCTATTCTTTCCCATTCTTCCCTCCAGGCTTTCAAAACAGCTGTTCACCACCACCTCTTATCTTCCCCCATCCAAATCCTCGATCTTTTCTACCCCCGATAATCCACCCAAGCCCACTTCCTTCAATTCCCCTGATTTCCTTCCTGAAAGTCCCTGTAATGTCCATCTTCTCTTCGCCATGTTCCCCGTCCCATCCCCATCCCTCTCCCTTCCACAGTTCACCTAATGTGTCTGTTCCCCACTGTTTTGTCCCTTCCACTCCCGCCCCTCTTGTCTCATGCCTCCTTGCTGTGAGTTGTGTGTTTGCTCTCATACGAGCCTCGACCAAGGTATACAAAAAAAAAAAACACTCCCCGGCTTATTGGAAGCTCAAATTGACAGTCCAGCACCTAGCGCACATAACTCGCCGCACATGCCAGGTTTCGGGCTCGCCCAGGAACGAGACTCCGGATACAGCGGATCCTTCAAAAGCGTATGTGACTCATTTATCCCAGGAAAGAAAAGAAGAAGAGAGGGGATGAAAAGAAAATGATTTAGCAACCCTAACTATTAAATTATCGCAATGCACTCCCTGTTGTCCCGCTAAAAAAAGGAAGGGAACTATCTTCACGTATAATAATGGCATAACTGTCTTGGGACACCTATCTGTTGTATGCATGCGGTTCTGAGAACCACAACAATATATATATATATATATATATATATATATATATATATATATATATATATACAGTGTGTGTGTGTGTGTGTGTGTGTGTGTGTGTGTGTGTGTGTGTGTGTGTGTGTGTGTGTGTGTGTGTGTGTGTGTGTGTGTGTGTGTGTGTGTGTGTGTGTGTGTGTGTGTGTGTGTGTGTGAAATATTAGGGAAAGTGCTAGACTTTTTTTTTTACTCTTTTTTTGTTACTTTTACTCAAGGTCCGCCAACAACCCCCTTCTGGTAGTACTACCAAAATCACGAATCACTGCTCATCTTCACTCTTTCATTCTTCTTTTTTCCCACCTTTGGAATAAACTTCCTCACTCTATTCTTTCCCATTCTTCCCTCCAGGCTTTCAAAACAGCTGTTCACCACCACCTCTTATCTTCCCCCATCCAAATCTTCGATCTTTTCTACCCCCTATAATCCACCCAAGCCCACTTCCTTCAATTCCCCTGCTTTCCTTCCTGAAAGTCCCTGTAATGTCCATCTTCTCTTCGCCATGTTCCCCGTCCCATCCCCATCCCTCTCCCTTCCACAGTTCACCTAATGTGTCTGTTCCCCACTGTTTTGTCCCTTCCACTCCCGCCCCTCTTGTCTCATGCTCCCTTGCTGTGAGTTGTGTGTTAGCTCTCATACGAGCCTCGACAAGGTATACAAAAAAAAAAAAAGACCTGATGTATCCGCATTTTCTGTGACCTTTACATTCTCTCTTATAGCTTTCAGAAGAATTTGTGCGTTTCTGAGCAGGTATTGATTCCACACTGCAAAAAGTCCTTTTCCCTTATTAATTATAATGCTTGGTTTCACAGAAAGGCAGTCCTTGGCGCCACCTCACGACAAAACAGCACCAATGAAGATAAGCAAGTATTTTTTATTTGTTTGTTCACATCGTTTATTTGGGTTTTTTTCTCGAGAGAAAAGGGAACAAATAAAGTTAAATTCTTGAAGTCCATCAAGGCGAATAATCATCCCAAAACTACTGGAATACATCACACGATGTTTATTTCCCCGCTTAGCTCACTTTTCAAAGGAAATAATGTGCTATTGATGCCTGCAACACCTGCAAAACATAGACGTTCCTAATATCCACAAGCAATTCCTGAAATAGGTGTGGAAAGGTTCTACTTTGACCTATGAAGCCCACATGAGGTATTTTGAACGTTGCTTCACTTGGAACTCATGCTAATGACATGCTCATAATGCTCATGCCATGCTCATACTATTGACAACACCTCGACTGTAATTATAATTTTACCTTTAAGATTTACATGTTTACCTACACTGTAATTATAACTTCATGTCTAAGATTTACATGTTTACCTGCACTGTAATTATAATTTTACCTGTAAAATTTACATGTTTACCTAAACTGTGACTATAATTTTACCTGTAAGATTTACATGTTTACTTACACTGTAATTATAACTTCATGTCTAAGATTTACATGTTTACCTGCACTGTAATTATAATTTTACCTGTAAAATTTACATGTATACCTAAACTGTGACTATAATTTTACCTGTAAGATTTACATGTTTACCTACACTGTAATTATAACTTCATGTCTAAGATTTATAGTACATGTTTACCTGCACTGTAATTATAATTTTACATCTAAGATTTAAATGTTTACCTAAACTATGATTATAATTTTACCTGTAAGATTTACATGTTTACCTCTACTGTGATTATAATTTTACCTCAAAGATTTACATGTTTACCGAAACTGAAATTATAACTTCATGTCTAAGATTTACCTGTTTACCTCTACTGTGATTATAATTTTACCTCGAAGATTTACATGTTTACTGAAACTGAAATGATAACTTCATGTCTAAGATTTACATGTTTACTTCAACTGTGATTATAATTTTACCTCGAAGGTTTACATGTTTACTGAAACTGAAATTATAACTTCATGTCTAAGATTTACATGTTTATCTACACTGTAATTATAATTTGACCTGTAAGGCTTACATGTTTACCGAAACTGTGATTACAATTTTACCTGTCAGATTTACATGTTTACCTACACTGTAATTATAATTTTACCTCGAAGATTTACATGTTTACCTAAACTCTGCTTCTGAAATTATAACTTCATGTCTAAGATTGACATGTTTACCAACACTAATAATTTTACCTGGAAGATTTACATGTATACCTAAACTGTGATTATAATTTTACATCTAAGATTTACATCTTTACCAAAACTAAAATTATAACTTCATGTCTTAGATTGGCATGTTTACCTCCACCGTAATTATAATTTCACCTGGAAGATTTACATGTTTTCCTAAACTGTGCGTCTGAAATTATAACTTCATGTTTAAGATTGACATGTTTACCTACATTGTAATTATAATTTTACCTGGAAGATTTACATGTTTACCTAAACTGTGATTATAATTTTACATCTAAGATTTACATGTTTACCGACACTGTGATTATAATTTAAATCGAAGCTTGACATGTTTGCCTATACTGTGAATATAATTTTACATCGAAGATTTACATGTTTACCTCTACTGTAATTATAATTTTTCCTTTAAGATTTACTTGTTTACTTACACTGTAATTATAAATTTACCTGTAAGATTTACATGCTCACCTAAACTGTGATTATAATTTTATATCTAAGATTTAAATGTTTACCTGAACTGAAATTATAATTTTACCTGCAAAATTTACATATTTACTCACAAAAAAAGTTTGAGGACAGATCTGGATGAAATTTTGTGGACAGGTTCGGTGTGTGACACAGACGAACTGATTCGATTTTGGTGAAGATCTGAATCCAGATCCGGATCTGATAATTTTTTAAGTCATTCTTCAGTATTGAGAGATAGGGCAAAACTAATATATAGCACGATATCTCAAAAAGTTGTGGACAGATTCGAATCAAACTTGGTGGACAGTTTGGGTGTGCGGCAAGGATGAATTGATTCGTTTTTGGTGAAGATCCGGATCATGATCGGGATACGATAATTATTTAATTTTTTTAGTGATTCTTCATCATTGAGACATAGGGCCAAAAACGATGTAGTACTATATAGCATGTAGCCTGGTGTTGGCTTAACAGTTAGGGTGGTGGTTTGGGATTCTAGGGTCCTGAGTTCGAGCCCCATTGGCTACTGAACTAACACCAGGGGGTTGACTCAGCCTGTCATCCTTCCGAGGTCGGCTAAATTAGCACCAGTATACTGGTAATTGGGGCACTGCATTAGAGGCATAGCCGTGCCCCTAACTAATGATGCAACCAGCAGCCAAAAAGGCAGCACACGATGGGAACTGTGTAGCATGATACATTACATTGCCAAAAGTATGCGGACACCCCTTATAAGTAGTGGATTCGGCAATTTAAGCCACACCCATTGCTAACAGGTGCATAAAATCATGCACATAGCCATACAATCTCCATAGACAAACATTCTGCAGTAGAATGGGCCGTACCATCATAGGGTGCCACCTTTCCAACAAGTCAGTTCGTCAAATCTCTGCCCTGTTCAAGCTGCATCGGTCAACTGTAAGTGCTGTTATTGTGAAGTGGAAACGTCTCAGAGCGATAACAGCTCAGCCGTGAAGCAGCAGGCTACAAAAGCGCACAGCGCGGAAAAATCCTCTGTCGTCGGTTGCAACACTCACGACCGAGTTCCAAACTGACTCTGAAAGCAACATCAGCACAAACACTGTTCGTCAAGAGCTTCATGAAATGGATTTCCATGGCTAAGCAGCTCCACACAAGCCTAAGATCACCATGCGCAATGCCAAGCATCGGCTGCAGTGGTGTAAAGCTCACCGCCATTGGTCTCTGGAGCAGTGGAAACGCGTTCTCTGGAGTGATGAATCATCTTCAGCATCTGGCAGTCTGACAGACGAATCTGGGTTTGACAGATGCCAGGAAAACGTTACCTGCCCGAATGCATAGTGCCAACTGTAAGGTTTGGTGGAGGAGGAATAATGGTCTGGGGATGTTTTTCATGGTCCGGGCTAGGTTCCTTAGTTCCAGTGAAGGTAAATCTTAACGCTACAGCATACAATGACATTCTAGACAATTCTGTGCTTCCAACTTTGTTGCAATAGTTTGTGGAAGGCCTTTTCCTGTTTCAGCATAACAATGCCCCGTGAACAAAGCGAGGTCCATACAGAAATGGTTTGTCGATCGGTGTGAAAGAACTTGGCTGGCCTACACAGAGCCCTGACCTCAACCCTATCAAACACTTTTTGGATGAAATGGAATGCCGACTGCGAGCCAGACCTAATCGCCCAACATCAGTGCCCGACCTCACTATTGCTCTTGTGGCTGAATGGAAGCAAATCCCCGCAGCTATGTTCCAACATCTAGTGGAATGCCTTCCCAGAAGAGTGGGGGCTGTTATAGCAGCAAAGGTGAGATCACCTCCATATTAATGCCCATGATTTTGGAATGAGATTTTGAACGAGCAGGTGTCCACGTACTTTTGGCCATGTAGTGTTTTTCAAAAATGTTATGTTCTCGTGGCCCGATATGTTCTCGTGGATCAGGCATTAGATGGCGGAGGTATGCGCTCTACCGAGTGCCCTTCTAGTTTTACCTGTAATTATTTTACCTGTCGTTTTACCTGTAAGAGATTTACGTGTAAGCCTGCCAATGCCATTCAGTTGTAAAATCGCGATTTAGTGCCCTTTGCAGAGGACGATCATTTTGAACAAACACATCAAAATCAATAGGCGCAAAACAAAATGTGCAGATTCTAAAGAGGTGAACATCATATTTTACAAAGGAAATGAAACAAAATGTCTACATTAAGGGTATCCAACAAGATACAAAGGAAGACAACTTGGCTTGTGTTTTTCTTCCCTAATCCTAACCCAACGCTACCTCTCCCCCCCCCCCCCCCACACAAAGGTTACACATGCAAGCAATTTACCATCACACCATGTCGTATAATTGGAAGGACTGTCGCTAAATGTATTCCACGGATGTAACATATTACCTTGTTTACGGCTCAATGTTTGACAAAGTGGGAGAAAAAATTAATGTGTATAAATAATCCTGACCTCCTGGACTCACTCATAAAATACAGGCGAGAAACTAAACCGAAGAAATTATTTTAAACTGAGAAAGCCTGAGGGAGATGCGTTCCTGGGTACCTTAGCCAATTATGGAACAATTTGTTGGAAACTTCCTCCAACTCACACACGTTATGCATTAGCACTCTTCCAGACTGTAAAATATCGTTTTTAGAGCCATAATGGCTGTTTATTCGAAAAGATGATTAAATATATGTGTTTGTGTATCTATATATATATATAGATATGCTGGCAGGATGGCCTATAAACTGCGATCCAGGTGTTTCACAGGTAGGGTGATTCATCAATGTGTGTTCCCGTCCCTCGGATGGACGTTCAACTTGGCGTCCAGTCTGGCGCCATCAGTTTGTGGATGTTAAATATCCCAGGGCTTCCTTTGCAAAGAGTAGCAGAGCTATCTCCGTCACCCAGGCCAAATTACAAATTCCTGCCCTAACTACTGCTGGGAAGACAATGGCAAACCACCCAGTACGACTGTTGCCAAGAAACCGCTTCGACAGCACCGATGCTCTGTGACAGAGTGCGGTGAATCAGATGAAGAATATGGTCCGCAGTTCATCATAGACTCGTCCTTAGGATATGTTTTATAACCGTCAATTTAATTAAACATTCTTGATGTTGCGACGGATTTTGCCTAATCTGAGGAGACCTACAAATTGCTTGCTATGGAATTCTACAACCTTCAATATTTTTTCAGGGAAACGCCTGGTTTCAATCAGCGGGAGTTAAATTTACCGTGACACCGAAACATGGCCGTCTTTCTCAAGAGGACACGATGCTCTTTGACCCCAAACCTGCCAGGGTCAGACAATGGACGTGGCGACCGCACAGCACCCCGAGGGACATTCCAAGTGGAGACCCCTTCTCACCTCACTTTCTTTCTCAATCTCTCCTCACCTTCCTCCCACGCAGCAAAACTTGCACCCGCATGTCGATGAATATCTGCCATCTCAACAACTTGGAGTCATTGGATATTTGTCCTGGAGGGGGGGGGGTTGTGGGGGATTTCGATGAGATAAGTTTCTTTTCTTGAAATTTTCAATAGGTCCCAGTGGGAATCACACACACACACACCACACACACACACTCACATACACACACACAGTGTTTGTATGTTTTTCAGAGAGGAGAGAAAGTGGAAAAGATTTGTGAGATTCACGTGTCGTAGGAAGTGGCAGTGTTTCGTGTCGAGCAGCCAATGAGCATTCATTATTTTCCAATGAACTTTAACATCCCATCCCATCCCATGATCCCACAATCTTTCTTCCTTTTCCAGGAAAGCAAATGATCAGGAGAGTAAAAGTACAGAAAACAAACGTTTCACAAGCTCTCTGAAAGCCCATTACTCACCTCAATTGTAAATATCACTTATTATCCCACCTTGTAGGGTCAGCTGGGCAGGAACGTTTTTTGCTTTTTTTGGCCAGTCTTTCACGAAACAGCTGGAGAGGCCTGATGGTTGACTAAAAGTGGCAGCAATTTGCAATTTCATGTTTCGGGTGTCGGTGACGACTCGCCGACTCTTCATGAAAGACATCCACGCGGTCGTTAATGTCCACCAGCGACAGTTGCTGGCAGAAGGGTCTTCCGGCTGGCTTCATGTCCTTCTGACGGACGATGCCGCACGCATTGGTCATCGCCCCGTATGAAAGACCCCAGGGTGGCAGTTGTTAACGGGGTCGAGATTCGAACCTAAGCGAGAGACAACTCAACGGTGAGTGTGAAAATGTCGAAGCTGAACTCCCAGACATGAGGTCTTCGACACTGCGGTCCATAGACCATATAGGTATTTCAGGAAAGTCACATTTGCTGTCTCAATGGATAGGTTTTCAGTGTCTTCCTCTTCAAACGGACAAACGGCTTCTTTTTCCTTTATTAATTTGTTTATTTATTTGTCGTCCTGGGAGCCACGTGACTTGAAAGAGTAATTTCTGCTATCCTCGATCACATTCCTGTGTGTGTTGATCTTGGATGCAATGTGAAAAAACTTTTCTAACATCAAAAACTGCTTAAAATGTTTCTTTTTGCTTTGTAGTTCCCAGAGACTGAGCGAAGGAAGGCCACAACGGGATTAAGAATGCCTGAACATCTGTTGTGCAGTCATTAGTGATTTATCTTGCCTACACGGTCGAGGCTCGTGGAAGAGTAGGAGCAGAATGGAAAGAGGGAAACACCAACAGCAGGGTAGAGGTTCTTCTTCTTCGTTCTTACGTAGCACAAGGCTGCGGGGCAACATCAAACTCGGCGTCCCGCCTGCCGGCATTCGTTGCTGGACTTTAAAGATCTCACGGTGTCCTTCGCGAAGAGTCGGCAAGCTATCGCCCGTGCCCTGAACAAATTACAAATTCCTGCCTTGACCTACAGGGGGCATTGCATCAGCGGCACAGCTGTATTGATGTTACTCTGCAGCCTTGTGCCGCATTAGAAAGAAGAAGAAGAAGAAGAAGAAGAAGAAGAAGAAGAAGAAGAAGAAGAAGAAGAAGAAGAAGAAGAAGAAGAAGAAGAAGAAGAAGAAGAAGAAGAAGAAGAAGAAGAAGAAGAAGAAGAAGAAGAACAATACGAAGAAGAAGAACAATACGAAGAAGAAGACCGGCAATCTGAACAAATTCCAAATTCCTTCCCAAATCATCTTCAGTCGAACCTGTGACTCACACTTTTCTCGTTTGAACACTGAATTTGATGAGCTGAGAACAAACAAAATTTTCGGAGTCCAAGTGACATGTCATCCAGCGGTTTAATGGAGGACACCTGAGTAAATCGTTTAACAGGCCAAGAGACAATGCAGCCCTCACCTCACTGTGATGTAACACCTTGATGATCCATTTTCCTGGATTGACACAGGTATCTTTTGCACAATGGACCGCCGGGAAAACAATCGCACACCCTGGGGCTTCCACCGTCACGTGATTCCACGGTCGCACAACCCTTCCCTTCATCCTCGGCCAGGACCTAATTTCCCAGGATCTCATCTGACAAGCAGACAGGAGAGTATTCCACGGATTGATGGTGATTGCGAAGACAATGTACCTGGAACAGCATTGCATTTCCCGCCACCGGCAAGCCGTTTACGTGCTAGGCATATCGTTTAGGCAATGGACTGGATAGGAAGCCTGAGCGTATGGAAGGAAGGCAAGAGAACGAATTTCTTTTGTAAAACTTTATATTTCCTCTGTATTTCATTTCCGTGGGTAAGCTTGATAGTGGAAGAGTAAAGCGATGCACCGGTAATAGGGGAGGATTGGGGGGGGGAGGGAAAGCCCAGGGGGCATTTACAGGGGCATAAGCCCTAACTTACAGGGGTCATTGTGGGACAGCCATGACCTCAGCCAATAAACGGAGGCTGCTTAGTGGATTGTCACCATGTAAGTGATGGGGTCCATGAGTTCAAGTCCTGGGTTGAGTAATAATTTTTTCACACTATCCCCACGCAGGAATTTATTCCTGTTTATTAAATTTCTACAATATATAGATATATATGTATATATGTATATAACCGGGGTATGCTTACACATTGTAAGCAATATCGAACCGTGCTTCACTTTTGTCTCGGGTTGCTCACCTGCATTTGTTTTTTTTTCATTTCGGGACGCTTTCCGACAGTTCTGTGATTTTTCCCGGTGTATAAACTTCGATGTCCGTCGACACCCAAAATTACTGTTCTTCCCCATTGTCTTGGTCACTCAGCTGCATTTTTTTTTCATTGTTTTTTTCATTTATTTATATTTTCATTGACAGACACTTTCCGACAGTTCTGTGATTTTTCCTGGTATGTCGGCTTCGATGTCTGTCGGCATGCAAAATTACTGTTCTTCCCCATTGTCTCAGGTTGCTCGACCTGCATTTTTTTCTCTTTTTTAAAATCTATTTATATTTTCATTTACAGACGCTTTCCAACGGTTCTGTGGGGAATTTCAATAAACAAATTTTAAAAAACAACGCTGCATTATAAATGTTTCAAGGAGCTGTGCATAAACATTAATATTTATAAGGAGCTTGCAAGCGTTATGTGATTTGGCTCGGTAATTTATAAAACATGTTACTTTGGCAAACGTCTCGAAAATTAGGTGTTATCAAATATATTTTGCTTTGAAACTCACAAAGAGAAACCATTTAACCTTTCGAAAGCCCATCATCATCATAAGATACAGGATGAAACTTTGCCTCCACCAAGCATGCAGACATGCTCACACACCCGCAGAGAGTCCCTTTCAAATAGAAGAAATCCAAATGTACCCATATGTACAACGTACCTTGTAGCAACTGCCAACTGCACATCCCGATCGGGACACGAACTGTACCGCTATTGACTGTTGGGTGCTCAGTAAGCAGCTTAAGCACTCAAGAAAGCACTCCAATTAAATGGTTGATAAGGAACGGTTCGTTTGGCACGCGATTAGTAATCACCGAACCATCATATTAAACATACACCTCCCGGAGACGCCCAATATATCAAACAATGTCTGAATTGGACAAATGAACACGTTTTTCGCATCGGAACTGCTGCTAAGTTCGATTCTGGGGCTTAAATTTTCTAATTCGGTTTAGTTTAAGAGATTCTCGAGGTTATGGCATGTGCGGAAATGAAATAAAGCCACAAAGCCTGGTGTCTCCAGGTGTTTATAAGCATTGCAATGCACCCAGCGATTCGTAGGTGTTAATAATATGAGTGAGGAAAGTGAAGAAAAAAAGTTTATCGTAAATAAATTGTTGCGGCCTGTTCCAAGTCAAGGCATTGTTGAGCAGGCCAAAAAACATGGCAGCTTCAGACCCCAGTGAGGTTACCGAGGAAACGTCTTAAGACCCCAGAGAGCGAGGTGGCCGATGATGCCCCTGATCAAGGATATAATTAAATAAGGCCATTAATTATCTTCAAAAGGGGTGTTTAAATTAACCCAAACACCCAATTTTCATTCATGCAATTTCCTGGAGTTTTCTTAGTGTGCATGCAAAGTTTCAGGCTACTAGGTTTCATGGTTTTGGAGTTATGGAGGAAACACTCACACTGACACGCACACACACACATACTGGTGTGGGGGAAAAATTTATATTAATGTATTTTAAATTGTAACAAATGGAGTTTCAGAAATGTAACTTTTATGCTGCAAATTGAATTGGCTGTCATTTCTGGCCAAAAGACTTTTGCCCTAAATGATAAGAAATGTGTTGTTCTGGAGCAGAGTGACCGAGCTGATAAATGAACCTTTGCTTCGAAAATGTACGAAGTGACTTTTTGTCTAAAGGACACGTCTACAGTCTGGGTGAATATCCCCCAACCTCTCTCTCATGGAAGTATAAAATGTTTTGAAAGACACATTTTCTTAATACGAGCACGTGAGGAAGTATAGTTTCTCAGTGGCTCGTACTCCTTGGAACTGACCAAGTACCAAGTTAGAATAAAACTCTCTGATGTAATGTAGAAGTGAATTGAATCGGGTTGGTCTAACTGTTAACTAAAATAAGAATAAATGAAATAGAACCAAATAATATTGCAATCAAATGGGGATTCTTAAGTTCATTGTACAAGGGTGAGAAGTGTATGGTGTATAATTAGGAAATAAATTGTTTCACAAGGAAGGACTTGTGTGGACATCAGTTTTATCAGTGTCGATAGGGTTTTTTGTAGGGTTTTATAATCAAATCGGACAAACGTTAAACTCTGTCTGAAGTCAAATAGGATTCCACAATCGACCAGTTAGAATCCTTCAGGAGGACAACGATCACAACAAGGTGGGTTTAAAAAAATCCACATCAGTTGGCGCCGAGACTCGGATTCGAACCGACGTTGGTGCGGTGCTCGTGACCGGAGGTGCTTAATCTGCCGGAGGCAGTGCCTGGAGGAACGACAAGTGCTTGAGCGAAGGTAAGGGAGAGCGCTCTCAGCAGGTAACGCATTTCGAACAAAGAAAAGTTCATTGTCAGATAATTTTATTGAGAGAAAGAAGAGGATCCGGCGGAGGGAGTCCGTTTTAAAGTAAACGATAAGTACTGTAGTTGTTTTAGAAAAGTGCTGGAGAAGAAGAGGAGTCAGATGACAAGAAGAGGCTCGTTAAGGAGCCAGATGCGTAATTAAATAGGCATGATGAAGCGACATGCCACATGTTTGCATTGATATGGACCGGCTGTGAGAGAGAGGCCGAGGACACGGCTGAGACGCCGAGATAGGGTTAAAATAGATAAATATTATAAGTTACCTGTTTGTAAGAGTTATAAGAGTTACTTTTTGTTCATTGAACTCACTGGAAGTTTGTTGGCAGTGAGGTTGTTATATTATATTGTGTGGAGGTTTTACGGATTTTTAAATGCAATGATTTGCACGAAACGTTTTGTAGAGTGCAGGAGATGATTAACCAGCTGGAAGCATGGTTGGTGATTTGCATTGAGATGCGATGTGTTACTGAGAGTAAAAAATGAAACTTGTGCGATTCCAATATTCACTGCAATGAAACGTGTTCTGTTGGGATTTTGACGATATTTTAACTCGTGCTGAGTTGAGCTGTGGATTTGTTTGAAATGGCATGTTATACATTCTTTGCGTTGTATTTCCACGCGAAGGTCGCAAACTACACTGTGTGAGACCCCCTCCACTCAATCTGTGGGGGTGGCCTATCTTTACACTGAGTCTTTGTTCGAGCCTTTGCTTTAGGTGTGAAATTTGATTCATATGCAGATTCAAGAGGATGAGATAGAAATGTGATTGGTATTTGTCACGTGATCACACGCGAGTCTATGAGATGCAATGCTGTTTAGTGTATGTGTTGAAGCCATGACAGAGTAATGCAAACTGTGGGTTTTGCCTGTCAGAGTTTTTTTTCCTTTTTCTTCCCACTGGATGTGGAGAGAACTTCCTGTTCCTCGTTCCTTGGTGTTTGTGGCGCACCCTCTGGACTGAATCTGTTTAAAGTGAAGTCCATTTAGGAAAAAGTGTTGAAGTTTTATTTTACAACCATCGGGATTTTGAATAAATTGTGAAATAACAATTGTGAATGTGGATATACTGTATGTGATTTAAATGTAGAAACGTGATTTGGAATGATTTTAATGATTTGATGATGTTTAGCACGTGGGGCAATTCACAGATAATAGATGATTCCCTCGGATGGACGTTGAAATATTGTTTTATTAGTCTGCGAATGTTGAGGTTACCTGAACTTGTGCTGGGAAGGCAATGGCAAACAACCCAGTGTAACCCTTTGATTGATTCAGTCAAGGTAAATTCATGATTTAATTTGATAGATGCTGAAGATTTAATTTTTCATTTATGGATTTTAAAAGGAAATATTTTATTGTTTTGACCAAAAGTTGTTTAAGAGAGTTTGGATGTTTATTAGTCTGAAGTTTAAGATGCTTTTCTAAGACTGGGATAAAGATTGTGGAGGGTGAAGCTGCATGTGTAGACAGAGTGTTTGAGCTGCAATTTAAATGATATTTGACAAGTGATTTGACAATTTTTGTAAAACTGTTTAAAATGATTTATTTGTTTTGATAAAAGAAAATGGATTCGTAATTGAGAAGGTTTGAGGAAGTGATAGATGGTTTGTGTATGTGAATTGGAAAAATGGCAGCATGTTTGCTGTTTTGGTGAGAGAGAAGTGGACAGATGGAGAAATGTCAGAGATTTAAAATGTCGATGGAAATAGCAAATGAGATGGATGTTTTTGAGTATACGTACAACTGGGATTTCTGTATATTTTAGCAATGTGTTTTGGGAAATAACAAGGAAAGGGATTAAAATATTGATATGACATATAATGCAAGTTAAATGCTTCCATAACAATCTTTGTTAGTCTTGTAGAACTACATGTGCCCATGACGTTTATTGATTGGTGTTTAATTGATGCTTTGTTTGTTTCGGAGTGTTGAAAGCAGTCTTTGAAGCAATGTACGATTTCATCTAAATGAACTTTGGAATGAAATTCCACACAAAGATTGGACAATGGGAGAAGCCAGATTTGGGTGATTGAGCATTCAACACATGATTATCCCTCCCCTTCCCGAGGAGATAAGATGGAGCAATGTGGGAAAAGAAAGAAAAAACCCACTGAGGAGAAGGTTGAGCAAAGTCTTAACGTCGGCATTGTGTGGTGCCTGCGTGGAGGAATGTTCTCAGCCACACTCTCGATTGCCGCTCTGCAAATACATCGTGAACTTGCTGTGGTTGCTTCAATGTACGACAGGCCTGGAGTTCCACACTGCGCTCCTTCAACCCAGTGTCCGGCCCAAACTTGTACTTGCCCACATCTACCTTCTCCTCAGCTCAAGGAGTGCTTCGATTGCGTTTCCCGTTGGGTGCCGCTCTATCCACACCCTGACCTGTTTATCTTCTGACTTCGGGTAGCATGTTTCCAATGTGTGACACATGCTGATGAACAGGCCATAAATTAAATGGAAACACACTCATTTTCTGATATGAACACTCGCTGCCATTGTTGATTGAACTTGAATAATGGAAATCTTTTCTCCTTCAGGAATGGGACATGGTAATCATGTGTAAGAAAAATTATTCAAATTTTCCTTAAAAAAAAAAAACGGGGGAGTGTGGGGGAAAAATTTATATTAATGTATTTTAAATTGTAACAAATGGAGTTTCAGAAATGTAACTTTTATGCTGCAAATTGAATTGGCTGTCATTTCTGGCCAAAAGACTTTTGCCCTAAATGATAAGAAATGTGTTGTTCTGGAGCAGAGTGACCGAGCTGATAAATGAACCTTTGCTTCGAAAATGTACGAAGTGACTTTTTGTCTAAAGGACACGTCTACAGTCTGGGTGAATATCCCCCAACCTCTCTCTCATGGAAGTATAAAATGTTTTGAAAGACACATTTTCTTAATACGAGCACGTGAGGAAGTATAGTTTCTCAGTGGCTCGTACTCCTTGGAACTGACCAAGTACCAAGTTAGAATAAAACTCTCTGATGTAATGTAGAAGTGAATTGAATCGGGTTGGTCTAACTGTTAACTAAAATAAGAATAAATGAAATAGAACCAAATAATATTGCAATCAAATGGGGATTCTTAAGTTCATTGTACAAGGGTGAGAAGTGTATGGTGTATAATTAGGAAATAAATTGTTTCACAAGGAAGGACTTGTGTGGACATCAGTTTTATCAGTGTCGATAGGGTTTTTTGTAGGGTTTTATAATCAAATCGGACAAACGTTAAACTGTGTCTGAAGTCAAATAGGATTCCACAATCGACCAGTTAGAATCCTTCAGGAGGACAACGATCACAACAAGGTGGGTTTAAAAAAATCCACATCACTGGCATTTATTAGTTTTGAAGATATATGTGGATTGTGTTTTTTTTAATGTCCAAGGTTCATGGATGAGTTGATTGATACACCCATAACATGTCGGATTTAAGTGTGAACGAGACGATGGACAAATGAACACAGCACATGGGATTTTAATCTGCAGTCGCAGCACATGAAGCTTTGTGCTCACAAGAGACTGCCAAAGACAAACCCACAACAGGAAATGGCTCCTTAAAATTGAAATAGCAAACGAAAGCAGCAACAGATGCTGGGAAGGTTTTGGGGGGGGGCGGGGCAGAAGCGAAGGAGAGAGGAGGGGCTATCCCTCCTTGCTGGTATTTCACCAAGCAGTATTTTGTGTCCAATCCAATTTCAGCAAGAATTAACATCCCACGACAAGACAGCTCAGAAGAGAGCATGTCATTGCTTCCATTTCCCTATCCCGCCACCAATAAAAATCAGGATTCAAATTAATTAGCAGTTGCAGTGCTAATTTTGCATCATAATAATTAAAAAAACATGTGCACTTTTAAATCACATCTTTGGAAACTTTCCATGTTCGATTGTGTTTGCTGAGCCTCAGTTTACACATAAAGCATGCACCTTATTCTACGGATAAAGAGGTGCATGAAGTAACATGGCGAGGATGGTTGAGAGGTATGCACACCTGCCTCTGAGCGTAGCCTGGGTTCAAATCTCAACCCAGCTACAAACTACCATTCTGGTGCTTCGCAGGCAAAATGTGTATGCTATAAATCCGAAGGACATCAAGCCGGAGGATCTACACTTGCCAGCACTGCTCGTTGGTCGATGTTAAAGATCCCCCGGTTTCTTTCGCGAACAATTTCTTTCTGTTTCTTTCTTTCTGCGACTCATTGGGACTGACTCAATCGGTCAACTTCTCCACCCGGATCTCAACCAATGGTACTCCATCTCTTCTGGATCTGATTTTGACAAATTTCCCTGACAATATCTGCTGCTCTTTCTCCGCTCCAATCGGTTCTTCTGACCATGTTCTTGTCAAAGTGGACATCTCTCTGGCTGTTATCAGAGAACCACCTCACCGCCGTCGAGTCTGGCATTTCACTCAAGCCGACTGGCAGGGTCTCCAAGCAGCCATCAAACTTATAGACTGGTCTCCTATCACTACTTCCTCCAACATCAACTCATCCTGGGAATCCTTTCAAAGAAACTTGCTCTCCCTCATGCACAGATTTATCCCCTCTCGTCTTCAGTTGTCCTACCCTTCCTCCCACCCTTGATTCACTGAAGCTTGTGGCGAGGCAGTTGTCCTGAAACAACTTGCCTTTGCCTCATGGAAATCAAACCCAACTGAGGGTAACCTCAGTTCCTTCCATAAAGCTCGGAACAAGTGTGTATCTACCCTCAGGAGAGCCAGAAAACAACATCTTTCTCATCTCACTAACTCTCAAACCTCTATCCCTCCTCAAAATCCTGGTGGCGTCTAATCAAATCTGTTTCTGGTGTATGTTCCCCCTCCATCCCTCCCTTACCTCAAATGGCCACACTGATGATACCGCACGTGAAAAGGCTGAATGCCTAAATTCGGTGTTTGCAGCTAAATCTTGTGTCCAAAACCCATTGCTTCCTCTACCCACCTTACCCAGTCGCACCCATCTGTCCCTGAACTCTGTGTCCTTTTCTCCTGACAAGGTGGAGAGCTTGCTGTCAAACCTCAACTCAGATTCTGCAACCGGTCCAGACGGCATCAGCCCACGTGTCCTCAAAGCCTGCTCTTCTGCTCTTGCTCACCCTCTCTCTGTTCTATTCACCCTCTCATTTACTCAAGGTCATCTGCCATCTGCTTGGAAATCAGCAAACATCACTGCCCTGCATAAAAAAGGTGCAAAAACAGATCCCTGCAACTACAGACCAATCAGCCTTCTCCCAATCATAAGTAAGGTTATGGAATCCATCATCACTTCAGACATCAAATCCTTCCTCTTCTCCAATGGCTTGATTTCTGATCATCAATTTGGTTTCAGACCAGGTCACTCTACCCTGGATATGCTGCTTCTGCTCTCCCATCAATGGATGGAGGTCCTCAATGCCAGACAGGAAATCAGAGCCGTACCCCTGGACATATCACGTGCTTTTGACAGAGTCTGGCACCTTGCCCTGCTCACCAAACTCTCTTCCTATGGTATCCAAGGACATCTCCACTCATGGCTCGCAGACTTCCTCTCCTGTCGCAGTCACCGCGTGGCCCTAAATGGAGTTCTTTCATCCCCTCTTCCTGTCCAGGCTGGAGTTCCTCAAGGTGGCGTTCTGGGCCCTGTTCTTTTTCTGGTTTTCATCAATGATCGCTCCGACTCTCTGGAAAATCCTCTATAACTCTTTACTGATGACTCCACCCTCTGCCGTACCATCGGTCATCCCTCAGACCGGCAAGCAGCAGCTTCTTCGCTCACTGCTGATCTGGATAAAATCACAAACTGGTCCAACACGTGGAACATGTCTTTCAATCCGGACAAATCTCAAACTCTCACTATGTCTCTTCAAAAGGACCATTTAGAACCCCCCCCCCATCCACTTTCTCAACAATCCTCTGGAAGAACTCCTTTGGTTCAAGCTTCCAGGTCTCACTATCTGTCATGATCTTTCCTGAGAAAGCCACATTTCAAACCTGGCCTCCAAAGCCAGTCGCCGACTGGGAATCCTCCGTCGTGCAAAGTCCTCCCTCGGCCCACCTGAGCTCCTGACCACTTACAAAGCTTTTGTCCGTAGCCTGATGGAGTACTGCTCTCCCCCCTGGGCTGGTGCTCCTGCCTCCCACCTTTCTCGGCTTCACGCTGTAGAAACCAAGGCATTTCGGATCATTGGCATCTCGCACGATGAGGTTGAGTCTTTGGGCCTCTCACTCAATCACCGCAGGCAGGTCGGTTGTCTTTCTGTCTTCTACCGTCTCCTCTCCAGCCTCGCCCCCCCCGCTCTCTCTACGATTTGTCCCCACCACATTTCCACAGGGCGCTCAAGGTCCGCCAACAAACCCCTTCTGGTAAAACTACCAAAATCACGAATGACTGCTCACCTTCACTCTTTCATTCCTTTTTTTCCCCGCCTTTGGAATAAACTCCCACACTCTATTCATTCCCATCCTTCCCTCCAGGCTTTCAAAACAGCTGTTCACCACCACCTCTTATCTTCCCCCATCCAAATCCTCGATCTTTTCTACCCCCGATAATCCACCCCAAACCCACCTCCTTCAAATTCCCTGCTTTCCTTCCTGAAAGTCCCTGTAATGTCCATCTTCTATTTCCCATGTTCCCCGTCCCATCCCTCTCCCTTCCACAGATCTCCTAATGTCTCTGTTCCCTACTGTTTTGTCCTTCCCACTCCCGCCCCTCTTGTCTCATGCCCCCCCCCCCTTGATGTGCGTTGTGTGTTTACTCTCATACGAGCCTCGACAAAGTATACAAAAAAAATAGACCTATCATTGGCACCCTGAACAGATAACAAACACGTGTCGTGGTGTACCTGCCCTAACTGCTGGACATGCAACAATAAGTACTACTCAGCATACACAACCCTTGTTGAAAGACTACTTCGGCAGTACCGACGATCTTTCAAGGGTACGCTGATTCTGATGATGACGATGATGATGTGAGATTCCGAGTTATCACCAGGACCCTGAACATATTCCACATTCCTGCTAAAATGACCTTCAGTCGAACATCAGTCCTCGCCATCCGGTCCGTGAAAGACTTGGACCAAAACAAACCTTCCCCAACAATTAAAAACCCCACGAGGAGGAACTAATTGGGAGAAAATGAAGATCAGAATTGTGTACGTAATAAATAGATGCCCCAGCCCTGTAATGGAGCAGGTGCCATGGCGGTGTAGTTGATGACCGCTTTATTAATTGGAGAGAGATTGCCTTCCTACATTAACTGCATGAGAGTAATCCTGTGAACGTGGTGCACCTGTTTGCAGTGCCTGGTGCTTCTACACCACGATGCTCGAAGGTAACCTTTTGTTACCTCCGCCACCACAGGTGGACGGATGTTATGTTTTCTTGTGGGTTTGTCTGTGAACTCGATATCTCAACTTATGGACGGATTCGGACCAAACTCGGTAGACAGGTTGGATTTATATCCAGATGCGGAATTAGGCCAAATAAATAAATAAATAATGGATATACCAGACTGAAGCGAGGTTAGGCAGGAAACGTCTGAAGACCCCAGACATTGCGGTGGCCAAGAATCGCCTGATGAAGGATATAATTACATAAGGCCGTCAATTATCTTCAAAAGGGGTGTTTTAATTAATCCAAACACCCAATTTTCACTCTTGCACTTCCTTGGAGTTTTCTTAGATTGCATGCAAAGTTTCAGGCTGTTAGGTTTTAGAGTTTTGGTGTTATGGAGGAGACACACACACTGCTTTTTATGATTACTAGCAAAGTACCCGCCCATGGGCGGGTAGAGTTATCTGTTGAATGGCGTTGGTCCCGTCTCGATCGGATGAAATTGAGAAATTGATGTTATCCGGTGGACCTTGACCCCATGACCTTTGACCTTGACCTTGACCTTGATCCCCTTATGTCCGTTCCCAAGGATCACATATGCCAAGTTTCATCTCATTCTATCCAACGGTTTGGCTGTCTATAAAGGACAAACAAACATGAAAAATTGACGTTTTAGTCAATTTATGACGTAATAACTCGAAAACCGGAAGTCGGAAGTGAATGTCGTCAATCAACTGTGTAATTTAATTTTGATTATCTGTCGAATGGCGTTGGTCCCGTCTCGATCGGATGACATTGAGAAATTGAAGTTACCCGGTGACCTTGACCCCGTGACCTTTGACCTTGAACTTGACCCCCCCCCCCCCATGTCCGTTCTCATGTCCCAAGGATCACTCATGCCAAGTTTCATCTCATTCCATCCAACGGTTCGGCCGCCTATAAAGGACGAACAAACACACACACATACATACATACATACATATTCTTTTTTTTAGTATAGTAGATAGGCTCGCAAATGCAACCCGTCGCTTCGCTGACGGGAATACTATGAGGGGTGGGGGAGGAGGAGAGAGAGGGGATCACGGAGAGGGGTGCGGGAGGGAGGGAGGGGTGGGAATAGGGGTGAGGCTGGGAGGAGAGGGGTGAGGGAGGGGTGGGAAAAGGGGTGAGGGTGGGAGGGGCGGGAATAGGGGTGAGGGGTGGGAGGAGAGGGGTGCGGGAGGGAGGGGTGGGAAAAGGGGTGAGGGTGGGAGGGGCGGGAAGAGAGTCCGGGAGGGAGGAGCGGGAAGAGAGGGCGGGAAGAGGGGTCCAGGAGGGAGGGGCGGGAAGAGGGGTCCGGGAGGGAGGGGCGGGAAGAGGAGTCCGGAAGGGAGGGGCAGGAAGAGGGGCCTGGGAGGGAGGGGCGGGAAGAGGGGTCTGGGAGGAAGGGGCGGGAAGAGGGGTCCGGGAGGGAGGGGTGGGAAGAGGGGCGGGAAGAGGGGTCCGGGAGGGAGGGGCGGGAAGAGGGGTCCGGGAGGGAGGGGCGGGAAGAGGAGTCTGGAAGGGAGGGGCGGGAAGAGGGGTCTGGGAGGGAGGGGCGGGAAGAGGGGTCCGGGAGGGAGGAGGCGGGAAGGGGGTCTGGGAGGGAGTGGCGGGAAGAGGGGTCCGGGAGGGAGGGGGCGGGAAGAGGGGTCCGGGAGGGAGGGGAGGGAAGAGGGGTCCGGGAGGGAGGGGCGGGAAGAGGGGTCCGGGAGGGAGGGGTGGGAAGAGGGGTCCGCGAGGGAATGGGCAGGAAGAGGGGTCCAGGAGGGAGGAGGCGGGAAGAGGGGTCTGGGAGGGGGGTTGTGGACGGATTCGGACAAAACTTGGTGGACAGTTGAGTGTGTGGCGAGGACAAATTGGCTCGATTTTGGTGAAGTTTCGAATCCGGATCTGGATAGGATAATTTGATTTTAAAAATGATTCTTCACCATTGAGATGGGGCTCAAAAAACGGTATAGTCCTGTATAGCATGATATTTCAAAAATGTATGGGGCCTGATATGTTCTCGTGGATCAGGCATTACGTGGCGGAGGTATGCGCTCTACCGAGTGCCCTTATAGTTATATCTGCATTGACTCTTGTATAACCATTTACGACCAGTCTTTCTCTTTTTTTCTCTCTTTCTCTTTATCCAGGAGCATCTACCAAGTTTTGTACAAAATGCAGAAAATTTAAAAGCAAAGGTTATGATGTGATCATATGTGTTGCTGTCAACGATGCCGTTGTGATGGGGAATGGGGAAATGGAAAAATCCAGATGTTAGCTGATTCTGCTGGAACCTTCACCAAGGTAGGTTGGCTGGAGATGAGATGAGAGGAGAGGGAAGTGGAGGGGTGGTGAATCGTCCCATCATCAATTCCACTGCTCCATCCCATCGTCATTCCCCCCCCCCATTCGCTGTCCTGTCGTCGCATCCCTTCTCCCCCATCCCCCTCCCCCGTCCTTTCGTCATGACCCCCTCCCTTGTCCCGTCGTCGCAATTCCTCCCCCTTCAATTAGGGGGATCTCCTATTGGTGGCATTGCATTTTTGTCAGTCCTTTTCCTACACATTTGACATGTATTTGAATGCAAAGTATGGACTGCATTGCGTATAGGACAGGTAGATCACCCCCTCCTTTGGATGTCATTCGTGAGTCAACGGAGATTTTTTATGTCAATCCATTGTGGTTTGTTTTTTTAATTCGTCCTAAACTTGCGCATATATACCAACACAACCCATGATGACGTATTTTTATCAGCTATTTATCCCTCTCACTGCAGCTGTGGAATTGGAACTGGATCAAAAGAACGTTTGTTGCAGCTTTGGGTGGAAATATATCTCAACCGTATGTTTGTCTGATGCCTGAAGATTGTTTTGTTGGAGTTCATTGTGTTTTCTGCTTCTGAAAGGGCACTATGACCCAATCGTTTATTTTCTTTTAAGACCTTACCGGCTTTAAAAGTGTTGGTCGAGGTAAAATCTACATAGTCTTCGTCTGTTTGCAGATACACCATGATTTTGGAGGATGATGTCAAGGGCCTACACGTGGAAGCTGATGGCACTGGCCTTTCATGTAGCCTGGCCCCAAACCTCCTGTCTCTTCTCTGAGCCCTCCTTAGCCTGACCTGGAGATTGTTGCAAACCCAGCAATGAACGTACATTTTGTTTCGTTGCATCAATTTGCAATTTGAGCCTTTTCATTCATGACTGTGTACTTCATATTGGTGCAACAAGCTCAAATGAGCAAAGATCCTCGTCCTCTTAATGATGACGTCATAAAAACGAATATGACGTCATTGTGATTTATCAGGTTTGCGATAAATTATCTGTGCTAATGCTCGGCTTGATTCCCGCAAACAAAATTCAAACAGCTTACCTAGTTTTGCAGATAATGGTATAGGCGATTTCCATTAGCGTCGATATTATGACGTTGTAACTTTTTTTTTCTTGGAGGAATTTCCAAAATCGGAGATGGTTACTGTCTGCGCGTGGGCTTTCTGCATATACATGGCAAGTTTCACGAAGATCCGATGAAAACTCTGGGTTGTGAAACAAAAAATGTCAAAAAATAGGAATGACGTCATAAAAATTGATATGACGTCATAGTGATGTATCATATGTGCGGTAATTCATCTCTGCTAATGACCCGTTCGATTCTCGCAAACAGAATTCAAAACGCTTGCCTAGTTTCGGAGATAATTTTTTAGGCGATTTCCATTAGCGGAGATATTTTAACGTCATAACTTTTTTTTTCTAGGAGGAATTTTCAAAATCGGAGATGGTTACTGTCTGCGCAGGGAATTTTTACATATATACGCCAAGTTTCAGAAAGTTTCGATGAAAACTTTTGGCTGTGAAACAAAAAAGTCCACAAGAAGAGATTGAAGAACAACAACGTGAGTAAGACTTAGAGATCCTCCACGAGGATCTAAAAATATAACGGTCGTGTTCTGTATATTTAAGCACAAGGTGGGTTTTGTTATTTTTGAAGATTTGTATTTTATTAAAATTTTATTCTCTGAAACCAGGGAGATCTCTTGCAGTTGAGAATGGGCTTTACGTACCTAAACTCTTGCTTTCTTTTGGCTTAATTGTCTTAAAGAGGAACCAGATATATCGTCACAATGTATTAAAAATACAATGTTGGCTTTTAGTCCAGGCAAAATAAGGTTTGATTGGGAACAAATTGCAACAGAATTTTTTTTTAGCACAATGCATTTCTATGAGGTCCCTACAACACCATACTAAAAGTCCTAAGAAATCCCTGTTGCGGAAATACATCTAATTTGCATAAATCCAATATTTTTCCATATCTTTGCTCTCAGACAGACAACAGGTTTGAGCGGTTTATATTTCTAGAATATTTGAGGGGATCAAAGGCTAAATTTGGGATAGTTTAATATTTGGATTGGATGGGTTTAAATAAAATGATGGATGAATTTAATAAAATCCAATATGGCCACCAAATATCGATATTTTGTGATCAAATTTATGACAGTCACTTCTTTGGCTTGTGTTTCATTGCAGGCATATTAATACCCTCCTGAAGATGCCCATCAAGGTCATCATTATCGTCATCAGTGAAATCTGGTAGCTGTGAGTTGGCACAACTTGTCCCACGGCATTCTCCACAAACAGCACTGCAATGCAGACTACACTTTCTGCATGTGCACCTCTTTGTATTACAGTCTGTTTTACAGTTACAGCAGATGACATCCAGTAGTTGTGATGGGGCTGCAATCTTGTCAGTTTGTATTGGCAAACATTGTCCATCCACCATGTGCCATCCCCACTCTTCCGGCTTCATATTGATGCTTCTTCCTTTCCACTCCATCATCTGATAATATACATGGAGGCTGTGATACTTTGCAGCTGATGAGGTTGGCGGTAGAGTTTGAGGTTCTACATGAGATGTGCTCTTGGAAACCTTCTCACAAAATCGCCTGTATCGTAAAGTGTCCAGTCCTTGTTCTTTGGCACCACCATATAATGACACAAGTGATTTTTCTCCTGCTGCAATAATGTCCTGTTTTGCCACATGTCCTTCTTGGCTGAACACCTTAGCTTGCTGACGGAACAGGGCAACGCTCTTGATCTTCCTTACTGCTAAACCCTTTCCCAATCCAAACAGGCGAGAAGTTGTATCGCAGCCAAGGATTGCATGGATAAATAACACATGGTCACAAACATCAGGACCAAGAAATTCCTTAGACTGCTTTATGCATCATATCCTGGTCTTTTTTGCTGATTGCCTGGGCTCTGGGGCCAGGAACAAGTCATGTGCATCCCGTTCAGCATGATGCAGTAGGAGGATGAGCAAGTCCGTGTCATCCCCTACCAGGACAGTGTCTTTGATTCTCGCAGATGCAACAGCTGTTTGGACAATGAGCACATCAGCGTCATGCTTTGCATGATCTATATTACACCCAGCCCGCTCTAGTTTGTCACTAAGATAAACAATAAATCGCTGTTTGTTTGTCACATTTTTCAAGAATTCCTCCTTCTTGGACTGTATAACCATTGCACCAGTGAAGTTTACTGTCATGCCTGAGCAAGCCCCTGTCCTTCTCATGTGCGTGGCATCTTTTGTTGTTGGACCATCTTGGTATCCATCAAAGATAATGTTAGCAGCCCCATATTTATGTGTAACATATGTGACATAAAGCTGACTGACACTCTCATATGTGGAACCTCTAGGCCATGGAAGACGATGAAGTAGCGCACCACCATCGAGAATATACTGGACATTTCCAATTGGTTCTCGTTGCTCCCCTTACATGGTCTTCCAGAGAACATCGGCAAGGACAGCCTTATTGGCCTGCAGGGGAAGGAAGGAAGATTCAAACAATGCTGGGGGGGTAACTACACAGTTCATATTTGAAGAGTGACTGTAGATCTTCACAGCGCCCCCCCCCCCCCAATGGTTACCAGTCTCTGGAAGATCAACTGTGGATCTACCTTCACAGATTCTCCTTTGATCTTGACAGTTGATCTTGAATTAAGTGTCACTGCTCGATCACATTTCCGGAAGGTGAACTCTTCTTCAGATTTCCCAACCATGGATGCTAGAATCTTTTCTCCAACTGTTCTTGATCTTTCAACGTTGACTCCTTCCTGGGCTGTCATGCCATTTGCAATGTTAAACAGGGACGGATCCCGTGCGAATGGATCTCTCTCCCTGAGATAGCTGATAAGATCAAGGGTGTCATTGACATCTCTAGCTTGTCTAGCTTTTGACAGGTCTTTGTGTTGGTCACTGGTTTCAAATGAGATGCCACTGAGCTTCTGCATGGCCTTGTTGATATTTGCACATGCTGGCATGGAAAGGACCCACACCAAACGCTGAGTTTCTGTTATTGCTTTTCCTCTTGTCAGGCCTCCATGTGTCTATATACTTCTCATCAGCACTTGCTCAATTGTGAGATCCGTGGATAGTCCTGCCCAGTACCTATCACTGTGCCTCACCACATGGTATCCTTTCTCAAATTGCTGATGGACATCTGGATGACTTTCTGGCAGATTAACCATCATTTGCAGGTATACATATATATATATATATATATATATATATATATATATGCAGACTTTGCATATAGCGTGTGTCCTAGATGCATCCAATGAAATTTTTAAGTATTACAAATGCATCCTTGGATCCAAAGATCTCATTATAGAATTTTAAATCACTAAAATACATCATCTGAGAGCAAAGATTTGGCAAGATATTGATATTTGGTGGCCATATTGGAATTATGCAAATGAGATTTTGTTCCAGGGAAGTTTAAAAGTATGCTAAATGCATCCTTGTATACAAAATACCCATTCTAGAAGTTGAAATCACTCAAATATGTCATCTGTGAGCAAAGATATGGCACAATATTGATAATTATTGGCCGCCACATTGGATTTATGCAAATTAGACGTATTTCCACAACAGGGATTTCTTAGGACTTTTAGTATGGTGTTCCGGGGACCTCATAGAAATGCATTGCGCTAAAAAAATTTCTGTTGCAATTTGTTCCCGATCAAGTGAAAAAATGGGCAAGATTGCCTGGACCAATTTGTCTGATTAATATTGATGACCGGTGGATGGAGGTTGCGTTTTCATCCCTGTTTGTTTGTCTGTGAGCGGGATATCTCAGAGTTATGGCTGGATTCGGGTGAAGTTGGGTGTGTGACAAGGATGATTGATTAGATTTTGGTGAAATCGGATCTGAGAATTCCTAAAGTGATTCTTTACCATTGAGTGATAGGGATAAAATGATATAGCACCATATCTAAAAAAGTTTAATGGATGGATTTGAATGAAAAATGATGGATAGGTTGATTGTGTGATGAAGATAAAAAAAATTTATTCGATTTTAGTGAAGATCCAGATCTGGATCCAAGAGTTTATTGTTTTTTTTAAACGATTCTTCACTATTAGCAGATGGGGCCAAACAACGACATGAAGCACGATATTTACCTTCGCATTCTGCGAAAGGTTATGTTTTGGTCGCTGTGTATTTATTTATTTGTGAATATGTGTGTTTGTTTGTTATTCGCATAACTCAGAAAGTATTAAACCGAATTGCATGAAATTTGGTGACATGATTCGTGATTATCCAAGGACGATTTGATTAGATTTTGGGAGCGATCGGGTCAAAGGTCAAGGTCAAGGTCATGAAAAGGTCAAAAACAAACTTTTGAGCATAACTTCCTTCATAATACAGCTATCGACATGCAACCAACGCCATATTGTTCCATGACGAAATACCTTTCGGGTACGTGGTGTCAGATTTGACGTGACGTAATCAGAAGTGCGTCAAAATGACGTCACAAGATGACGTAAATTTTCAATTTTCGACCTCATCAGTTTTGATCATACCGTTTTGTAGGACTTACCTTAAGAACGTCACACACCAAATTTGACGTCGTTCGGACTGACCGTTATGACGTCATTGACGTTTGAACATGACGTTTTTCAATTGTGGCTAAAATGTCCTCATATTTTATATTCAAATATCGATATAATTTATAAAGCAAAGTCTCCCAAATCCAGGCATTAGGATCAGTACCAAAATATCTGTTTATTTATGAACAGGTTTTGCAAATTAACTCTATGGTCAAGGTCAAGGTCACACTCAAGGTCAAAATATACTTGTAGACATAACTTCAGATCTAATAGAGCTATTGACATGAAACCAACGTTAAAATGTTCCGTGAAATAAGAGCTTTCAGGATGGTAGTCCGCGATTGGTAGTGACATCATTGGAAGTGCGTCAAAATGACGTCACAAGATGACGTCATTTTTAAACTTTCGATTTTTTTTCAGTGTTTATCATGCCATTTTGTTGGACTGCCCTCAATGACGTCTAACACCAAATTTGACGTCCATCGGACTGATGGTTGTGACGTCATGGACGTTTTTAAATGACGTTTTTCAAATGTTCCCGGAAAAAAAGTAGCGGCGGCGAAGGTATACGCTCTACCGAGTGCCCGTTCTAGTTTAAAAAGTTATGGATGGATTCGGAAGAAACTTGGATAGGTCGGGTATGTGACGAGGACAAAATGATTCGATTTTGGTGAAGATCCGGATACAAGAATTCTTTAAGTGATTCTTCACGATTGACAGATGGGGCCAAAAACGATATATAGCACGATATCTCAAAAAGTTATGGATGAGTTATTAGAAACAAAACTAGGTGGATAATTTTTGTAGATGACAAGAACGAGCATATTCGCTTTTAGTTCAGGGCTTGATCCAGATCTGGCATCAGTGGGATACAAAACATAAACTGTTCAGCCTGGCGGAGGTATTCTCGTTTTAAACGTATAGTCAGCTCTCAGGAAATTGTTTTCTTCGGCTGTTACTCGTACTAATTCGAATATGTTGAGGGAACTCTGCAATGGCTTTGTAACTGCTTGTCATGGCCATTCTATCTGGGGAGATGGTGCACAGGTAGAACTATCTAGCCTGGGTAGGTCGCTTGTGGACCCAACTGTAACCTGTTGGATTGGTGCATTCCATCATGGTGCGCCGACCCTAGGATGGACATTAAGCCGGGTGTTCCACCTGGCATCATTAGTTCGTGCATGTTATACGTGATTATAAATCGCTCGAGTCGAATTCCAGGTGGTTCACGAATGATTTGGGACACACTTTCCCTGGCTGCTCCCATGAGAAGATGGGGAAATTGGGGTCGTTAAAGTTGTCTGTCTGACTATATCACTTTGTATTGAGGTTATCTTCCCCCATTCCGCTTGAACTAACTCGCTTCGTTGGCTGTCATTGGTCCTGCTTCCCTTTTTGTAGCAGAGGGATAACGTATGGAAAGTCGAATCCATCTTGTGCATTCATATAATCAGGATTCAGTATCATCTGATTGCTGGTGATGCTAATGTTTGTAAGATTGTTCGTAACAAGATTTCTAAAAAAAAATCACAGCCAAGTGATCGCGTTGTACAGGGATTAAAAAGGAAAGTAATCAATTTAAGTGAAGTATATCCTTCATGAGCGGTCTGGGTTTCATTTTTCCCACCCGACTATAAACTGCCATTCTGGTGTTTTACAGTGAAGTTGAGACAATTGCTTGTTATCCAACCGTGGAGCTTCCATTGGAACTTTTATCGGTCTTGGGCCCATGTTCCAATTTTGTTCTTGGTGAGCTTCGTTCTTTTCATTTCCTCCTCCACCGAGAATCCTAGATGGTACGTCGCGAGGTCGAGGTCTCTCGTGACCGTCCCCTCTTCCCATCAGTTTACCAGCATATTGCTCTTTTCGGTATATCCTTGTCCTTCATGCGTAAAATGAGCAATTCATCTCCACTTAATGCTTTTGATCCCTTCTATGATGTATTTCATCCCTGTTAACATTTCAACATTTTTTCTGACTAGCTATCTCACACCAGAAGATTCTCAAGATTTTTTGTACGGCTGCAATTGCTGAAAGATTCGAGTTTGATGTTTCTTTGGTGATTTTCCAAGATTCACATCCAAATCGGATGACTGATGTGACGTTACTTTGCTATTGAAGATCCTCAGATTCGTTTTGGTGTGATACTACTTCTGTTTCCAAATGTCTGAATCTCATGAATGCATCCCTTGCCTTTTGTATCTGTGGTCGTACATCTGCATCTCCCCCAACTATTATAGGGTAACCACGGAATAATCAACCTCTCTCGTTGGTAATCCTTTCTAGTTAGTGAAAATTAAGACAGCAGATTGAACAAGAAGGGTACTCGGTAGAACGCATACCTCCGCCACGTAATGCTTGATCCACGAGAACATATCGGGCCCAATACATTTTTGAAATACCACGCTATCTATCCTTTCTGGATAGATCTATCTATCCTATGAAATTCACTGCACGTGATGCAGTGAATTTCTATCTATGAAAATTTCTATCTATGAAATTCACTGCACGTGATGAGCAATGCCCACAGAGTAAACGGAGCGTTCATTTACGTCTGTGGGATGTCAAATAAATAAAGAAGATACTGGAAGGGCACTCGGTAGAGCGCATATCTCCGCCACGTAATGCCTGATCCCGATCTCTCAATGGTGAAGAATCAGTTTAAAAATTAAATAATTCTCGTATTCAGATCCGGATTCGGATCTTCATCAAAATCGAACCAATTCGCCGTGGTCAAACACCCAACCTGTCCACCAAGTTTCATCCGAATCCGTCCACAACTTTTTGAGATATCGTGCACACAAACAGACAGGGGTTAAAACAACCTCCTTCACCCTCGGTGGCGGATGTAATAAATGAACTGATGGTAGAGCCTTGGTTTTCAAGGTATGCAAGTTGTACCCTCTACCTCAATGACGTAACCGCATAATTGCCATGTTCATTACCTCCACCGCCAAGAGGTGTTTTCACCCCTTTCTGTCTGTTTGTCTGTGTACAGGATATCTCATAAAGTTGTGGACGGATTCGGATGAAATTTCGTGGACAGGTTAGGTGTTTTGACCACGACGAATTGAGACGATTTTGTTGAATATCCGGATCCGACTACTAGAATTTCTTTTAAGTGATTCTTCCACCATTGTGAGATAGGGCCAAAAATGATATATAGCATGATATCTCAAGAAAGTTGTGGATGGATTATGACAAAACTTGGTGGACACGTTGGGTGTGTGACCACGAGAAATTGATTCAGTTTTGGTGAAGATCCGAATTCGGATCTGAATACGAGAATTATTTAATTTTTAAACTGATTCTTCACCATTGAGAGATCGGGATCAGGCATTACGTGGCGGAGATATGTGCTCTACCGAGTGCCCTTCCAGTATCTTCTTTATTTATTTGACATCCCACAGACGTAAATGAACGCTCCGTTTACTCTGTGGGCATTGCTCATCACGTGCAGTGAATTTCATCTCCCTGCGCCTTGTATTGGTTCATGAGCGCCAGCCGGAGTGACCACTGTATGTGTCTGTCTGTCTGTCCAGAGCATAACTCCGTGGACTTTGATCCGATCTTGATGAAACTTGGTTATGTGTTCCATATCAATGTCTGGTTGTGTTTTCCTGGATGAGGGCGTAGCTACGCCCATTGTGAGCGGAGCCACGGCCAAAAAATATCCATTTTTAGGGGTAGTCGGATTAAAAAATCTATCTTCTCCGAGGGAATTGACTGAATGGAATGGGTTCTTCGGCATTTGAATAGCAAAATGAATTATCGAAAACTTGTCGTTGTCCGATTTTTCATTTTCGTCCCAAGGTCAAGGTCACAAGGTCAAAAACTTAGAAAATTGTGAATTTTGACATAAAAATCGTACGACCGCCCAAACTTTGAGAGCTAGGATGACAATATTTTTTATGCATAATCTTGAGGTCATTCCCCACCTAAAGTCTTCAAACCATTTTGCTCGATCTCGAACACCTTGCCCGTGGTGCCCCCTTCAAATTTGTTTTTACGCTGATTTCATCAAAGTATGGATAATCCGAGGAGTGTGAAATGCCATATAGCCTAGATGATATTATATTGTTCCTGGAATGTTCCGGAGGAAATTTTGCACCAAAGGTCATAATCCTTGACCTTTGACCTTTAAAGTTCACAAAGGTCAAATTTTCAGTTGTTGGAATCGAACTGGGTTTTCGACCTTCTTCGACGAACTAACTCCAATAAGCTATAGCATGTATCCTGTTTCCTTATTTTAATGTCCACAACATTGTTTTGTGACCTTTAAAGGTTATGCAAAGGTCAAATTTTATGTTGTTGAACGAAACCGGGTTTTCGACATTTTGCGGCTAATAACCCGTCACTCGTACCACATCATGTTGATCATTTTTATAACTTGGTCAAAAATTATCACATTGTCTGATCCTTGACTTCTGAAACAATCAACATCGTCAAATACCGCTCGTGAACCATCGTCGTCTTCAGACTTGTTTGTTGTTACGTTTTTTTTTTAATGCTTCTGTACACCGCCATTGAGGCCCGGTTCTACGTCACCGTCTACATTTCCAAAAGAAGAGACATAATTACTCTTTAATGGAAAGTGTTTTTCGCGTGTTTTTTCATCCCGACAAAATAGACCGCAGTGAACACACAGTCGTGTTAGAAGACTGCCCTTCAAAACGCTTCTTAAATCGGTCTTTTGAAGGGAGACAGACATCACACAAACAAAACGTGTTTAATATGGTTGATTAAATGGTGGTATAACTGAAAAACATCACACAGTATGGTTATAGTACGTTTATAAAATACATACAGGACTGTATTCAAGTGGAAAAAAAAAAACTATTTGCATGCAACATCAACGACACCGATTGGTTGACGATCCTTCGCGATAGCTGATTGGTTGAAAGCGTCCATGGGCGTGACCACACCATGGGGGTGTCCATAACATCGTGCCACTGGATTGGTTTAAACGGCTCGAGCGTTTCATTGGCTGAGAGCACGCCCTTTCACCAATGCTTTTGCGATTGATTGGTCGAAAGCATCGCGGTGGTGAATATGGCGGTCGTGGTGAGTGCTTTGCAGCAGGAGCTGGAGAAGGCGAAAGAAAGTCTTCACAGTGTTGATGAGACGATTAAAAAGCTCACTGGTCGCGACCCTAATGATCTACGGTATGTACTGGTGCGACGTGATGGAGGCGGTTGTTCGCATTTCCTGTTAATTTCGATTGTCTTGAGCTAGGCCGCAAACTGCGTACAGTGCAGTACGTACTGTATTTGGTGTATCGTCTTCTTCGCAATTGATCGTCGTATTAAATCTTCGTATTCCGCTTTTCAGATTTTTATTTATTTTAATAATTTAATCCCTTGAAAGCGCGACATTGATTGCGTTTCCTCTTGAAAACGACAACTTTTTCAAACTTTTATATCTATCTATCTATTTTATATCCAGCAATCTCTGTGTGTCTGTCACAGACAGACCGCTGTTTCTGTCGGTGTGTCTGTGACCGCTGTTTCTCGACAACCACTGGTCCGAATCCGATCTAATTGAAACTTGCCAGGTATATTGCTGGGGTCCTGTGGATGTGTCTTTTCAAGGTTTTATATTAATCGGACAAGTGGTTCCCAAGTTATGGCCATTTATTTACCAAACCAATGCCAGGACACGGTGCTATGACGTCACAATTGACGTCACAATTCTTCTTCGTTTGATATGACGTCACAATTGACGCTGGGGATCTGAGTATGTGCCTTATCAAGCTTTGACAATTTTTTTTTTGCACGTACGGGCACGCACTAGTTAGTTTAAATTACTTCCATCGTCACTGTTTCCTTTTTGTTTTATCGATCTTGTTGAATTGTGATTAAAATAGTCTGATTGAGCACATTCGTTCATAATAAGGTGTGTGTGTCGCGCACCAGTCTGTTAAGTAGAATTGTTAATTGCTAATTGTACATTGCATATTCGTGATTAAGTCTGCTCTGTCTCCCTCATTATTGTAAAATAAACCCCAATTGTTAAATGTACCAGCTCGTTGTCTGTGCTTTCTTTCATTGTCCCAGCACGGTGCAGGCTTGAGAATTAGTAAGGCCGTTTGTGCCGTAAGTTGTCATTGGGACCAGCGTGGCTCTGGTAACTCCCTCTCGGTTACGCCAGACCCGAGTCGGTACATGCGACTCGGTTCGGGCAGAGTCGGCCGAGGGTGTGGCTTCCCCGGTAGCTAGACGGTATGTGTACTTAGGTAAATTGGAATAGACAAGTGGACCCTACCTCAAGCCGTCAAAATATTGGCGACCACGGTCCTTTAAGTCAGTGGTTCTCAACCTTTTGGAGACGTGACCCCCCAAAAAAATTTAAGTTGGGGTTCGCGACCCCCCCCCCCCCGACTCACACTTGAAACACACTACAGTGACGTCACTGAGAGCATAAAAAAATCCACAGTGCCTGGAGCGCATTGGTCAACGCCTAGGTACTGCCAGCTGTTTAAACTAAACAGAACTAAACTAAACTGGCATCACAAATTAATTATTTACACTCTGATGTATAACACAGTAAAAACAGCCAGCCACATTCATAAAAAAGGCTTCTGTAATTGCAAAGAGCGGTATCTAGCCTATTTATGCACGGGACACAGACTGGAAGATTGAGCGACCCTCTGCTGCAGACAGAGGTTACTATCGCACATGACAGCTACCAGACGTACACAAACCTTGCATTACTGACCAAAAAATATACAAAAAACAAAACAAAAAACTAAATCAATTTGGCTTTAAATACAGTTTTAAATTTTATTCAAGATCTGACAGCACAACTCATTGTGAAGGAGGCAACAGGACTGCTTTACAAGCTGATGGCAATAGGCTATTATCATTCATTGTCATATAGCTGGGCCCGCAAAACAGCTTTAAGCACAGTGCAAATACCTTTCAGTGTCCCTACAGGCTTATTATTCTCAGTTCATTCACAGTTCTTATAACAGTTATACCTGTTGTAGGCTTGTAGCCTATTATCGTTCATCTCATTTTGCATTTTCCCCTTTATAACAACGATTCTCAATGGGTTTTCATTTTCATTTTTTTCCAGATTGAACACAATAATTCAGATAATACTGACTCGCGATAATTGAACACAATAATTCTTTTTTTAACAGTTACATCTGTGAAGGCACAGGCTTGTATTGTCAGATAGTATTCACTTACTCATTTTAGTGGGATGGCTGGGCCTGTTTCTTTGAACAAAGCAGCTGTATTCTTGGTTTTCAGCTGGAGACTGCAACACGAAGATCATCCTCAACTCTAACTAGCCATGATCTGTATTTGTTCTTGATAAATGTCAGTGAGGAAAAGGTCTTCTCACAACGGTATGTAGATCCAAATGGAACTAGAGGGGGAGCACTCGGGAGAGTGCAAAACCTCCGCCGCCAATACTGCTGGGTCACTCAAGTGAACCTTATATCTTATTCATTAAATATGATGTCAACAGTGCTGACAGAGTTATAGTTCTTTTCTCCATTTTTTTTTTTGGGGGGGGGGTTGGAAATCACTTGAAACATGTAGAAATGCAAAAAAACGAAATTGAAATTTTGTTGAAAAAAAAAGTTGCAAAAAAAATTTTTTTCTCTAACAATTTTTTTTTGGTGGGGGGGGGGGTTGGGTATCACTAAAAACGTGTAGAAATGCCAAAAAAAATTTTCTCTAACAATTTTTTTTTTGGGGGGGGAGGGTTGGAAATCACTTAAAACATGTAGAAATGCAAAAAAAAGAAATCGAAATTTTGTTGAAAAAAAATTTGCAAAAATTTATTTGGTGGCGGGGTTGGAAATCACTTAAAACATGTAGAAATGCCCAAAAAAATAATTTCTCAATTTTTTTTTTGGGGGGGGGGGACCAAGTCCAAAATCTAATGGCATGATCCTTGAACCATACCTAACCCCCCCCCCCTCCCCACCAAGTTTCGTCAAAATCCGTCGAGGAGTTTTTCCGTAATACTGTTCACAAACAAACAAACAGAAAGGGGTGAAAACAGTAACCTCCGATCTTCGATGGCAGAGGTTAATAAGTATATCAATTGCAGCCTTTGATAGTCCTGGGTATTCTGCGGCCACTGACAGCCAGAATTCCTCCAGTGTAGATGAGGCAAAGCGGTCTTTAATGTGCAGTCAGAGGAGAGGTCCAAGAGCGCATCCTCAAGCTCCGATGACATGTGTCGGGCAGATGAGGTGATGAAAGGCTGGCGTATCCAGTCGTTTCTCTCTGGGGTGTTCTCTTTTGGGAAGTACCTATTGAAGTGGCCAAGCAGGCTTCTGAAGTGAGTAGCAATAAGTCCTTTTATTGTTTGAATGCTTCTGTCAAATTTGTCCATGAAGTCCTCGAGCTCAGGGAACATTTCCACACTGCCTTCTTCGACTCGCGCTGCCCACCGCTCAAGCTTCTTAGTAAACACTAACCTTGTCAGAAAGCGTGAGGACATTGGTGTTTGGGCCTTGGAGACACAACTTTCGACTGTTCAGTTTATCAAATATGCCTGCCAGATATGCAAGGCCAGTAACCCATGTGGGGTCGGTCAGGTGGTCAGCGAGGGGGGAGCTGCAATCTGAGAGGAAAATGCGAACCTCCTCACGCAGTTCAAACAGTCCTGTTAAAACTTTCCCCCGTGATAGCCATCTGACCTCTGTGTGAAATAGTAGAGATTCGTGTTCCGATCCCATTTCCTGGCAGAGTGTGGCAAACAGTCTGGTATTCACCGGACGGGATTTGATGAAGTTCACCACTTTAATTGCTGTTTGGAGAACATTGTGGAGTTGTGGCTCGAGGTTCTTGCTGGCGAGGGCCTCTCTGTGAATAATGCAATGAGTGAATTTGACATGTGGCGCCACTTCCATAACTTTAGCTTTCAGTCCCCTTCTTGTCCCCTGCATGGCGCCAGCTCTATCTGTACACACAGAGATGCAATTTTCCCAACTTAGCCCCTCCTCGCGCATTTTACTGTCCAGTTTGTTAAAAATGTCACGACCAGTGCAAGTTCCTTCAAGTGTCGAGCAAAACAACATATCCTCGTACATTTTCCCCTCGTAGCTGTATCTTGCAAAAACAAGTAACTGTGCATCACTGGAAACATCCGTTGTTTCGTCAATTTGGAGGGAAAATCTTCCACTTTTCACTCGGTCAATGAGCTGCTCTTTATAGTCCGGCAGATATGTGAAAAAAATGTGCCTTTAGTGATATAAGCATGAAATTTTGCACACTGCTAGGGCAGTATCTTACAAAGATTTTTGGATATAGGGACATTCCAGATTCTTCCCAGAGCCAAAATGGCGGCCATTTTACAAAATAGCCGATTTTGTGTTGTACAAGGAGGATACATGTGGATACAACTATATTTAAGAAGCATACCAGTGGTTTTATTTAACTAAATATAGATTCTAGCAAATAAAGGTGACAAAGCGTGAATAAACCATTTATTTGGTCATTTTTGGTGCATTTTTGCACTTTTGGATGGTTTTCTACAACAAACTCTTCAAAAAAGTGTTATCAAGTACCATGGAATGACTTGTTCATTTAACACTCTTGAACTCGGAGGAAGTGCTTCTGTTTGATCCTAACATCAACTTACAGAGTCAAAATTATACAGTGGAACCTCTAGATCCAGGTAACAGAGTCTACTATGATGCATGGATACATGTGTACATGTTACATAATTATCATCTGTGATCTCTCATGTACACTCCCCACCACAGTGACATAGAGCTTTGCAATGGAGTGCAGCCTTGACACACTTGCACTGTCCTCTGCATCCCTTTTTGCAGCCACACCTTAGTAGTTGCCGACATGCCTCAGTTGCCTCTGGGAGGGTTGTCCAGTATATGTCCCAGCCATTATCGGTGTGAACCCACCCCCAGTCACTAGGCGATGGGAGCTCTGGTGTGGACACCATCATCTGGCCCCAACAGTAGCCAGCTTGGTAGGAAGCTCTCTTGATGTGCTGTTTCAGGGCTTCACGAGTTGGAGGGAGAGCATCTATTGATCTGCCATTCTGGGTGAACAGATGCTTGCAACACTCATTGACATGTTCCTGGCTACTGGTGCGATCATAGAGCGCAACAACAAAACGCTCCAGTGCATCCATGTGGTCATCTACGGCTGAAGGAGTTGGCGTGGCAGCCAAGGCACAGAATGCTACAGTGACATCAGTGACCTCATCACAGGCTTTCCAGGTTTCCCATGCTTTTTTCTTCCCCCTGCCTCCGAAGCTTGAAACGGTGTCGCATCCAGTGAGAGCATGGAAGAATGGCAAACCTCGACACTTGTTAGGTCCCAGTGCTACAGACATCTCGTGAGCTGCCAAGAACCTGAAGTTCTTTCCTGTGCCAAAAGCAACCCAGAGCTCATCAATGTCCAGACGTCCAGCTGCTGTCACCGCAAGGACCACGACATCAGTGTCTACTGTACGGATCGACACTTTGCTGTATCCCTGCCTCACAGCGTCTTCAGCATGGAGTAGCATTCTTGTGTCAGCCTCTTCATGGCTACAAGGGGCAAGACCAGCAACATCTCGGGCCTGCGTACAAACCACATCTTTGTGGTAGGTGCTGATGACTTGTTTGTCTGTGTCTGTTGTTGCTACTCTGGTGGCTAGGAAGTCAAACAACTCCATCTTGTTCTCATCTGTGCGAAAAAAGGTCTGCCAGTTTCCAGGAATGGAACTAGATGGCTCGACTCGTCTCCTGATGCCTTTGCCTCGCTTCTTCCTAGTGTCTGCCTTCAAACTGTCTGTGAGGTATTCATCCCAGACAATATCCATCCTGCTCGTATGCTGCAGCTGAGACGTGATGTATGGCAAGAATACTTCTGATGCATACTCGTTGAAGGTCTTTGCTGTGCCAGGTGGCAGCATACTGATGATCGCTGCACCATCAAGGATGATGACTTCAACTGCTGGACCAGCAGCAGCAGCATTCTCCTGTTGAGGGACCAGATCTTCTAAGCAGCCAACCAGATCTGACTTTGTTCCAAGTCTCATCTTGCCCATGTGTGACAGTGCAGGGGACATGCTTGGTTCTCATGTGCGAAGACCTCATCAAGATCTCCATCACGTATCTAGGACGCAATGAACAACTTGGAGAACAGGGAGCAGTCGTTCTTCAGAGATGAAACCTGCAGCTGTGCTCTTGACTTCTCTCTGACTGGAGGTCGGCTGAAGAGAGGGAGGTTGTTTCTCTTGATTGGGTCGGTGATGGGCTTTGTCTGGTTGATAAGTCTCTCATGGACATAGGAGTCATGCGGTTCTTGTCCCAGCTTCTCGATCTGGCGTACAGTATTGATAACTGCTGGGTCTGCCAGGTCTCTGCTGTCTAGCACCAGGAGATCCTTGCTGTCATCACAAAATGGGTTGCCCATCTCCCCCATGACTTGAGTGAGTGAACGCACATCTCTAGCAAAGGCTACCTGTGTGTGCTTGGTCTGCTTGTGGTGTTTGTGAACAGCCTTCTTGGTCTCTGATAGCAGAGTTAAAATGTTTTCAACTACGAACCCCAGCCCAGAGGAGATGCATATATACACAATGGCGATCTTGGGTGATTGTCACTCGATGTCCCCAATAGGCCACCATACATTATTTCTTTGCGCTGGACAGGACCATGTTAAACCCAAATCAATATGAACACACCATTGTAGTTTGAACATTTCTATTATGCAATCATGAAAATTAATACAGTGAGTACATCAATATCGATTTCGCAAATTTATGCATTTAATCGTGACATTGCCAGCTACCAGTATGTAATTAATAATGGAAATATTCATGGAGTCTAAGTTCCTTTCACCAAATTTGATTTTTGATCTATTTATATTTCCAGAAACAATATTCAGGTAACATTCACATGCATGATCATATTGCAGAGCTCTTGTTCCAGCCATGCATTATTGCGATGGTAAACTGTTATCTGTGTCCCTCATAGACCACCGTAGATGCATTTTTTTTTTTTAGTCAAATATGAAGTGGATAATGAAGCATGTGCATACTAGTTGATAATAATCGTATTATACTCACTACATTGTGTTTTGCACCAAGCACATATGACTGCTGACCTTGTAGGCAGAATTTGTTATTTGTGGCAGCCATTTTGTAAAATGGCCACCATTTTGACCCTAGGGGTAATCTGGAATGTCCCTATATCCAAAATGTTTCCTAAGGGTATGCTATAACTGTGTACCAAATTTCATGCTTGTATCATCAAAGGCACAAAACTACCAGAATATTTCACATATCTGCCGGACTATTAATGTCGTTGGCCATTTCACCAATGCGCCTCGCCATTGTGTCATTAGACAGTGGAATCGTCTCAAGTGTGCAAGCTATTTTTTCACCATGCATAGCTGTGGTCATTGCAATTGCTGCTGGGCGGATCAGGCTCTCTGCAATAGTATGGGGCTTTTTGGATTGAGCAACCAGGTATGCCACTTCATTTGAAGCCAACAGGGCTTTGACAGGGATTGTAAAGTGCTCAGTGTAAAGTGGTCTTTTGGCTCTGTACTTCTCCCTCCTTACGATGAAAAAAATTTAATGGTTTGTCAATGTAGGATGGGTGTTTGGTTTGTAAATGTCTCTTCAATTTTACTGGTTTCAAGCTTTCATGAGCAAGCACTTCTGAACACAGAACACACTGTGGATATTCCACTTCATTTTTGGCTCGGCATGTGAATCCGGACTGCAGAAAGTCAGTCTGATATTTCCGCCGCTTGTTGGAGGCCAAATCTGCCGCCGGTGCATTACGTTTTTCAGTTGAACTTGTAACAGTTGGTCCACCTTCACATGTGTCATCTTGAGCTGGCAGACGTTTTTTGACAAGCCACCGATCCATATTCAGCCACCTTGCAGTAGTTGGCTAGCGCTAACATTGACTTTCAGCACCCGCCACTGTGCTGCTCTGTCTCTGTCTCTCTCACCCCCTGCTTGCCATTGGTTCGTTGTGTGTACTGTCATGGCGGCTGCTTGCTTCGTGTCATGAGTACCTGTCCTCCGTTATGCTGTTTTTTTTTTTTTGTTTTTGTTTTTTTGTTTCCACACTCCCCATCTCATTCCTCTGTTCGTGTTATGTTTGTGGGTTGTTCCCCTCTGTGTAGAGGAGAGAGAGCACTCGTTGCGGCGCTTTGTCAGGGTATCGTCGGTTCCTGGGCGGTGCCCTGTTGGTCGTTCTCAAAATCTAAAAACTTTTTCGCTTTAAACCCTTATTTTGCTTTTTATTTCACTTATCTTTCCTTATTTTGTTCAGTTAGCGCTCCCTTTCCCAATGTTCGGAAAAGTTGGAGTGTTTTTGTAACTTCCTCTTCCTGAGTGAGGAAGACGTGGAGCGTCGTGTGTGTAAAACATGGCGGCCGCTCGGTCGCAGTGAGATGCTGCGTACGAAGCGATGACCAGAAAAAACGGCTTGGTTTGTGTCCCCCCTGTTGGCGGTCGGCGATGTTATCGGTGCTGGACATGTACGTGCCGCGTCTCGTCTGAACCAGAAAGTCATAGTTTTCGTCTCGGATGAACGTTTTGTTCACGACGTCGTGAGTGCCGGTTTATCTACACAGAGTGGTCATTTCGTGATGGCGTCTCCTATGGATGTCCCCTCAACGAAAATTGTTGTTTCAAATTGCCCTCCATTCGTGCCGAGTGAAAAAATTCTGTCCATCTTGTCTCGTTATGGAACGATCGTTTCTATAATCTCAATGATCCCCCTTGGGTGTCGCCATGAAAAGGCGAAGCACGTGATGAGTTTGCGGCGCCAGCTGTACATGTTGCTTCCGGACCGTGGAGACTATACGGGATTGAAGGTTTCCTTTAAGGTTAGAATCGAGGATCGCGATTTCCAAATGTATGCTTCATCGGCGACATTAACGTGTTTTCATTGTGGGAATTTTGGGCATTTAAAGAGATTTTGTCCAAAAGCTCATTGTGCAAGGTGTGGAGAATCGGGACATGATGTCGATTGTAAAACCAGTAATGACCACCAAACTCGTGGGACAGAAGAGGTAATACCTCTGGGTGTGGAAGAGATGATACCTCGTGAGGAGGTGACAGCCAGTATCGCAAATGTTTCCGATAATACCGTTTCCTTGCATGGCGAGAATGAAAAATATGGTTTTGTAACAGTGAAAAAGAAACGTAAAGAATCTACTTCGCATGAATCCACTAGTTCCTCCAAGGTAGTCGTACGGGATACGAGTAATGTAACTGAGGAACCTCAAGACGAGAGTATAATCCAAAAAATGCAATGTAGCAATGTTCCTTCAAACGGTGATGAAACTGAGTTGGTTATTGGTGGTGAAACGTCTGCAGAACGTAGGGATGAATCATCACCAACAACAGCTTTTCCAGAGCCTGAACTAAATAGTAGTTTGACTCCTCGTAGTCACACCACATGTATTCAGAATACAGTCTTTGTGACTCTGGTAGAGGTACCCGATAAAGAGGTACAAGAGGACGCTTTAGCAGTTGTATCTCACTCAGGTCGAGGAGAGTGCAAATCAGTGTTCGCAAATAGGTACTCCACATCACCCGGTAGATCCCTTAGAATCGCTCTTAAATGAGATGATAAAAGATCAGAGTGAATTTTGTGAACCTGATGGGTTCTTATCTGGATTGTCTGATTCAGAGGATAGCATAGAGGTGGCGCATCTGTCCCAGTCATCATCTGATCATTCTGAAATATCTCCACAGCGCATTGTGAGCTTTCTTAATGAGACGTTTAGGCAGCGGAAAGTCATCATTCAGAAACATTTTCCTGACTTGCCTGCCTTCCTGCAAACGGCAAGATTTATAATTAAAAATCACGAAGATTTTGGAATGACAAAACCTCAAACTCGTAGGCTAAGGAAACTTATTACCAAAGTGAGAATGGAATCTTCGCAACAGCAGCCCGATTTCCTCGATATAGGATGAAAAGAAAAGAAGTGTTGTGTGACACCTTAAACATTAATGGAGGTGGTGCCAACCATTTACGTAGGGTCCAAGTTAAGAACTTAGTGTTTCAGAAACATATTGATATCTGCTTATTGCAAGAAAAGCATATAACGTAGACTGCACAGTCTGATTGGCTTCGTCTTAATAAAGGACAGTGTTTCTTTAGCAATCTGTCCTCTGTTTCTGCGGAGTGGCGTTTTTGCTTCGTCCAGGGTTTGTTCCCGACTCTTGTACTTTCCATGAAAGTTAAAGGGCACTTGGCATCCTTGGAGTTGGTTTATCGAGGATTTCACCTCACCTTACTCAATGTATATGCTCCTAGTGGCAGTGGAGCTCGTAAAGATTTTTTCATACGTTTTGGCTAATTATCTTCACGTGATACCTCTTGATCATTGTGTTTGTATTGGAGGAGATCTTAACTGTACGTTTGAACCAAATCTAGATAGAAACACACGAGAACCACATCCCGAAGCGCATAAAGATATCTCGTTGTTTCACATCACTTGATCTGCTTGACGCATGGCGCATACAGCACTCGACAGTCTCTCAATACACGTGGTGCCGGTATGCTAACGGGTTGATCACGCTCGCTCGACTTGATCGATGGTATAGAAATGTACTGGTATCTTGTGAACATTTCCCTTCCAGTTTCTCTTATCACCGCCTGGTAGTGCTTGGCCTATCTTCTTCTCGGTTGGTTCATAAAAGTGCATATTGGACTTTCAATACCAGCCTATTAGAAGATTGCTCTTTTACTGAAGCATTTCGTTGTTTTTGGAAAACACTTGTTCATAGAAAATCTTTCTACTCTTCTGTTCAGTTATGGTGGGACAATGCTAAAACCCAAATCCGTGTTTTTTGCCAATGTTTTAAGTTGTTCTCCATAAGTATGAATAAAATTCAGGTTTCACTTTTAGAAACTGAAATTTTGCATTTAGAGAGAGAATTGGCCGAATCTCAAAACGGTAGGAAAATTCGGTTATTACTGGAAAAAAAGCATATCTAAGAGAACTGAATCACGAGAGAGTAATGGGGATGTCAGTCAGACTTGGAATTCAAAATATGAAGTTTTCTGACACTCCAACAAAAAGTTTTGTTCGGTTGGAAGGTTTTAAGAAGTCCCAAAGGCGGATTGTTTCCCTGATAGATACCACAGGGAACATTACACAAAATGAAGGTGATGTAAGAACGCTCAAACGGTTTCTTTTCTGAATTATTTGCGGATAGATCTGTGAACAAAGATATTGATGTGAATATGACAAATCATGTACCTGTTTTGAGTCGTGACCAGCGTCAACGTCTTGAAGTGCCGCCCACCCTGGAGGAACTCGGTACAGCTCTGAGTAGCCTTGAACATGGAAAAACTCCTTGGATTGACGGCCTTCCAGTTTATTTTTTTTACAGCGTTTTGGGACATTCTAGGTCCAGAAGTTCTGCTGGTCCTGCAAGAAAGCGTACGATCTGGCATATTGCCTCTCAGCTGTAGAAGAGCGGTGGTTTCCCTCCTTAAAGGCGGAGATCTCCGGCAGGTCGAGAACTGGCGTCCCATTTCATTGTTGTGCTCGGACTATAAAATTTTGTCCAAACTTCTTGCCAATCGGCTGAAGAGTGTAATTGGAACTGTTGTTCATGCTGATCAGAGTTGCTGTATTCCAGGAAGATCAATCTCTGACAACATCTTCTTAATCAGAGATTTGATTGATTGTGGCCTTAAGGAAGATGGGATTGGACTACTTTTTTTAGACATTGAAAAGGCCTTTGACAGTGTTGATCACACCTACATGTTTCATGTTTTGCAAAAATTTGGTTTTGGTGAAAAGTTTATATGTTTGGTTAAATTATTATACAACAATATATCAAACTTATGCAAAGTGAACAATTTTCTCTCTTCTCCTTTTCAGGTTCAGAGGGGCGTTCGGCAAGGCTGTCCATTGTCAGGGTTACTGTTTAGCCTTTTACTCGAGCCACTTCTCATTAATCTTAGACTCTCACTCTCTGGCTTTGTACCTTTTTTTTTTTTTTTTTTTTTTTTTTTTTTTTTTTGTATACCTTGGTCGAGGCTCGTATGAGAGCTAACACACAACTCACAGCAAGGAAGCATGAGACAAGAGGGGCGGGAGTGGAAGGGACAAAACATTGGGGAACAGACACAGGTGAACTGTGGAAGGGAGAGGGATGGGGATGGGACGGGGAACATGGCGAGGGGAAGATGGACATTAAAGGGACTTTCAGGAAGGAAAGCAGGAGAATTGAAGGAAGTGGGCTTGGGTGGATTATCGGGGTAGAAAAGATCGAGGATTTGGATGGGGGAAGATAAGAGGTGGTGGTGAACAGCTGTTTTGAAAGCCTGAAGGGAAGAATGGGAAAGAATAGAGTGAGGAAGTTTATTCCAAAGGCGGGAAAAAAGAGGAATGAAAGAGTGAAGATGAGCAGTGATTCGTGATTTTGGTAGTTTTACCAGAAGGGGGTTGTTGGCGGACCTTGAGCGCCCTGTGGAAATGTGGTTGGGACAAATCGCAGAGAGAGCAGGGGGGGCAAGGCTGGAGAGGAGTCGGTAGAAGACAGAAAGACCACCGACCAACCTGCGGTGATTGAGTGAGAGGCCCAAAGACTCAGCTTCATTGCGGGAGATGCCAATGATCTTAAAAGCCCTGGTTTCGACAGCGTGAAGTCGAGAAAGGTGGGAGGCAGGAGCACCAGCCCAGAGGGGAGAGCAGTACTCCATCAGGCTACGGACAAAAGCTTTGTAAGTGGTCAGGAGCTCAAGAGGGCCGAGGAAGGACTTTGCACGACGGAGGATTCCCATTCGGCGACTGGCTTTTGAGGCAAGGTTGGAAATGTGACTTTCCCAGGAAAGGTCATGGCAGATAGTGAGACCCAGAAGCTTGAAAGAAAAGACTTCTTCCAGAGGATTGTTGAGAAAGTGGATGGGGGTTTTGTAAACGGTCCTTTCGAAGAGACATAGTGAGAGTGTGAGATTTGTCTGGATTGAAAGACATGTTCCACGTGTTGGACCAGTTTGTGATTTTATCCAGATCTGCAGTGAGCGAAGAAGCTGCTGCTTGCCGGTCTGAGGGATGACAGATGGTACGGCAGAGGGTTGAGTCATCGGCAAAGAGAAATAGAGGATTTTCCAGAGAGTCCGAGAGATCATTGATGAAAACCAGAAAAAGAACAGGGCCCAGAACGCTACCTTGAGGAACTCCAGCCTGCACAGGAAGAGGGGATGAAAGAACTCCATTTAGGGCCACACGTTGACTGCGACAGGAGAGGAAGTCTGCGAGCCATGAGTGGAGATGGCCTTGAATACCATGGGCAGAGAGTTTGGTGAGTAGGGCAGGGTGCCAGACTGTGTCAAAAGCACGTGATATGTCCAGGGATACGGCTCGGATTTCCTGTCTGGCATTGAGGACCTCCATCCATTGATGGGAGAGCAGTAGCAGCATATCTAGGGTAGAGTGACCTGGTCTGAAACCAAATTGATGATTGGAAATCAAGCCATTGGAGAAGAGGAAGGATTTCATGTCTGAAGCGATGATGGATTCCATAACCTTGCTGATGATTGGGAGAAGGCTGATTGGTCTATAGTTACAGGGATCTGTTTTTGCACCTTTTTTATTGATCTTCCCCAGAGGAGCACCATATCATAGTATCTGCATACGCTGATGATATCTGCGTAATAATTAGGAACGATCAAGACCTAACCACTCTCCTCGAATCCCTACTTATCTTTCATCGGGCTTCATCTTTGAAGGTCAACTGGCAAAATAGCAAAGCCTTGTGGGTGTCTTCTGTCACTCGTACATCCGTTAGGCCTCCTTTGGCACCACCTCACTCACTTCCCAAAGGTCTAACTTGGGAAAGAGAAGGGGTCAAGTATCTTGGGGTTTACCTTGGTCCTTACCAGTATTCTCTCATGAATTGGGAAGGAATGATAGATGACGTGACCAAAAGTTTGCAAAAATGGAAACGTTTCCTTCCACAAATGTCCTTCAGAGGCCGCATACTGATTGTTAACACCTCAGTCGCCTCTGTCTTGTGGCATAGATTCATCTGCCTACAGCCACCGGACAGCTTACTGACTAAAGGATATTCAGCAGATACTGGTTAATTTATTTTGGGGAGGTCATCACTGGTTGAGGTGGGATGTACTTTGTCGACCCCTGTCCGGAGGTGGCCAAGGGCTCATTGACGTAAAATGTCGACCGATGGCCTTTCGGCTGAAATCAATCCAGCGACTGCTCAATGTAAAAAAACTGCCCTGGTGCCCCACAGCACAAAAAATTCTGAGACAGGCTGGAATGCTCGGTTACGGCCTTGAGCTGTTTTTGATGGAGCCTCAAAAAGTTGATGCGTCTCACCTCCCTCTGTTTTATCAAAGTCTACTAAATGCTTGGCAAGCCGTAGTGGTGACCCACCAAAAGGAGTCATATGATGTTCAAATGTTTGCGGGAGAACCCTCGTTTCTGAACCCACTTTTTCCGAATGTTCCCAAAAGTCGTTTTTTTCCCCCCAAAACTTTATTACAAGTGGTATCAAAAATGTTTGGCATCTTCGTGACTCTTCCAATCATGCCTGGAAATCCGCCAAGGAAATCGCTGAGATTATCGGTACCAGGTCAATAAGAGTTGTAAGTCAAGTACTTTTTGAAGTTATACGCACATCCTTTAGACTTGGTTTGAAGTGGAGTACAAAGGTGAAATGGGTATCTCATAATCCTTCAATTCCTAATTTACTGGTTAGTTTCACCAGTTCTGCTCTGTCTCAAGCCGGGTGTCGTTCTTTTCTAATTGGCAACCTCAAGAGCAATTTTATTTATCAGTCTTGCCTTTCAGTTATCAATGTAAACACTCCGACAGCGGGAGTAAGTAGATGGAAAGCCTTGTTACCGGATATCGCCCCCTCTGAACCTGAATGGAAATCAATGTATTACACACCTACAACAAAAAGGTCAGGTGATCTACAATGTGGACTTGCTCATGAGGCATTACCGATAAACCTTTTTATAAACGGTGTAGATGTTACTGTGTCGGTTCTCTGTCCCTTCTGTAACACCACTGAAGATGTGTTTCATGGGTATGTTGATTGCATACGATTGTCTGCTCTTTTTCTTCTACTGAAGAACATATTCGATCGAGTAAATGTTCGGTTTTCCCGCCGGGTTTTTATATTTGGGCTTAGAGTCGCTTCGGCAGATGAAAAGTTAATTTTGTTTTTGAATTATGTATTGTCAGAGGCTAAACTAGCAATTTACTTGTCTAGAAAATTAGACAAATTACAGGAAAACCACCAGAGCAATGTAATGTGATCCTGTATTTTCAATCCCTGGTTTCAACAAGGCTAAAACTGGAATTCAATTACTATATTAATGGATTTGTTGAAAATTGGTGTGTTGGAAAAATGTGTAAGGTTAATGAGAATGAATTAGAAATGTGTTTGTAATTTCCTTCTCTGTATTGTTTGTCTTTTCGACTACGATACAGTGTTGTTCTTCCTTTTTGTTTTATTCTGATTGATGGATTTCTCGAAGTCTAATGTATTATTTTTAAAATTTACAATTGGAGCATCTGTTTGTATAATTCCTTGCTGCTCAAATCTGTTTCATAATGACAACATTATAACATTGGTATGGGAGATTTAATTGAAAAATCATTTTCAAAAAATATTTATGAATTCTTTTATTATATATTTGTTTTTACAACCTTCTCGCGACCCCCAGGTTGAGAACCTGGGCTTTAAGTGACCCGTTGACTCCGGAGTTATCCGCGGTGACGACCTTTTAATTCCGGGTGTTCGGTGGGAGACGGCCCTATCGCTCCGTCTCGCCATCGTTCCTCACCAACGATCCATGACCCACAACAATATGAGATATATTAATAGCGAGGTCCCAGTGTGATGCACGGGAGGGGCTGGACCGCCGTTCGTGAAAGACTTGAGCAAAAAATGGTGAAACTACAAATGCTGAATCCGCGAATGCCATGGGTGGAATCCCTCGCATCAATTTCCTCGTTCTGCTTTAAACTCGATCTTTCTTTATGTTCATTCAAATAGCATCATTCCAATCACAAATTAATATGATATCATTAATTTAACAAAATACAATGTAACAAACACTCATGAGGGAAACAAAGAGAAACGCCATTCTGACGTTGCATCCGGGTCAGGAGCATCTTCGTATGAATCGAAAGTCAAAATCATTGTATTGAGGTATATGTGAAACCCTCCCACCCACTTTAGGACACCCGCTGGGACTCAAACATTCTACAGAAGGTTTGATAGGGCAAGCCCCAAAACTGAGGGAGCAGGTCGGTCGGATGGACAAACAAAGCGACACTTCTGCCTCATAATATGGATAAAGCATGAGTGTCTGTTTGTCCCTGAACTACTCTCCCAGTTTTGGGGTGAGCCCCACAAAACCTTTTGTGGTATGTTTTGGGGTCCCAGCGGATGTCCTAAGGTTGGTTGGAGGTTTCACAAAAACTTCAATGCAATTACGATTTTGACTTTCGACCTGTACGAAGCTGCTCCCGATAGGGATGTAAACGCACTCACAGGTTCAGTTTGATTATCGTCTCAATACAATTGCGATTTTGAGTTTCTCCTTGAACGACCCTAGTTTTAATCCTCCTAAGCTGGGTGGGAGAATTCATAAATTTCTCGATTATAATTATGATCTAATGTTGTTTTTTTTGTTTGTTTTTTTTAATATATTGTCTAGGCTTGTATGAGAGCTAACGCACAACAAGAGGGGTGGGAGAGGGAGGACAAAACTGTGGGGATCAGAGACTTTTGGAGATCTGTGGAAGGGAGAGGTATGGGGCGAGGAACACGGGTTATACAAGATGGACACCACAGGGACTTTCAGGACCTTACACGACGGGGAACTTTCAGGAAGGAAAGAAATTTGAAGGAGGTGGGTTTGGGGTGGATTAACGGGGGTAGAAAAGATCGTGGTTTTAGATGGGAGAAGATAAGAGGTGGTGGTGGTGGTGGTGGTGGTGGTGGTGGTGGTGGTGAACAGCTGCTTTGAAGACCTGGCGGGAAGAATTGAAGAGAGTGTGGGAGTTTATTCCAAAGGTGGCAAAAAAGAGGAATGAAAGAGTGAAGGTGAGCAGTGATTCGTGATTTTGGTAGTTTTACCAGAAGTGGGTTGCTGGCGAATCTTGAGCACCCTGCTTAAATATGGGGGGGAGAGGAGACAGAGCAGAAGGGGTGAGACCGGCGAGGAGCCGGTGGAAGACAGAAAGACCACCAACCTGCCTGCGGTGAGAGTGAGAGGCCCAAAGACTCGGCCTCATCTTTGGAGATACCATTGATCCTAAATGCCTTGGTTTCCACAGCGTGAAGCCGAGGAAGGTGATAGGCAGGAGCACCAGCACAGAGGGTAGAGCATTACTCCATCAGGCTGTGGATGAAAGCTTTGTATGTGGTCAGGAGCTCAGGTGGGCCAAGGAAGGACTTTGCATGATGGAGGATGCCCAGTCGGTGACTGGCTTTGGAGGACAGGTTGGAAATTTCCCAGGAAAGATCATGCCAGATTGTGAGACCCAGAAGCTTGAATGAAAGGACTTCTTCCAGAGGATTGTTGAGAAAGTAGATGGGGGTGTTTCTAAACAGTCCTTCGGAGAGACATAGTGAGTGTGAGATTTGTCAGGATTGAAAGACATGTTCTACGTGTTGGACCAGTTTGTGGTTTTATCCAAATCTGCAAAGGGTGAAGAAGCTGCTGCCTGCCAGTCTGAGGGATGAGAGATGGTACGGCAGAGGGTGGCGTCATCAGCAAAGAGATAAAGAGGATTTTCCAGAGTTGGAGAGATCATTGAAAACCAGAAAAAGGATGGCCCAGAACACTGCTTTGAGGAACTCCAGCCTGGACAGGAAGAGGGGATGAGAGAACTCCATTTAGGGCCACACGTTGACTGCGACAGGAGAGGAAGTCTGCGAGCAATGAGTGGAGATGGCCTTGGATACCATAAGGAAGAAAGTTTGGTGAGCAGGGCAGGGTGCCAGACTGTCAAAAGCACGCGACATGTCTCGGGATATGGTTCTGATTTCTTGTCCAGCATTGAGGACCTCCATCCATTGTTGGGAGAGCAGAAGCAGCATATCCAGGGTAGAGTGATTAGGTCTGAAACCAAATTGATGATTGTAAATCAGGCTATTGGAGAAGAGGAAGGATTTAATGTCTGAAGCGATGATTGATTCCATGACCTTGTTGATGATTGGGAGAAGGCTGATTGGTCTGCAGTTGCAGGGATCTGTTTTTGCACTTTTTTAATGCAGTGCGGTAATGTTTGCTGATTTCCAAGCAGATGGCAGATGACCTTGAGCAAATGAGAGGGTGAATAGAACAGAGAGAGGGTGAGCAAGAGCAGAGGAGCAGGGTTTTTCAGACATGTGGGACCGGTTGCAGAATCTGAGTCAAGGTTGGGCAGCAAGCTCTCCACTTTGTCAGAAGAAAAGGACAAGAGTCCAGGGACGGTTGGGTGCGACTGGGTAAGGTGGGTACAGAGAGCGGTGGGTTTGGGACACAAGATTTTTGATGCAAACGCTGAGTTTAGGCATTCAGCCTTTTCACATGCGGTATCAGCAGTACGACCATTTGAGGTAAGGGAGGGGATGGAGGGGGAACATACACCAGAAACAGATTTGATTAGATGCCACCAGTATTTGGAGGTAGAGAGGTTTGAGAGTTCAGACTTGAGAACAGAAAGATGTTGTTTTCTGGGTCTCCTGAGGGTAGACACACACTTCTGAGAACCCTCAGTTGGGTTTGCTTTTCAGGACAACTGCCTCACCACAAGCTTCAGTGAACCATGGGCGGGAGGAAGGTAGGACAACTGAAGATGAGAGGGGATAAATCTGTGCTTGAGAGAGCAAATTTCTTTGAAAGATTTACCAGGATGCGTTGATGTTGGAGAAAGTGGTGATGGGAGACCAGTCGAGAAGTTTGATGGCTGCTTGAAGACCCTGACAGTCAGCCTGAGTAAAATGCCAGACTCGACGGTGCTGAGGTGGTTCTCTAATAACAGCCAGAGAGATGTCGACTTTGACAAGAACATGGTCAGAAGAACCGATTGGAGCGAAGGAAGAACAGCAGATATTTTCAGGGAAATTTGTCAAAAAGAGATCCAGAAGAGATGGAGTAACGTTGGTTGAGATCCGGGTCGGGAAGTTTACCGATTGAGTCAGTCCCAATGAGTCACAGAAAGCTTTTGCTGAAGTGCCATGGCAGGTGAGAAAGGTACCCACACCTAGCCAACTGGCATGATCATTGAAGTCACTACATATGAGGAAGAGAAAGTTTGGATGAGAAGATAGAAGTTGGTCCATGTTTTCGGATAGTGAGTTGTAAATGGAGTTATCACTGTTTGGTGGACGGTACATTACACATATAAACATGAGGTGGGAGTGGAGGGGAAGCCGTAGCCAGAGGTATTCCTGTGGGTATGGGGGATTGAGGGCAGTGCATCGAGAGTGAGGAATAGAGTCTTTGATGGAGAGCAGCTCTTCCACCAGGATGAGGATCAGGTCTGTCATACTGCGATAGTAACCAGGGAGAGATACTTGGGAGTCAGAGGTGTCTTAAGGGAGGAAAGTTTCTCTTCGGCAGATTGTCTGGTTCATCAGTGGCAACCTGTATGGAAAGATTCGTCAGATCTTGTTGAGACACGACAGTTAATGGCGCTCAAACATAAAACAATGGACAAAATTAATCATGCCAAAAGGCAGAGGAAAGTTATGACATTGTGTGAAGGAGTCGAGTTGTTTGCTACATCGGCAAGAAGTTGAATGTGAGGCATCTGGGCCGCCATTATGGGATCAATGAATCAACTGTGTATAAACTGAATTTATGCTGGAGCAGGTTTTTAAGGCTGAAGAGATGGCATTATTTTGGAAGAGGATGCCATCTCGTTCGTACCTTCCTGTCCAAGCAGGGAAGATCAGCTAAGGATCGTTTTTCCCTTCAATGTGGCAATGCGGCATGTGACTTCGTCATGATCCCGATGATTCAACGGCCATCACAAGTTCTCTACATCCACATCTTTCTCACTTCCACCCTCCCCCGATAGCAGCAGCATCATATATCCGAGCCAAGTCTTGTGTTTTTTTTTAAATTTTCGACAGTACAGTTCAAGCACGTACCTAATGTTAACCCTCACCCACCTCGCTGTTTTGGAATAAATTTCAAAAGTAAAAGTCATGTGGTGTTTTTTTTTCTTCTTTTCTTTAATGTAGAACTTATTTATTGTATTTCCATGTTTATTACAACGTTAACATGCTCTATGTATATTGTATATTTTAAGTGTTTATTTCACTTGTAATGTGTTTATTTCTTGCTGCCGTCCACCTTCTATATTTTATCAAAGCCCAGGAACCGAACCCCCCCTCTTCCCATTGACTCTTGGTTTCCACGATTGCAATTTTAACTATCGTAGCATTTTCCAGTTTTCTAACCCCTGTGATATTTATCACCACACACCACACACCACACACACTTCTGATGTGGGGAGAAAAATGTGTACAATGTATATAACAATTGGATTATTGATAAGTTTAAAATGTTGGAGAGTTTCTTGGAATTTTTTATTTTATTTCTCTTTCAGGCAGGGTCCCAATCGACGATTGTCTGTGGGAGCTCCAGGCATTGGCAGGGGTCGTGGGTTTTCATTGCTCAGGTAAGTCATTCGCGCAAAAATGGTGTTTCCTCTGTTCCTGAAAGGTGTGTGGTGTGGTTTAACATAGATGGTTCATTGTCGGATCAAATGTAAACTATATACCCCAGCAAGGCTCTGCATTGTTGAATTCTCAGTCTTGTTACCTCCACCACCGAAGGTGGAAAGAGGTTGTTTTAACATCTCTCTGTCATTGTTTGTTTGTCTGTTTGGTTGTTTATCTGTTTGTGTGCATATCTCAAAAAGTTGTGGATGGATTGTGATGAAATTTGGTGGAGAGGTTGGGTGTGTGACAAGGACGAATTGGTTAGATTTTGTTGAAGATGCGGTTGTTCTGGCTACGAGAATTGTTTTTTTCAATTATTTTTTTCAGCGATTCTTCATCATTGAGAGATGGGACCGTGTGTGTGTGTGTGTGTGTGTGTGTGTGTGTGTGTGTGTGTGTGTGTGTGTGTGTGTGTGTGTGTGTGTGTGTGTGTGTGTGTGTGTGTGTGTGTGTGTGTGTAAAATATTTTATTTATATCATGATGGGTCAAAAAGCTGTCAACGGATTCAGACGAAACTTGGGAGACACTTTGGGTGTGTGATTAGGAAGAATTGATTTGATTATGATGAAGATCCGAATCCAGATCTGGATACTTTTTTATTTTATTTTTTTTTCATAATAATTATTATTATTAAAGTGATTCTTCACTATTGAGAGATTGGGTTAAAATGACATGTAGCATGATATTTCAAAAATGTATTGGGCCTCATATGTTCTTGTGGATCAGGCATTGCACGGCAGAAGGATGCGCTCGACCGCATGCCTTTCTAGTTCAGGTTGTTTTGGAGTGTGGTTTATACGTTTTGTACTGAAGTATGTGATTGGTGTGCCTTCAGGCGTGGACTCTCGGACGCTGGCATCGTCGGGGGGTTTGGAGGGCCACCAGCCAAAAAGCACCTCTTGGAAGGAGATATCAGCAGGTGAGTCCAAGTTTGCCAAAATTTGTTTTTGCCATAATTTTTCCGTGATAGCTGCATTAATCAAAAATCCATCCTTGAAAAGAGAATTAAGTTGTTTGAAATTTATTTTGTGTTTGTGTTTCCTGTTTGTTACCATCTGAACCCAAAGCTTCTGATGCTGCAATCTCAGGTTCATAATGTCATATGCTGTTTTAATTTGTGCATTCTCTATTAATGTCCTTTTACTTCATGTGCAGATAAGCTGGCAGGATAGCCTGTAGGTATGTGCACTCACACCTGAGCTATCGAGCTTGAAGTTCATGTCTCAATTTAGCTATAACTTGCCACCGTGGGATTTCATATTATTTCAGGTAGGGCGATACATCAGTCGTCACTTGGATGGACGCTAAACTGTGTCCTGTCCGCCAGCTTTAGATCTTTAAATATCCTCCGATGTCCTTCATAAAAGAGTAGGTGAGCTATCGCTAGCACCCTGACCAAATTCAAAATCCTTGCACTAGCCTACAGGGGACACTGCATCAACAGCCATGTGCAGCATACAAACGAAAAAAAACAATTTTTGAGATGCATTGATATCTCGTAACCTTCTCCCACAAAAATAATTCTTCGCTTTACTTTGGATCCAATAAATTAATGTTAAAAAAAATTTTTAATAACCTTCTCTTCTTCAACCATTAATTCTGATTTGGATTGTGTGGATCATCTTTTACTTTTGTGTGGTGAGAAAATATAAATTATCCATAATGCTTTCTCCACACATACCCCTCCCCAATCTCCCATCTCCTCCTTTTTCCCCCCTTGCCCTCCCCCCCACTCCTATCGATGACAAATCTCAGGCTGGGGCCAGAAGGTCGTGGCAGGCGAGAGTCACGCCAGGAGAGCGATGTTGAAGAAGAAGATGATGCCCAAAAGGTGTGCTTTTAGGTGTTAAGGTGGGGGGGGTGGGAGTTGTGAGCTGGTGGAGAGCCAATTAAAACTCCAGGAGGATGGAATGATTTATTATATATTTGAAAGCATTTTATTTTATTACATTGCACAGAGAGAGTCTCCTTTATCAGGTGGTTCCGTCAGTGCAACAGTTATTTCGTACTTGTTGGTCTGTGCGAATGCATAGGAAATGAGATTTCAAAATTGTCATTTGATGATATTCCATGTCTCCAAGTTTATTTCACTTATTTGTGTAAACTATAATGACTGCAAACCTGTGATAACTCTTCGTAAGCAGTTGTGGAACTGTTGTATTCGCCGGATATCAGAGATTGCTTGAGCTGTGATTCGCCAAGTGCCAATACAGGTTTTAATGTTGAAGAATTTTTTTTTTTTTTTTAATTCCTAATTTGAAGCAAGCCTGTTAAATGTACAGGCCGGAGTTGATCAAGAGCACGCATCCCGTTAACACGGAAGGAAGCACGAATATGCGTTTTCGGTTATTTTTCTCGCGACTCGGACGTTTCATCTAGTAGGCCTAGCTGATTATATGCGGTGCCATACAAACTGAGCAATCGTTTTAGGTGAAGCAGTCAACATTTGTAATAAGTATTTGTATAATCTGGCTCATCCAAATAAGGTATCTTTTCAAAGGGTTTGGAAATCACAGGGAATTATTTAATTTTATTTCAGACTCTTGGCTTTGCAAATCGAGAATCGGAGCCACTTGCATCGGTCATAGCCACATCAATCGATCATCAAACACAAAATTTGTACTTTGGTTAATTATTGTTTATTTAATTTTGTACTTATTTGGGTTTTAAAGCTGTAGTGTAAATGTGTTTCTTGAGGTCCCAGGAAATTGAAAGCATAAAATTGGCAAATACATTTATGAAGTCCTTTATAGTACTGCAGCATAGCAAACCAATTGTTTGACTTTTCATAAAAGCACCAAAATTGGTACATATGTTGACTAATGTATTCTGAACAATTCTGGATATGGAGCCACTTGAGATTTTGCAAAAAAAAAAAATTTTTGGCCAATTTTTTTTGTTTTTGCGGCTTTTTTTTTTTTTTTTTATTTTGCAAGATTTTTGCGGCTGCAAAAAAGGCTGTAGAAACCGCTGCAAATGCAAGGAGGCTAATCTGCAATGCACTGGACTGTGTGCTTGTGAAGGAGAATTCCAGTAGACAGACTGAGATATCAGCCTAACTTAGAATGTGCAAATGCAAAGTTGCATTGCTTGTAAAAGTGTTGACTTCTTGATCCAGAGCCAGTACACTTGAGCTCAGAAACTCATATTGTACTAGACTGATGTATGCATGTACCATGTGTCCTGGTAGAATGGTAGGAGACAGTAAAGCGTAGCCGCTTCAAAGTGAAGTGTGCAATAATTTGACTACATTTTCTGAGTTTGTCATTATCATGATTATCAGTTCCCTTTTCAAAATAGAGTAAAGTATGTAATCTATAATGCAATTTTTGTTGATTCCAAACCCATTGAATGTGATGAATATCATTTGACTCTTGTTCTCCAGGCAATAATGGGTACTTTTCAGCAAAAAGTTTCAGGAGAGCAGCAATTTACAAATCAAATAATGCCTTTTTTACTGAAAATACTGGCTCATAATATTTGAATACGCCTTTTGATGGTCAATTTACTGAATTTTACACTTTCCTTTTATCTACCACCAATACAATAAGAAAATAAGAGCATATAGCCAATTTCGCTAAAGTAGAATGGCAGCCATTTTGTAAAATGGTCGACGAAGCTGACCAAGGCTCAATCTCGGGTGGCTCCATATAATATCTAGAATTGTTCGGAATACATTATTCTACATGTGTACCAATTTTGGTGCTTTTATGCAAATTTGAACAATTGATCTGAAATATCAGACCACGCTGCAGGACTATTAAACCCATCTCCTGGGCTGACAAGATGGCCGAGAGGTATGCACACACTCCTTTCAGCTGCCTTGCCTGGGTTTGAATCGCGATCAAGTGAGAAGCTACCATTCCGGTGTTTCACAGGCAGGGTAATTCATCGGTGCGTGCGCGCGCTCCTTCCCTCGAATGGACGTTAAACTGGGCATCCTGTCTGCCGGCATTAGTTGGTGGACATTAAAGATCCCATGGTGTCCTCAGCTTGCCTATTCTTTGTGATCGCCGACACCATAAACAAATTACAAATTCCTGCCTTAACCAGCAGAGGGCACCGCATCAGCAGCACAGCTCCCACGCAGCTTTGTGCTGCATCCGATCAAAGAAGAAACCCATCTCCTATCCTCTCCCCCCTGCCCTCCAATCCAAATACACTACCTTTGCCTTCCTTGCAAAATGTGAGCTATTCATATGCCTGTGTGATCATAACATCGCACTAATTTATTTACTTGTATTCTATTTTATTTATTTTTGAATTCTGCTGATATCCGAACTGACTCGACATCATTAACATCATTGTATTGGTTGGTTGGTTGGTTTTCATTGGTCTTTTGAATTATTTTCACAGCCATCGCTACAATCATCTGTAGTGATAACTGCCAAGGAGCGCACACGCCGAGACCTCATTAAGGATCAAAATCCCGACGAGAAAGGAAAACAGAGGTACGAAACATTAGCATTTGTGGCCCTCCTCGTGCATTGATCATTTCTGCATCAAACACAAAATCTTTTGTTCCCTTTGGCTGAGAGGAGACTACTTCTTTGTTGTTGTTGTTGCAGGAATCGGCGCATGTTTGGATTGTTGATGGGAACATTACAAAAGTTTAAAGTTGAAGCATCTGAAGAAAATGAGAAAGTATTTCACTTTTTATATATATTTTTTATTTTTTTAATGTTTTATATCTGAACTTAACCACTCACAACTTGTCCATTTTTCTGCCAAAATTATTGCAATGTTTATAAGGGCTTTCAATGCAATCGATGAACAGCACATGAGGATAGATCCCTTGCAATATACTGGTTCTTTGAGCCCATGGTAGTAGAAAAATAAAAGTTTGTTTTATGAATTGTATTACAGTAAACGATCCTCCAACGCGGGGGTGAGGTTCCTGGAAAATGACGTGTTCGGCAAAACCATGTTGCGCAAGCTTAAGACCTTGAGGGATAAATGGGGATCGGGGAATGCGACTGTGGAATGCATCATCTGGCCAAATCTTTTAAATGTTTTATTTTTTTGTTTTGTTGTTAATAAATATCACAGGGGTTAGAAAACTGTTGTTGGTCTTTGGGGTGCCACAAAAACTGATCAATCTGATGTCTGATCTCTACTCTGGTAATGAGAGTGCTGTGAGATGTGGTGATGCCATCTCTGACTTGAACTCCAGCAACAACTGGAAATGTCAGGGGTGTGTACTGGCCCCCACACTTTTCAGCGCTTGTATGGACTGGATTCTGAGGAGGATGTCTGAGAGATCAAGCTGTGGTGCATCGTTTGGGAATGTCAAGATCTCTGACCTTGATTTCGCAGATGATGCAGTCATCTTTGCGGAGACTCCAGATATCCTTGGGGGGGGCTCTCAAGGTGCTGAATGAGGAGTCTGAGCTGCTGGGATTATGGGTTTCCTTGGTCAAAACTAAAGCCACTGTCACACCTTGACGTTTTAGCCAGCGTATGGCAACGTATCAAAATGTATCTAAAACGCTGGCGTGCGCTGAACTATTGATGTTTTTTTAAGTTTTTGGCTTATTCATAACGAGTTGGACGTATGCATAACGTATTAGTAACATACACAGAACGTTTCGATAACTTATAGATAACTTATACCAACGAATGCTTAGCGTGTTGTCGGCGTTCACAACCTATGCCCAACGATAGTCTAACGTATGCATAGCGCGGCAGCGTATCGCCGATGATCACGTGGCGTAGCCTATTAAAAGGCTGCCGCTCGACGATTCAAATCATAACCGCACTAGACATCGAAGTGTCAAGGCCCTGTCACACCTTGACGTTTTAGCCAGCGTATGCCAACGTATGAAAAATTTGCCGAATACGCTGGCACACGTCGAATACGTTATGGGTAAGTTTTGTATACGTTAAAAGCACGCTGACATACGTCGTAGTACGCCGAGCACGTCGACAAATTTTAAGCATGCTCAAAATTTTTAGACATATGCCAGCGTATGACGCACGTTACTCGTAAGTCGAAACACGTCGAGGTAATGTTTAGCATACCCGAAACTTGTTTCTAACCTATGAGTAACGTGCTTTGAACCTATGAGTAACGTATCTCCAACGCATATTGACGTATGTAGATGTATTTGATGTCTTCCGGACGACCACAGAACTTACTGAACGTGTTCATAACTTACAGCTACCGTATAATGGCGTATTGGCAGCGATTAGGGGAATTGGTATATAAAAATGGGCTTCACAGGAGGAACCCGTCAGTGTTCCTGACTCCATGTTTTTTTTTTTCTTCGGCATGACGATGATGTTGACACTTCGATCTCCAGTGCGGTTATAATATAATTAAAAGGCTGCCGCTCAACGATTTAAATCATTACCGCACTAGAAATCGAAGTGTCAACATCACCGTCATGCCGGAAAAAAAAACAAAAAAAACATGGAGTCTGGAACACTGACGGATTCCTCCTGTGAAGCCCATTTTTATATACCAATTCCCCTAAATGCTGCCAATACGCCATTATATGGTAGCTGTAAGTTGGAAACGCGTTCAGTAAGTTCTGTGGTCGTCCGGAAGACATCAAATATGTCTACATCCGTCAATATGCATTGGAGATATGTTACTCATTGGTTCAAAGCACGTTACTCAGGTTACAAATAAGTTTCAGGTACGCTAAACATTACCTCGATGTGTTTCGACTTATGAGTAACTTACAAATAACGTGTGTCAACGATCGCGTAACGTGCCTACAACTTATGGCCAGCGTATGCGGAACGTGTGAGTCGTACGCTGGATATGTCGAAAAATTTTGAGCATGTTAAAATTTGTCGACGAGCTCGGCGTACTATGACGTATGCCAGCGTGCTTCAGCATGCTCTTAACGTATACAAAACTTACCCATAACATATTCGACGTGTGCCAGCGTTTTAGAGAAATTTTTCATATGTCGGCATACGCTGACTAAATCGTAAAGGTGTGACAGCGGCTTAAGACCCAGGCTTTCAATGACATCTTAGATGCAGCTGTCTTGTTTGTACCTGTTTGTGTTGAGGTCACGGAGAGATTCACTTACCTTGGCAGTGCTATTCATGTCTCTGCTGGCTGTGAGGCAGAGGTCAATCCACGTTTGGGTTGGGCCTGGGGAGTCATGGATTCATTGGATCATGGGGTGTGGCACTGCCGCTACCTGTTCAGGATGACAAAAGTCTGAGTCTTCAGTCTCTTTGGAAAATCCTTGGCTATCGCTGGTCGGACTTTGTGTCCAACGAGTGGTTGCTGAGAGACTCAAAATGAGATTTGTTACCTGCATAGTCCGTGAGCGTCAGTTGCGGCTGAATGGACATCTGGCTCGTTTTCCTGATGATGATCCTGCTCACCAGATTCTCTCAGCGAGGGAATCTTGTGAGTGGAGGAGGCCAATGGACCAACTACATTCCTTGTGGTTGCATCAGGTTGATCAGCATCTCAAGGAGATGGGGATGGGCCAGGCATCTGCCTGGAGGATGGCCAGACGGAGGCCCCTGGAGTACCGGCGGAAAGTGGACGCAACGACGCGCTGCTCCGGCACATGCTCCCATTCCTGACCTGACCCTGACTACCACTTGGAGGGCTTGACATTTTGGTGCCATACTGTATTTAAGGGTATGGTGGGTGGATGAGTAATGTGGAGTTAAAATCTCCTGGGCGCAAGCTCTCGACTGTGACACTGCAGACTGAAAACTGTGTGGGTGGTAGAAGATGGCAGGAGCCGTAACCTCTGCGCATGACGTGCTCACAGCGCCACATTCAAAACCGCATATAATCAAATTGAATCCGCATTTGAAAATGAGCGTAGCAGTTATTCCCATGCTTTTAAACAAATCCGCATTGGATGAGGGCTGACTGTATACATAACTGTAATCACTTTTGTATAAGCTGCACTTCCTGCCTCTCTCCCTCTTCCCCCCCCCCCACCCCCCAAAAAAAGTATCTGCTCAAAATTTTGTGGTGAATATTATCCACAAGAACTTGAGTGAAACTCCATTTCTCCAGATTTATCGCATGACGCAAGGCCGACCTTTGTTACTGAGTGCCGCAATCTTTAAAGTGGTGTGGTTTGGGGGGAGGGGAGGCAGTGTTCTTAATGACTTTTTCAACAGGAATTAAAATTGTTCAGTTATAATACATCAGTTTGCTTTTAAAACCTTTTATCGAAACTTTAAGTAATAGATACACATCAAAATGAGCATTGGGGAGAGCACATGCATTACAGCACAATGGACTGCTTGGGAATTACCGTTAGCTAAAGACTTGAGGTACTAACAAGCTCTTGCTGTGCTCATCTGATAGATGCCACATGTCACTCGGTAAGAATTGTTTGGTACTGTGTGTGTGTGTGTGTGTGTGTGTGTGTGTGTGTGTGTGTGTGTGTGTGTGTGTGTGTGTGTGTGTGTGTGTGTGTGTGTGTGTGTGTGTCTTTTTAACTCGCTTGTTTATTCTCCTATATTGGGCATCACCACCAAAAATAATAATTTAGAGGACCCACTTTTGATGCAGACACATCGAAGACTCTTGCAGGACTGAGGTTGCATCCTTGTGTGCAGACAAAACGAAGGCTGGAGATTGAGCACAAGCTTGAGGAACAAGCGGAGCAAGAGCGCAAAAAGCTGGCAAGCGAGAGGCGAGAGCTCTTTGAGGAGCGTCGAAACAAACAATCACAGTTACGCTTGCTTGAGCTCAAAGTGGAACTTGCTCACCTGGTGAGCACTGTGTGTGCGTACGTGCCACTGCGTGTCCCACCGTTTATACCTTTTCTCCCCAGCTAAGCATCCCTGCGCCACCCAAATCAAATTACGGTTTGTATTGATTGCAATTTGTGTTTTGTATTTATTTATTTTTGCAATTTCTGCATCAAAGAAATTGATGATGTGAACTTTACCCAGGGTCACTTCCACCATCAGGGAGAGGATGGCCTGTGTTCTCCAGGTTCTCTTTGGAAATTGAAAATCAAAGCAATATCATTTGCCCTAAAATGTATTACCAACAATGGTTTGCACACTGATTGTTGCTTTGAAAATATTGTTGGTGTAAAGGTGGCCTGACACCGGCCAATATTGTAGAGAGCATGCCTTGTACATTATGCCCCCCCCCCCAACCTTTGCTCCCTACCCCCTGTACCCAAAAGCTAAAGGTGCAGACATGTTTCCAAATATAGCATTGCATCACAACGGACAAAGTACAAATGTATTTGCTACAACAAATTGAGTGAAGGTTCAACATTGTACACCTGCCACCTTTCAAGGCCTTCTTTGTGTGGTCATTCTTCTATATTGTGAAAACCATTCCTTCAGAGTTGTAATGTCTCTGATCATTTAATTTCTGAGCAACATGGTTTGCATCGAAATCCCTATCCCCACCCCAACTGGCATTTTTTGTTGTTGTTGTTGTTTGTTTGTTTTTTTTCTTCCTTCTTTAACCATTCCACACCATTAGCAAGAAGAATGGGATGTGCACAATCTCAAGCTGATGCCATACATCCACACCAAAATTAAACCACAGATTTTCTACATCCCAGGAAAGATGAACGAGGCAACCCAGAAACTGTTGGAGGAATCGCAGAAAAGTCTCACTGGTAATTCTGACTTTCTGCTGGAGGTTGAGATTGTGCTCCATTCTTTCCTTTATCCCTTTGTGTTTTGTCACTGTTCAAATGTGGCCTTGCTTCCACAGAGTTGTTTGAGGCTCGCCAAAGGGCATTCGCTGAAGATCTCGACCACATGGAGCTGCGTCCACGGCGTGGGCCGCGTCGTGAGAGTGAGCAAGGTCAGGTTGGGCCAGACGAGGCCGAGCACAACGGGCCGGAGGTGGGGCCAGAGGAGGGTAAGCTGGGATCGGGCGACGGAGTCGCTGTGGATGAAGTACGGGCTGGGAGTGCAGCGGATGCTGAGCAACAGGGTGGGGAGTTTGGCAAAAGAAATCGGAAAAATGATGAAAATGCGGGAGTTGGGGATGAGATTTCCAAAGGTGGGGTTGTGCAGGATAAAAAGGGTGAGGGGAGAGAGCGGAGGCTGGCACCTGAAAAAGGTAAGATGAGGGGTGTGGGTAGACTCGAACATTATAGAGAGCGTGGGCGGAGACGTGGGGAAGGGTCTTGGGGGCGTAGCAGGGATCGTAGAGAGCGTGAGGACCGGCGGAGGACTGACAGAGGCGAAAATGTGCGTGAGCCCAAAGACAGGTCGCTTAATAGCACGAAGGACACTCGCCAAGAAGGTGAACGTCGTAGGCGGCACCACAGCGGCGAACGGGGTGGCCGGCGCCGACAGCCGCATAGCTCTGAGCGGCGGCGCGATCGCCGGGTGGAACGTCGCCATGGTAGTGGGGCGGGCGGTCATGAACGCGAACGGAAACATGCATCCGCAAAAGGTGGCGAGACCGAGAGACGGGCGGTAAAGGGTCCAAAGGGGGAAGAGGGGGAGACCAAGCAGGTACACAGACTCGTGGACTCGGCTGAACGCGAGGGAAAGCGCGAGAGTGAGGTTTCGCATGATAATGATTCAGCAGCCATTGTGCTTCCTGTCACTGACGTCGCAATAGAAATAGAAGCCGAACCTTGTGACTTGGTGACAGAGCAAGAGATGGAGGAGTAGACCAGATTCTTTGCAACCCATTTAAAATGAAATACATCATTGCGAGCAATGAGCGAGAGAATGTTCACTTTGGCGTAGTTTTTAACGTCGAATAATTCCTTATTTCCAATTGAATCTCTACCAGGACAATCGTCTTGTGCCGGCATTCGGCTTGGAGCATGGTAAGTATGGGAATGTAAATTTGGAGTAGCAGTGGGAAGAAGGTAGAGGGTTGTGAGAGGAAGGGGTCGAGTGTATAGCAAGGTCACGTCTCCACCCTGCGGTATAAGTGGTGAACTCGCTCGTGTTTCCAGCCCCGTAAGCTCGTGTAATACTGAACTGCTCATCTCGTCGCGGCTGGTGTCTCAAACGCGTCCAAGTAGTTCCAGCATCTGGCCCCCGAGTTGAGAGATGGTTTCCGCAGTTGTGTAAATTAAATTACATTCTTCACACATTTGTACCCATAACCTGTTTTAAAATGTTTTGTAAATAACTCCTGTTTTACCACACTGGTAAACATCTTCCTGTCTATCCATCTCCTGTTGTAGTTTGTTTTCTTTGGGAGGATTTTTGGGGTTCTTTTTTTGTAAATTGATAAAGTTTATTAAAAATGTTACCAAGCTAGGCTTCTTCCTGCTTCCCCCCCCCCCCCCATTCACTTCGCAATGCAAAATGATCTCCGTTTTAGTACTAGTATTCTGCTTCGTCATTCGTCAGCGGTGGGACGGTGCCGCAAATGACGTGTGAACGAGAATTGGTTATTTATATTTGGCTGCTGACTCTAAGATGTATCACGAAGCACACCACCATGTGGTATTTTTTTTTTCCCTGCAATTATTTTCTGCATTGTAATTGAATTGTAATTTTTTTTTTTTTTTTACTTTAATCACCCCACCCCAATAATATGATGCATTTTGTACCTCTCCGTAAAGGTCAAGTTTATTTGAATGTATGTTGCATCTCAGAATGTGACTCCAGATTGAATTCTTGATTTGTGAAAAATTAATTTGGTAATGATCATACTCTCACACTCTCTCACACTCTCACACACTCTCACACACTCTCTCACACACACACACACACACACACACACACACACACACACACACACACACACACACACACACACACACACAAGTTTTTATTTTGTTGTCTCCTAGTCATTCGTTCTTGGGTACAATTTGTTTGTTCGTTTTGAATGTAAATTGATTTTATTTTAATTTTTTGCTTTTGATAAAGTTTCTTTAAACACTTTGTCAATATGAAGTTTTGTTCTGGGGTGGGGGGAGGGGTGTACTTTTGTTAATACTGTCGGATCTCGCCATTTGCGGGGGATACGTTCCTTAAAATGTCGGTGTCGGTGAATTTCGGGACACACGCTAACAGCAGGGTAGAGGAAGAAAATAGATGGAGACGGACAAACGAGGGATGCAGGTAACAATGAAGGTTAATATGGATACATAAACAAAATAGTGTTTGACCAGTTTGTAATTTTTTTTTTAATTTTTTTTGTCAAGGTCTGAGGAGAGGGAAGAGGCTGCTGCCTGTCTGTCTGAAGGATGAGAAATGTCACGGCAGAGAGTGTAGTTATCAGGAAAGAGATAGGATTTTTGAGAGAGAGTCTAATTTGGGCTGTAACAGTAAACGTTTATAAACTGAAAAAGCTGGACTCGCAGGTCGGTAAAGCAGACATTTCGGCAAACATCCACACGCTATGGTCACGGCAGATGTTCAAGTGAAGAAGACACTTGAGCATTGCCACGTGACCATGGTCGTTGGTAAGGTTAGTTGGTCTGCAGACCAATCCAGGCATCATGTGGCGATTGCACATGGCTTGGAGGAAATGTAGCTTTGCCCCACATTCGTGACAGATGAAGTAGCAAACCGCCATTTTTGTTGAGATGGTGATTCAACTTTTTTTTTTTTTTCCCAAATGGATTCCTTTGCACATCGAGCAAACAACTTTTTTCTTTCTCTCTCAAAGATGACTACCTGGCTGTGACCATGCAGGTTCAAGTGCGTATATGTATAGCAAGTGTATGTGTATATATATATATATATATATACCTTGTCCTTAACATGAACTAACTGGCTGTGAATAATTCTGCTGGGTTTGTGTGATGTAACAATGCCAAACTTGAAGGATCTTCTCTCTCTCTCTCAGATAGCCCCGCCACATACGGAAAGGTCACTGGTGTCGTATTTTTTTTTTCCTTTTCATGACATACACTACCGGTCAATAGGTTTAGAACACCCCCATTTTTGTGGTTTTTACTGAAATTTAAGCAGTTTAATGTTTCAATGTACACTGAAATTATAGCATAGAACAAATAATCAATTGCAGATAAAAAAGAAATCATGGAATCGTTTTGTTGAACATAATTTTATCTAAATTTTTGACTCTTCAAAGGAGCTTCCTTTTGCAGAAATAACAGCAGAACATACTCATGGCATTCTTTCTAGAATGGAAATCAAATATTGTTCGTAAAGTTCTTCCCAACACTGTTGCAGAAGTTCCCACAAATGTGTTGCACTTGTAGGTTGCTTTGCTTTCACCCTTCTGTCCAGTTCATCCCAAACCAGCTCGATTGGGTTTAAGTCTGGAGACTCTGCTGGCCATTCCATGACTTGAAGCCTACTGCCTTGTTCTTTTCTTCTAAGGTAGTTCTGACATAGCCTGAAGGTATGTTTTGGGTCGTTATCTTGCTGTAGGATGAACCTCTGACCAACTAGGCATAGACCAGATGGTATTGCACGGCGCTGAAAAATGCTGTGGTAGCTCTTTTGGTTCAGGGTGCCAGTCACTCTGCGCAAGTCGCCGACTCTGGAACCAGCAAAAGAGCCCCAGATCATCACGCTACCTCCTCCATGTTTGACAGTTGGTGTCTCACACTGAGGAACCATCCTTTCGCCTACTCGACGGTGTACAAAAATCCTGCGTGATAAACTGAATATTTCAAATTTTGATTAATCGGTCCGTAAGACATTCTTCCAGTTTTCAGTAGTCCACTGGTGGTGCTTCATCACCCAGGCAAGCCTCTTTTTCTTATTTTGCCATCTTAGCAATGGCTTTCTTACTGCCACTCGAAGTCTTCTCCTCACAGTTGAAACTAAGACTTCCTTACTTCGACCAGTGTTAATCTGTGCTTGAAGCTGCTGTCCTGTGAGCCACCTATCACGCAAGCTGTTGACTCTCAGAAACTTGTCTTCTGATTGTGTTGTGGCTTTGGGTCTGCCAGTCCTCTTCCTGTCAGTTTCCTCCAGTTTCCAAGTGCCTTTTGATGGTGCAGGAAACTGTACTCACTGACACCTTGGCTTACTTTGCAATTTATCCAAAGGAAAGACCTACACTTTTAAGGGTTATTATGGTCTGTCTGTCTTCCTTTGTTAATTGTCTTTCTCGCCATTATGATAGCAATATACTACTTCCTGCAGTGCAATATTGTCCAAATAATGCTTCAGAGGGTGTTGCAACACAGTCTGTTCCAACACCGCTTTTATACAGACAGAGGGTTTGTAACTAATCAACAAAAGTTGGGACATCTGTAGGAATTGTTTGCATCAACTTTCAAGGCTTAATTTACTTCCATTGCTGCAGAACAGCTGCAGTTGCTAACCCATTACTTGTTCCCTGAAAAGGGCCTTTTTTAACAACTCTGAAATTTATATTATTTTTCAGTTTTTGGTAGCTTAACCTTTTTTTCTTTTTTTTTTTTACCTCTGGCAGTTTACTGCTTAGCTTTGTACCATTTCAGGTTATTCACTGGACTTGAACTGCTTAAATATCAGTCAAAACTGGAAAAATGGGGGTGTTCTTAAACTTTTGACCAGTAGTGCAAGAGTCACCTTCCAGTTTTTGTTTTTTTTTTCCCCTTCTTCGGTCATCTCTTCGAGCATGACCTAATAATATTGGTGTTGAGAGGAGAGGTGACGATCCGTCCGTCCGTTCACGATGAAGTTGAAGCGGGACATCTGGTCATTAGTGATCCTGATAAAGGTCGATGAGACGTAGACGATGGTATGACTTTCAAGGTCACCAAAGGTCAAGGTCACGAGGCCTTTGAAGTTGCGAAAATGACGATTTTCAAATTCTATCTCCTCCGCCATTTCTCAAGCGATCTTGAATTCGATTGTGGCTTATGAATCTATGGGACAATATCTAAATTTTGGTCAGGCCTGATTTTCGATATTCGCTTTCGTTTTCGTGTCACGTGACTTCAAAGTTGGCAAAAAATGCGAAAATGACGATTTTCAAAATCTATCTCCTCCTACATTTCTCAAGCAATCTTGAATTTGATTGTGGCATATGAATCTATGGGACAATATCTAAATTTGGTCAGGACGGATTTTTGGCTTTCGTTTTCGCGTCACGTGACTTCAAAGTTTGCAAAAACTGCCCTACCTTCAGGGGGCTATATATTTTCTCGCAGAGATGACCGTCACTCCCGCACGGGTATTTTTTCTTTCTTCTTTCTCTCCCCCCTCTAATCCCCAGTCACAAAATGCAATTCTTGTTGAGTTGTGAGTAACACACCACAGTGAAGGCCTTGCCTAGTACGAGACATAATGACGTTCCTGGCGTCTGGCATTCAGCCCGTCACCTACGGATATTGGATATATGGGTTACGGTGTTCAACTGCCGTCAGCAAAGCAACGGGATGGGTTCAGTGCTGGACGCCACCAAGATGATTGCATGTTCGAAGAGACCTCCCAGGGAAAAGGGTGTGACAGACTGAGAAATCCATCTGCTTTCATATGGTGATCACTGTATCTCAGGCTAACTTTACATGAGTAAGTGATGTTATTCCATTAGGATACCAAGGCTAGGTAACCTATTGTTTTTGTTCTGTTTGTTATTTTTATTCCGCCAGTGATTCTATTTTATTTTTTTCCGGTTTTTTTTTTTCGCTTTAAAATTCATTTTCTCGTGAACACAAAATTTTCACTGTAGTATGTATCTTTCTTTTTGATAGCATACTTAATTGATAATTATGATGTCATAGGTCACGTGGTACGGACCATCTTTGAAAAACGAAAAAAGTTTGGACCTCTATCTCTGAAACCGTGCAATCTTACTATAATTCACCGTCTGTCTGTCTGTCTGTCTTCCCAGGTACCGCAAAAATGGCTAAACCGATCGCAACTATTTTTGGGGTGTAATCCTGGGCCTCTTGGAGTAAAATAGGCATACATATAATAACATGACCCCCCTTGACGGCTCCTGTAGGGAGCGGGTGCTTGTGAAAAAAATTGAAACTTGGCACGTGTTAAGAGCTCACCATGGGGAACACGAGAGATTTTTCATGACATCATCGATGAAGCGGTATCCCGGTGAAAAGTTGACGGAGAATGCTGCATCGGAAAAATTTGAAATTTATTGAGCATCATCTATGCAACAATTCACCGTTAAAAAATATTTATAACGTCATACATAGGTCACTCAGTTCGGCAGCCATATTGTTTTGGAAAAAATATATATATATATATAAATATATATATATATATATATATATTCTCCAGAACGGCTGGTCAGATCAAGGGGACACTTCACATTCATATTCTTCAATGCAAAGGGATACAAGTTTCTTTATGAATAATTAGATAGGTCACATGGTTTGGCAGCCATATAGGATTTAAGAAAAATATTAAATAATGTTTTCTCTGGAACCACTTAACTCGTCGAAGCAAAACTTTTCAACTATCATCAGTCTCATGTTTTATCAAAGCTGGCTGTCTTGGTACCCATTCATCAATGCCAGCAGTTATAAAGTGGCAGTTCTAGTTTTGTTTTGTTTTGTATCAAGCATTGAACACAGACTTAAACTAATAGGTGATCCAAATCCCTGCTGTTATCCCACCCCTCACACACACTTCTTTCTACTATTCTTTTCCTTCTTCTACGTCCTGATCTGTTTGGTGTCCCGGCTCCTCGATCAGAGTCCACTCGATACAAAAATGTGTTCTCGAGTTTAGCTCCATACCTCATCTTCCCTTCCTTCAACACCTCCCTCCCCTCTTCCCCACCCCCACCCCCTTTCTCTCTCCATATCTTTCCCTCTTTTATTCTTCATCTCAATTTTAATTTCTCCACCTTGTTCTGCCCTAATATATTGATGTCCTTTAACAGCTTAGTTGTTCCAGATTTGCTGGTGTAAGGGTTGAGAGTCTGGGAGGTTTACAGTTCAAACCCCTTCTGAGTCGTAACAAAGACTGAAAATGGTACGTGCTGCTTCCTTCCACGATGTTCAGCATTTAAAATAATTGAGCATGGCAAAACAATGCTGAGGAGGCAATGGCAAACCACCTAGTTTAACCCTTGCTTAACACCCTGTTGCAGACATTGCTCTGTAAAGACTTATTGTACATCAAAAATACCAAGTTCAAGTATTAAATAGTACTTGGTATTTTACCTGAGTGGCAGTTTCTGATCTAAATTGACCGTGGTACTGGATTACTGGGATCACTGCCAATCATTCATTGTGCCCTCAACGTCACAACAGTCTTACTGGGCCTTACATTTCAGCCGCACCCAGAATCGACGTCTCTGCGAGCTATGTTCGTCACAACGGGTCCTCTGTCTGCCCGAAGCACAAGTGTGAAAGAGTTGGGACTTGTTATTTAGCGTTGTCTGTGCTATTGCAAACTGAATCTTGTCGCACGCACCTTTGTGTGAAATTTGCAGGTGAGTTAAAGAATTTGAAAGCTTTCTCAACATTTACTGAAGCCTTCTGGTGGAAGAAACGTTTGTTTATGTTTTTAACTTTCCTCATTCGATGAGCTGCAGCAGTTTCTGTCGAGTTTGTGCTGCTGAATAAATTTAATGAAAATAAATTCTGGGTCATGTGCCATTGCCTTCCCAGCATTGTGAGGGTAGGAATGCGTAATTTGGTTACTGTGTGAAGGACACCATGCGATCTTTAGCCAAAATAGACTGTTAAAAGAGGGGATACCCAGCTTAACGCCCATTTGAGGGACAGCGCACACACAACGTTGATGAAACACCATGGTGGCAATTTATAACGGTCGGGATTCGAACCCAGGCTCAACAGCTTGGAAGTGAGTGTCTATCTCTTGGGTCAAGAGTATCACTGCTGAGAAAATGGTAATTTGACCCTTCTGGCCTCAGTGTATCAAAAATCTGAGAGGTCTTAACTTCTCTCGGCTTTAATGGTCTATTCTCACTACCATGCGCTCGCGAAGCGAAAGACGGTTAAGCGATCGATCGTGTACGTCGTACGTGTCTGCATTTTGTTAAGAGCATTCAGCAGAGGAAATTGAGATTTTACCGCATGTTTATGACCATGTGATATCGCGGTCACCTTTGAGGTCAACTTGGCTGAAGTTTATAAAATTGTCAATTTTTTTATCCAATTGACTTGAAATTTGAACAGAATTTTCACATCACCTCATGAGATTCAACCATAAATTACTTTTGAGGTCAACCAATAGGCTAAATTTCTGAAATCCTCACTTTTCATCTGATTGATTTGAAATTTGAACAGGATTTTCATGAAAATGACCATCGTGTGTCATGTGGTCTGGTATTGGATTGAAGGGAAAAATCTTTGTTGGAGAAACCACTTAACTGATCAATGCACAATGTAACTAATTGATCAATTACTGGAGGAAAATATGCTTTGATAAAGATGTCATCGGTCATGTCAGCCATATTGGATGAAAGAAGAAAAGAAAAAAAACTTGAGTTGCATTGCACCAAGTCCTCAAGACTGGGGTATGTATTCTATGAATACCATTTAGTTTCCATTTCTTGGTTCCCCCTGCCCTAATATGGTGTGCATGTCACTGCAGAGGTACTTTGTAGCAGGTATTATTATTATTATTACAATGTTTATTTCATACTTTCATTTTTACTCTACTTTCCATCCTAATTCTTTAAGAACTACAAACATGCACCCCCCAACCCAACCCCAAAATTCACAGTGGTGGGGTGCATATCACAACCATCATATCACCTTCTGACTCCATTTATTTATCTTCCTTTCTCACTTCCTCATACTCTAGTTGCTGTTAACGCAATAAATTTGTTAACGCAATAAATTTGTTTGGGGAAGTCACAACAGGATGGAGCAAAACTGAAAACGACGGCTTGGAGAGTATTTGCTCGAGTACCACGACAACGTGCTTCCATCGAGACCGCCATATTGTTAAGCAGGGCTGAGCACTCCGTTCCGTTGGAGTGCTTGATTGAGCGCTTTGAATCAAGCAATCCGTTTGCTAACTGAACATACCTCTCGTATAACATCCATCACTGGTAATTCAAATGTGCAACCAACTGGTTTAAATAAAAATTGGTTGTTTGAGGTCTTCAGGGTCTGTATTTTATTGAGCATGCCATTTGAGGTCTTCACTGCAAATTTGCAGGATTTTAGAACAAACTCCACCTTCCCAAACTCCCTCTGTCTGTCTCTGCATCCATTCCACAAGATGCTAAATGCCTTTTGGTGATGTTGCAACCTTCCATCCAACAAGCTTAAGGTGACAAAAAAAACTCTTGGTAGGAATCAAAAGTGGGGGACCCTTTGTGTGCTGTGATCACATATTTGTGACAAGATTAAAAAAAAATTGAAGCAAATTATTTCGTTTTAACTTGGGTTATTTGTTGAGCTTGCCACCCAAGTTGTGTATTTTTGCAAATCTTATTTGCTTGGCTGTTCCTGTTGGGGTCGCCACAGCAGATCATCTGTTATGGTCTGCATACTGATTTGGCATAGGGTTTATGCTGGATGCCCTTCCTGATGCAACCCTGGTTGCCTCTTATGACAGGGATAAAGATTGGGTTTTGCCATGATTCTGGGCTGCCCAACACCCTCTCATAGTGTGGCCCAGCACAGAGCTCCTGTCCTCAAGTGATCCTTCTGGGCTGCCCAACACCCTCTCATAGTGTGGCCCAGCACAGAGCTCCTGTCCTCAAGTGATCCTCCAACCTAAGCCTCTGAGTAGCTGGATTACAGGCACATGCCACTGCCACAATGCCCAGTTGTGCACTTTTGCAAATACCACTTGAAATTCACAGCCTTATGAAAAAAAATTCTTAAACAGGAAGCATGCGGCTGAAAACTGCAGCACACAAAGGGTTAACCAGATGTGGTAAAAATACTATTCGATATGTTCACTAATCAGTGATGATAAGGAGGTTCCAAGTAAGATGTTGGAAGCCTGGTGTTGGCTTAGTGGTGAGGGTGGTGGCTTGGGATCCTGTAGTCCTGAGTTCAAGCCCCAGTTGGCCACTGAATTAAAATACACCAGGAGGTTGATTCAGCCTGTCATCCTTCCAAGGTTGGCAAAATGAGTACCAGTGTACTGGTAAGGGGGACACTGCATCAGCAGTTACACAGCTGTGTCCCACCCAATGATGCAAACAGCAGCCACAGGCTGCACTCGATAGAGAAAGTAAGATGTTATGGTTAGAGAAACCATATGCATTCAAACATACAGGTGCCCTGAAGTTAGTTTTGCCGTTAAGTATATGTGTAGACAGAACCCCTCCTCGTGTTTTGTTGGAAATCAAAGGGGTGCGTTGCGATGTTTTTTTAGTTAGGTTAACAAATTCTTTTATTTCCCCTCTTCTGGAACCACTGTACCTTCCGAGCGCTTGCAGCCCTCTGTTCACTGGCCACAGCATACCACTGTACACCCGCTGTCTCCGGAGACTCGTTTTTTCAGAGGCAAAATCTCCACGTTCGCTGTTCCAGTTCCTTCTCGGCTTCCCCAAACGTAGTGTGGCTGCACAGTCATGCACCTTCCCCAAACACACGTGGAGTGGGCAGGCCTCGCTGGTGCCTGACCGAGGCCCCACCCAGAAAGTGCGGACAGTGATGTGATGTCAGTTTTGACCAAGACCCCACCTCACTGAGAGGTGGATGGACGACAAAGCGACCCTCTGAGACACGTTCGTTGGAGTTGTCAAAAGGCTCAGTTCAGTTCTGCATTCGCTGGGGCATTTATTGGAGTTTTGCTGGTCTTGAGTTCGGTGTACGAGGATTGACAGACTGAGAGTTTTTTCACGAGTCTGTGGGTGGTCGTGCATGACCGTTCTTCGTTGGTGGAGCGATCCGTCTGGTCGATTCCGATAACAACCGAGGACACCCGACCTCGACTGGGTCTCTCGCTGGGTCCTGTCCGCGACTTTGATCCCCACCCGGGTTCCTCCACGGACACAAGCCCCACGCGTGTGACTGCAGGCCGAGCTGCACGACCATTGGCAGGTACCACACCACAGAGCACCCCCCTCCCTCCAACGTGCAGGTACCCAGCCAAGCCACTACCCCAGCTCATCTCTCTCCCTGGCTGCAAAGTTCCTTGGAATTCACCTGAGTTTTATTTTCGTCTGTGTGTGTGTGTGTGTGGTGCCGTCCAAGTACAACTGCATAAGTGTTTTTGGTCATTGGAAATCTCCTGTATATCCACGATAAGCTTGCCCTGTGTCCTTGATGAAAATAAAACAATTGTAGAAATGTTCCCAGTTCATTTCCATCCTTTCATTCATTGGTCCAGCATTGGTTCGGATCTGAGTTTTAGTCGGGTCTTTGTTCCTGTTAATCTGCTCATCCTAGCCGGCACGGCTTTGGCAGTTCCGCTCGACTGCACCCGAACCGGAGTTTGCAGTCGGTAGTTAGAACTCTACTGCAGTCGGTAGAGTGACCCGGATTGAGCAAGACGTGCCGAGGGCGTGGTTCCCTGGAAGACAACACCGCATGGTTAATTAGGTAAATTGGTTCTAAACAAAAAGACCCTACGCTATGCGGTGGAGGTATTGGCGTCCACGGTCGGTTAAGTGATCCGCCGACTCATGGATTTATCCGTGAGCAACAGCCTACAATTCTGGAGAGTCTGGTGGGAATCGACGTAACTTTCCCCACTGATGTGGATTTTTCACCCACCCTGTTGTGATCGTTGAAGGATTTTCCCTAGTTGATTGTGGAATCCTATTTAACTTCAGGCAGAGTTTAACGTTTGTCCGATAAGGTTATAAAATCCTGCATAAAACCCACTGCCACTGATAACCGATGTCCACACAAGTCCTTGCTTTGTGAAACATTTTATTTTCTAATTATCCACCATACATACACTTCTCACCCTCGTACAATGAACTTAAGAATCCCCATTGATTGCAATATTATTTGGTTCTAGTTCATTTATTCTTACTTTTAGTTAAGAGTTAAACCAACCTGATTCAATTCACCTCCACATTACATCAGAGAGTTTTATTCTAACTTGGTCAGTTCCAAGGAGTACAAGCCACTGAGATTCTATACTTCCTCAGGTACTTGCACTGAAACAATTTTACATTTCAAAACATTTTATACTTTCATGGGAGAGTGGTGGGGACTATCAACCCAAACTGCAGACGTGTCCTTTAGACAAGAAGCCACTTCGTACATTTCGAGGCAAAGTTTCGCTGTTATCAGCTCAGGTCACACCGCTCCAGACCAAGACATTTATCAACATTTAGGGCAAAAGTCTCTTGGCCAGAAAAGACAGCCAATTCAACTTATAGCATAAAACTTACATTTCTATAACTCTTCTTCTTCTTCATTCGGCTGCTCCCGTTAGGGGTCGCCACAGCGGATCATCCGTATGATCCGCATTGTGATTTGGCACAGGTTTTACGCCGGATGCCCTTCCTGACGCAACCCTGGTCGCCTCTTACGACACAGGGATATGGTACACCTATTTTAACCGGGGTATACACCGGCCCAGTACACTGGTACTCATTTCGCCGACCTCGGAAGGATGACAGGCTGAGTCAACCCCCTGGTGTATTAATTCAGTGGCCCAACGGGGCTTGAACTCAGGACCTCTTGGATCCCAAGCCGCTGCCCTAACCACTGCGCCAACACCAGGCTACATTTCTATAACTCTATTTGTTGCAATTTCGAATACATTTATATAAATTTTTCCCCCACACTCCCCCATTAATTTTTTTAAAGGAAAATTTGAATAATTTTTCTTACACATGATTACCATGTAATTCCTGGAGGAGAAAAGATTTCCATTACTCATGGTCAATCAACAATGGCAGCAAGTGCTCATATCAGAACATGAGTGACTTTCCATTTAATTTATGGCCTGTTCATCAGCATGTGTCACACATTGAAAACATGCCACCCGAAGTCAGAAGATAAACAGGTCAGGGTGTGGATAGAGCAGCACCCAATGGGAAACACAATTGAAGCACTCCTTGAGCTGAGGAGAAGGTAGATGTGGGCAAGTACAAGCTTGGGCCGAACACTGGGTTGAAGGAGATGAAAAGGACTCGAGAGGTGAACAGAGATCCAGCCCCAACAGAACCTGGGGCCTCGCAGCAGCAGTCCGTGCAATCAGGCCTGATTTCACCAAGCGAGCTGTGCACGTTAGATGCAGTCGCTTTGCAGCACTTGCCCCCACTCGCACCATTGAACACATGTTGTAAACGACTCGCAGTGTGGAACACCAGGCCTGTCGTACATTGAAGCAACCACAGCAAGTTCACGATGCATTTGCAGAGCGGCAATCGAGAGTGTGGCTGAGAACATTCCTCCACGCAGGCACCACACAACGCCGACGTTAAGACTTTGCTCAACCCTCTCCTCAATGGGTTTTTTCTTTCTTTTTCCCCACATTGCACCATCTTATCTCCTCAGGAAGGGGTACAGTTTCATGATCACGTGTTGAATGCCCAATCACCAAAATCTGGGTTCTCCCATCATCCAATCTTTGTGTGGAAGTTCTTTCCAAGCTTCATTTTTAGACGAAATCGTACATTTCATAGTTTAACTGCGTTCAACACTCCGAAACAAACAAAACCAAAGTTAACATCGAGTAAACATCATGGGTAAACATCGAGTAAACATCATGGGTAAACATCATGGGCTCATGTATTTCCACAAGACTGGCAAAGGTTCTTCCAAAGCATTCAACTTGCATTATCAATATTTTATCTCTTTCCTTATTATTTCCCTAAATGACAACTAAAATATACAGAAATCTCAGTTGTACGTGTACTCAAACATTCATCTCATTTGCTATTTCCATGTGAAGGCAAACAGTCTTTATCAGGGTTCCAATTTACGATCAATAATTCTTTTCACAAAAATATTCCATCATTTATCCCAAAATATGAAAGTAATCTATTTCTTCAAGAACCGAATCCAATTCGATTTTGCACAGTTACCAATTTAACATTCACATCTACTAAACAATTTACAGTTTCATTCACAAATAGTTCCAGAGGAACTGCCATTTTTTATGATCTTGATTTAATTCTCAGTAACTTTTCCTTATCCTCAATTAACGGGGTTTTTTTGGGGGTTTTTTTTTTAATGAACTGAGTCTGAAAGTAACTAACACAGTTACCGCACAACCCCCAATTTGAGAGTTCCACTCCGCTCGGCCATCCTGACATCGTGTTGCCGAGCTGCAGAGCGTAAAATATCTCAAAAATAATGTTTAACCAATCTCTCTTAAACAACTTTTGGTCAAAACAATAAAAATATTTTCTTTTAAAATCCATAAATCAAAATTAAATTTTCAGCGTCTATCCAATTAAATCATGAATTTACCTTGACTGAATCGATCAAAGGGTTACACTGGGTTGTTTGCCATTGCCTTCCCAGCACAAATTCAGGCAACATTAACATTTACAGACGAATAAACCGGCACGCCTATTTCAACGTCCATCCGAGGGCATCATGAATTATCTGTGAATCGCCCCACCTGCCAAACATCATCAAATCAATTTTAAAATCATTCCAAATCACGTTTCTTCATTTAAATCAAAATCTTCGAAACATTTCTGACACGTCCTCAGAGCTTGCCCAGCACTTAAACCTGCTGGGTTGTGTAATTACAAATCATCACAATACCAGCGAGAGCTCAACTCCCAAGACTTCACATTCCAAATATATCCCACATTCACAATTGTTATTTCAATTTATCCAAAATCCCTACGGTTTTTAAATAAAACTCCAACACTTTTTCCCTAAATGGACTTCACTTTAAACAGATTCAGTAGAGAGGGTGCACCACAAACACCAAGTAACAAGGAACAGGAAGTTCTCTCCACATCGGTGGGAAGAAAAAGAAAAACTCTGACAAGCAAAACCCACAGTTTAGCATAACTCTGTCATGGCTTCAACACACACACTAACGAGCATTGCATCTCATAGACTCGCGTGTGATCACGTGACAAATACCAATCACATTTCTATATCATTTTAAAGTCATTGCCAATGGCATGCACACTTCGACACAATAGCCCCATCCTCTTGAATCTGCATATGAATCGAATTTCACACTTAAAGCTAAGACTCAAACACAGACTCAGTGGAAAGACATGTCACCCCCCACAGATCCAGTGGAGGGGGCGAGCTGCACTGTCGCAGCTTGCGACCTTCGCGTTATCAGCACCAACCACGAACAGCCAAGCTGCTTCGATTCTCTGCCTGAAGTTTCTTAGTTGTTAAAAATGTCGTCAAAATCCCAACAGAACATGTTTCAATGCAGTGAATATTGGACTCGCACAAGTTTCATTTTTTACTTTCAGCAAAACATGCATCTCAATGCAAATCACCAGCCACGCTCCCAGCCGTTCAATCGTCTCCTGCACTCTACAAAACATTTCGTGCAAATCATTGCATTTACAAATCCGTAAAACCTCCACACAATATAATATAACAACCTCACCGCCAACAAACTTCCAGTGAGTTCAATGAACAAAGGGTAACTCTTACAAACAGGTAACTTATAATATTTATCTATTTTCCACTTAACCATAACCCTATCTCGGCGTCTCAGCCGTGTCCTCGGCCTCTCTCTCTCAGCCGGTCCGTATCAATGCAAACATGTGGCATGTCGCTTCATCATGCCAATTTAATTACTCGTCTGGCTCCTCGTCGAGCCTCTTCTTGTACTTTGCCCTCTGCACTCCTCCAGCACTTCTCTAAAACAACTACAGTACTTATCGTTTACTTTAAAACGGACTCTCCGCCGGATCCTCTTCTTTCTATCAATAAAATTATCTGACAATGAACTTTTCTTTGTTCAAAATGCGTTACCTGCTGAGAGCACTCTCCCTTACCTTCGCTCAAGCACTTGTCATTCCTCCAGGCACTGCCTCCGGCAGATTAAGCACCTCTGGTCACGAGCACCGCACCAACGTCGGTTCGAATCCGAGTCACCAGGTGCCAACTGATGTGGATTTTTCACCCACCCCGTTGTGATCGTTGAAGAATTTTCTTGTGGAATCCTATTTAACTTAGGCAGAGTTTAACGTTTGTCCGATTTGGTTATAAAATCGTGCATAAAACCCACTGACACTGATAACCGATGTCCACACAAGTCCTTCCTTGTGAAACAATTTATTTTCTAATTATCCACCATACACTTCTCACCCTCGTACAATGAACTTAAGAATCCCCATTGATTGCAATATTATTTGGTTCTATTTCATTTATTCTTACTTTAGTAAACAGTTAAACCAACCCGATTCAATTCACCTCCACATTACATCAGAGAGTTTTATTCTCACTTGGTACTTGGTCAGTTCCAAGGAGTACAAGCCACTGAGATTCTCTACTTACTCAGGTACTTGCACTGAAACAATTTTACATTTCAAAGCATTTTATACTTTCTTGGGAGAGTGGTGGGGGCTATCAACCCAGACTGCAGACATGTCCTTTTAGGCGAGAAGCCACTACGTACATTTCTCGGCAAAGGTTCATTTATCAGCTCGGGTCACATCGCTCCAGACCAAGACATTTATCAACATTTAGGGCAAAAGTCTCTTGGCCAGAAAGGACAGCCAATTCAACTTATAGCATAAAACTTACATTTCTAAAACTATATTTGTTACAATTTAGAATACATTAATATAATTTTTTCCCCCACACCACCTCGCGGTCGTTCTCACCACCAGACCTCCGGCCCGCAACAAAGACAACACACAAACATAATATAACATTTCTCAAAGTTTTATTTTTTTTTTTCATTTCCAATTGTTGCCTGTGATGTGTGACATCACTGACAGCAAATAGCGTCCCCACAATAAAGAGCAGTGTTGCCTGGTTTATAAAGACCAAGTGATGATGAATGTGAGATGACCTTGACAATTAAACTTTGTGAAATGTTCGTTCGTTCGTTCACAAAGCGTCAAACCACATAATTGTATCCCATTTCATTCCTTTTTTAATGAGGGTTTGAATTTGGAACGGTAATTTGTGGACACCCTGAATACGAATGAAAATGATCCGAATCTAATCCTAACATTCAAAATACTCAAAAGTACCGATAAATATCACAGTAAGAAGTCGAAGAGCGAATTGGAAAGCAAATAGACCTACGGATTGATTTGGAGTAACGACAATTGGTAGACGAGAGGAAGTGACGATGTGAGCAAACGAGGATTGAAGGAATTGGTCGGTTGGGTAAAGCTTATGACGTCACACAGCCAATAGTCAGACGAGAGCGGTACCTTGCATAACGGATAGAGATCACTACAAATCTGTCACAGTGTGTGTGAATCCATGCGAGTGGAATTGGAAGATAAAGTTTGAGTTTTTAATATTGATTGTACTTTCCATCAAATACGGGTTTTAACGATACGAAAACAGGTCCACAGGTTTAAAGAAAGAATACGGGTCAAACCCGCAAAATACGGGTCACTTGCCATGTAAGCAATGGGGGTTACTAAGCATAACTAGATCTATACCGGCAATATTTATTTAATTACTTATTGCATGTGGATAGATCGACCACTTATGCTCCCTCTCAATTACCATCTTGTGAGTACGTCATAAATAGATATCCTCTCATTCATATCAACTGCTGAACAAGAAAAGCCCAACTGAAGTTTGTCCGTGAATGGCGGTAAGTTTGCTTTTACTTATTTCAGAAAATGCAGGGTAATGTCCATTTGAATTGGTCCTAATGACGTCATGTTTCTAACATTTTCAGTAATGGGAAAATGGCAACATATTACATCATTTGTGTTTATAACAAATTAAAGTCTCCTTTTTGGTCTTGCACCCTCTGCCCTCTCTTCCTTGGTATTGGCCCTCCTAGGTTTCTAAGGTGAACATGGTCTGCCAGTTACCCTCTTCTTGTGAAACTCCCAAAATTCAGGCTCACTGCTTCCCTTCACTCATTTGTTCCTCCTTTCTCACCTGTGGAACCAACTACCCCAATCTGTTCAGTCCCATTCTTCCACCTTGGACTTCAAAACAACTGTTCACCCCCACCTCAGGTTTCCATCCATACTGATGATCTCTTCTACCCCAAATGACCCCCTTTCCAAGAACTCCCTTTTTCCAGGTTGTGATTTTCCCCCTCTCCCTCACCTCTTTTCGTTTGTTCGTTATTGGTTGATTTGTTCCATTTATGTTTCATCCCCACTTTCCTCTTCCTCTTCTTGCTGAGTTTCATTCAGCTTGTTCACCCCAGGTGTCCTCCCTCTCTCCTTGATCTCATTCTCTCTCACCTGTACCCTCTTATCAGTGTCCCTCCCCCCATCCATCCATTGGGACCATACTCTGTGCAGAACGTTGGTGCTGCCTCAGCAGTCTCCTTGGCTATTAGGCACAATCCTGGACGGGTCACCACTCCGACACAGGATACCAGCAAGCTGGCTCTCATTTTGCCTACCTCGGAAGGATTGACAGGCAGAGTCAACCCCACCTGGTATTCAACAGCTGAGCGGGATTTGAACTCAGGATCCCAAGCCCACCACCCTAACGATTAAGCCAACACCAGGCATGTCCCATTCCGTCCTGCCCCCCTCCCTGCCATCCTGCCCCCCCTCCCATTTTGTTCCCTTGCATTTTGCTCTCGCTCTTCCAGGAACCTCGACCATGAAAAATTGGTGATTTCATTGACCATGCGCTGCTGTGAGATTTGTTCCAATGTAAGGAGCTGCAGATATAGTACTTTCCAAGACATGTCCTACCTGTTACCCCCATCACGACTGAACACATCTCGATGCACACCTTGGTTCCTTTACTCCAACTCTGGTGAGGAAAGCGTGAGAAACATGACCAAGTAATATTACACATATTCACAGGTAAATACGAAGCTCCACTAAATAAACAACTCGCCCTGGTTCAGAGTCCAGCCAAAGCGGACGCCGAATCTTGAGCTTGCCTGCTGGTTGATCTGAAGGTCACATCAAAACATCTCGGCCTTGGAGACGACACGTTCACAGGTGGACCGAGGGGTGGGGTGAGGGTGTTAGGTGGATCCAGAGGGGTCTTTTCGCTCCGAGAGGAAAGCCACCGTCTCGCTATGGCTTGCTCGGGATCGATCTCTCTCGCTGTATCCCTCCTTGTGTTATTGTCCGTGTGCTGCAGCTGGCCGATGCAGGAGAGAATATCCAACAAGAAGCTGTGCGGAGATCCCGAATGTACCTGTGAGTTGATACCGATCGTTCTATCCACACCGCTAAGACTGACTTGGATTCACTACACCTTGAGTTAATCGAACCCGAATTTGCAAAGTCAGAAATCCTATTCGGAGAAAGTGTGAAAGATGAAGTGCAGTCCAGCATTGAATGTTCGCTTGTGTGTTAGCTACTTGTGGAGACGATACAATGGATGCCCTAGGTGTGGAAACAAGTTTTTACCCTACATGTGCGAAGCAAAAAGTGGGGTTAAGCAATTAGTTCAGTTTGTCTGTCTACAAACGTCAGTTTGTGATCGAAGAACAACTTGATTGCAATTGAATGTTTTATTTTGAACACAAATGGGAAAACAAAGCTGTAATTTAGTAATCCTTTGGCTCTGAATTTGTCCCAATAACGCCTGTGTAGAGAGGAGTGAGATCACTTGTTTTTACACTGTTTGCCTGTCTGGCAGTCAAACAAAATTGAAAAAATTTCCAAACAGGAAATTTGCTGCTTTTAAGACATTATAAAGGACACAAACAACAGGCATAAATAACTCATGTAAAGTGTTAAATAAGGTGGTGTCAAAGACACTGCATGAAAGACGGTAAACCTCCAAAAGAAAATTTTCTACAACATTTAAAATCTTTTATTTCAATTGAATTATATACTTGAACCCCGGAGCAACACAAATTGCCTTTTTGGCACTTCAAATAAACCTTTCGCTTTGCAGTACTTGGACAAAATATTACGCCATGTGACATCATCTCGACCAATCAGATTTTCCACTCGCAGACCCCGCCCATGTCCTTTTTTTCTGAAGACCGTGGGTTGAGGTGTTCTCTGAACTCTCCAGTTATTTACGTATTTATTCTTCTGACACTCCCGGGTATTGTCCTATATAATGTGGGAGATGTGGCAGAAGATCTGGACGTTTGAACAATTATAACCTCTTTAATAATTAGAATGCAGTAATATTAAGTATGATACACTGTGATTATAAAATTTAACAATTATAACCTCGAACAATAATTATAACGTGGGAAAAATTAAATAGAATTAATACATTGTGATTTTGACGTTAAAAAAAAATAACTCGCATTGTTTTCATCAGGGATGTTGGTTAATTAAAGACATCCATTCGTTGCGGCATAATTGTGTTGCTAACGATTTATTATTACTTTTCTATTTTCTTGAACCCGTGCATGTGTGTGGAATGTCCACGATGATATTCTCTGAAGCTCTGTCCGTCCAGGGTGGATTTTGGCTAACTGACCTGACTCCACCAATAATTGTAACCTGAAAAATATGAAATCTACCTCCACCATTTTGGTGGCTACTTATAGGCTTCAAGCCTCTGGTGTCCATTTGAAGTCTGAACAACCTGTCTCCCATCATGAAAGAAAGATACGTTTTGATTACAACCCATACAGAGGAAATTAGAGAATGGATGTTCTTTTGGGGGAGCAATCGGGCAGTGGACTATTGCCTATACACCACCCAAATAAAAATTTTGTTAGGATTCCTGAGTTGATGATGTACATTTGAAAACTGAACAACACATCGTCTATCATGAAAGAAAGGTATGTTTTAATTACAACCCATGCAGAGGAAATTAGGGAATGGATGTTCTTTTGGGGGGGCAATCAGGCAGTGGACTATTGCCTATACAGCACCCAAATAAAAATTTTGTACAATCAAGAGGATTCCTGAGTTGATGTACATTTGAAAACTGAACAACGCATCATCTATCATGAAAGAAAGGTATGTTTTGATTACAACCCAAGCAGAAGAAAGAAAATAGTCATGATTAATAATTTAAGTCATAAATCAATAAAACTCCAACCTGTCCTTTCTTATTCCCTTTTATGTAAAACATCAGCGGAAAAAAAAATATGGAAGGTTGTTGTACGCAATTTTGATTTTCGCTAAGTTTTCAATGCTGAATAAAGTGTAAATACTGTACAGGATTTATAAACAAACTGTATTTCCCATGTGCATGGACATGTAATTCACATATTATGTGAAGTAAATAAATTGTTTACATTACTTCATTTCTGGATCTGTCAGATTGCCAGCACCCACTTTGGAAAACTGCGTGTAGCATCCAACTCAAGATGTCCAAATATCATACATGTCTGTGCCGGTACATTTCCCACGGGTGCTGGCCTACATTATATTGGTGAAAAATCAAAACCGGACGATATTCTGTCTGTTGAGCACGTATTGGAATGGACCGTCGTGTCCAGGGGGTTTAATCCCTATCTGGACGAATGGCCAAACTTCTCCCTTGGAGGCCTACAGCCGAGACTCAGAGATTAATTTGTGAGCGCTAATTAACACCAAGGCTCAGAGACTCCTTGCAGCTTTTTTTCACGAGCGAATATGCCAATTGTTCCTCTCTTGGATTCGGTCTATTCACAACGATGGCCCACACGAGGAGACGATTTCTGAGGCCCCATGGCATGCTCTCCTTCCCTCCTCAGAAACGTACACACTTCACGGCTCAGCCGAACCGTCAACGGCCAACGTCCTGCTCAGCACGAGAGCCAATTCACACCGCACGAACACGAGAATCATGCAGCCTTCATCGTGCCAAGAGCAAAAGCGAGATCCTTTGTGTCCTCTGACTAATGTCCTCTCTCAACCGTGTGTGTCCCTCAGTTACTACTCTGCGACCTTCCTTTCTGATCTGTTCCTCCCACGCCCTCTTCCTCTCCATGCATCTCATGTCACGCCCATCAAACCTCTGCCTCAGGGGCATGGCCTGCTCGCATGAAACCCGGGAATGTGGGGCCTCTGCCCCCTTGGCACGTTTTGCTTATTCGTTATCGTGGCTTTGGTTATAAAATCATCGGGAAAAGTCACAGGGGAGCAATTACATACTGAGGAAGTTATCCTTGATCCCTACCGAATCAACACGGCACAAGCCCCAAGCCCCCAGCCCCCCCCCCTATGGTGACAAGTAACACTTAAGCTCACAGTCTCCCAACTTAATTACATCGAGATGTCTCCTACACGTCCATGGACCAAACAACTCTATACAATCCCATCTTTCTTATGAAATCCCTTCATCCCCTCAAAAACATAACATATATATATATATATATATATATATATATATATATATATATATATATATATATATATATATATATATATATATATTACATATAACAACGCAGCTCAGTTTGTGATTTTCGTGGTATGAAAAAATGAAATGAAAGACGAAGAAGGAACCCAAAGAAATAAAGAATTAAGATGGAATCATCAGGAGGAACCTCCTGGACAGGATTCGGGTTTCAGCCGCTACTCCACTACCCTCAAACCCATCCAGGTGCAGCCAAGCGAGCCTTACAGAAAAATGTGTTGACATTCGAGAGTACATGTAGATCTGTTATGACAAGAACGTTTGTGAGCTGGTCCTATAAAAAAATTCAGACTAAGCAGCTTGCTTGTGGTGGAAAATTGTGCATGAAATTATGAATGATGAAAAATAGAACACATGACAACACAACATGAACCGCCTCCTAGATCGCTGGTGGAGAAATAAGTAAAAACAGTGATCGATAATGCGATACAAGTACTGTACATGATGAAATAACTACATGCTATTATTACTGAAAGCACCCACGTTCACGGACGGACGCAGGCATGCCAAGCTAGAGCTCCTTCTACTGTATATATTATATTATTGTTTGGTATGCAGTCTATGGCTGCTGGTTGCATCATGCCGGGAGCATGGTAGTGCCGCTGATGCAGTGCTCCGTGGATGTACCTGTGATTGTGTGCTCCAAATTCTCATAGGGGAGGGTCTGAGGTCCTGCATGCGTCGTCTCAGCCGATGAATATAGCTGCTGGGATCCAAATCAATTAGCCATATTAAGTGTAACAAATTGTTCTGGGCAACCTAATGGTGGTTCCAAAAGCAAGCCGCACCATCGAGCAACCTAGGTCAGACTGACTGTAGTTTAAATACCCAACATAATGAGAGGGAGACTCAGACGAGCGAGGGTTTGCATGAGTTTTGTGAGACGCGGGGGTTTCCCACAGTTGCTGGCCAACTATTACTAGTATCTACTATATTGGCGAAAAATCGTGCGGTTATTGCGGGGACAGACCAACTGTCTCTTGCCCCAAAATCTTATTGCAGACCCCATCCTAATGGGACAAACAATCGATGGACATGTGGCTGAAGATTGTCGTTTCCTCAACATCAAGCGCGGACAGGTGGTGTTCATTTACCTGATGCTCAAGAGCAAGCCCGGGAAAGAGGAATACTGGAGTGGAAGCGTGAGTGTGTGACCATGAGCAGAAAATCTATTGAATACATCAGATGTACAAACTCAACATTTTGCATTGCCCTGCTATATAAATGGACAATTTCCCATGTACCCTCTGCATGCATCCCACAGGTGTACAACCCTGACCTTGCAGACTATTCACCCAACCTCGGCTACTTTCCAAAAAAAATCGTGAACGTGACTCGTCACTTCCACAACGCAACGTATGAGTACCCCACCGAGGTGAGAAACGTTTGCTTGGTTGGTATTTAAAGCGCGACTGTGACGTCATCTTCAAACATTCTATGCATTTCTTATACATACTAGAAACACCCAGGGAGGGGGAGGGTTCATTATTATTATTATTATTATTATTATGCTATCATCGTTGTTGTTGCATTTGCATAGTTGCCAACATTAAGAGAAGAATAAGCGGTAAGAAAGGATCTGTGGTGCGAGGGAGCAAATCAACCAAGGGAGGGAGACCCAGACCCCAAATGCTTTTCTCCTTCTCTATACAATGTCACAATCCTTTCTCAATGCCCTCCTCCCGTATTTTTGTGAAAATGTTTTGATAAATACTTCCCCGTCCCTTTAAAATTTCCGATGTATCTCGTAAAACCAGTTGAGAATCAGATCCCACCTGTTTCAGGTTAAGTTAGGTATAGGAAGTATGCGCCGGAGCAGCACGTCGCAGCGTCCACTTTCCATTGGTACTCCAGGGGCCTCAGTCTAGCCATCCCCCAGGCAGATGCCTGGTCCATCTGCATCTCCAGAAGATGTCGATCAAGCTGCTGCAACCACGAGGCACGTGGTCAGCCCAATGGCCTCCTCCACTCACGAGGCTCCCTCGCTGAGAGAATCTGGTGAGCATGATCAGCATCAGGAAATCGAGTCACATGTCCATACAGCCACAGCTGATGCTCAAGGACTATACAGGTAATAAGTCTCATTTAAGTCTGAGCAACTGCTCGTTGGACAAAATCTGACCAGCAATAGCCAAGGATTCTCCATAGAGACCTGGTACTGAAGAAGTTAACTCTTCGTCTCAGATCCTTGGTCACAGTCCAAGTCTCACATCCATAGAGCAAGACTGTAAGCATCAAGGACTTGAAGACTTGACCTTCATCCTCCTGCATCAGATTTTGTCTGATGCAGGAGGACGAACTGTCAGTATAGGTACTGGCAGCACCACACCCCATGATCCAGTGAATGCATGACTCTCCAGGCCCGACCCAGATGTCCAATGACCTCTGGCTCACAACATGCGGAGACATGAATATCACTGCCAAGGTAAGTGAATCTCTCCGTGACCTCAGCATCCTCACCACAAACAGGAACAGACAAGATAGCAAAATCCAAGATGTCATTGAAATCCTGGATCTTAGTTTTGACCCAGGAAACCTGTAATCCCAGCGACTCAGATTCCTCATTAAACACCTCGAGGGCCCCTACAGGGATATCTAACATCTCCGCAAGGTTGACTGCATCATTTTCGAGGTAGATAATATAAAGATTGCCTTTTATCAGGAATAGTTTTGTTCTGTAGCAAAAGATTCATTTCTTCTGGATTGGGACAGCTTATAGAGGTCTTCAAGGGAGAAAATTATTTTCACAGGGTGGATCAATAAGCTCGTTGTCTTACAAAAGATGTAAATAAAACCTACTGGTTGATTGAAATTGCTTTCCCATTACTGGGAAGAGGTAACGATTATTGATCTTGCTCGTTTGTCGGAAAATCTAAGCATTTACGACTCTCCTTTAATTGTTGCTTTTATATTTTGATACAGGACTACGACTTTACCTGTACTGAGAACTAGCGAAGACCACGGCCGACAACATCGAAACACCAAGCCTTGCAGCATATACAACTTCAAAATCAAAACCATGACATCGGGATGGCATGTAAAGTTTACAAAGTGACCTTGTTTGAAAACAATGCAATGTCGGTGAATTCTGCATCGATTTCTGTGAAGGCAGCGTCGTTCTGCTTTTGCGGCTTTGTGATTGGCTGCAAAAACAGGTGACATCACGTGTTTCAGCAAATTGTCGACAACCCTTACTGCCTCCATATAAATTGCATAAATTTGCTTTAGTTGCATTTACTGCCAAATGGTGCATTCCTTTTTTTCTTTTCTTTTTTTTATTTTCCCCCCAAAAATGGTGTACAATAAGAATGTTGATAATGTGCCGACATGGCAATTCTGATTTAGAAACTTGACTTGTTCACTCTTATTAAAAATGAAGTGAAATGTCAAATTTCCAAACGTTTAATAGAACTCGTTCGATGATGTCTGCTGTTTGTAGTAAACTTCAGCAAGTAGTGTATCTGTATTGCTAGTGTTGAAAATATACACATAAATAAATATAATGCCTTTCAAAACTTTGGAATTAAATCGTCACTGTGAATTGGGGGAAGGGGAATTATAATTTTTTTTTTAACTTATATTGTTTATCTCAATTCAACTTCCATCACGACCAAAGGCCATAACTATTGAGGTGTGCCAGACGACCAATATTTATTCCCTGTGATACTCCACAGCCCAATGATTTCAAGTTAGATGGAGTCCCTTGGTATTTTACCCTCTGTCTCCTGTTTGTTACAAAATCCACAATCCATGAGATAATTTCTCTTCTGACTACAAACCTTTTTTTTTTTGTATACATTGTCGAGGCTCGTATGAGAGCTAACACACAACGCACAACAAGGACAAAACAATGGGAAACAGAGACATTAGGAGATATGTGAAAGGGAGAGGGATTGGGGGGGGACACGGGGTATACAAGATGGACACGACGGGACTTTCAGGACCTTACACGACAGGGAACTTTTTGGAAGGAAGGCAGGGAATGTGAAGGAGGTGGGTTTTGGGTGGATTAACGGGGGTAGAAAAGATCGTGGTTTAGGATGGAGGAAGATAGGTGGTGGTGGTGGTGAACAGCTGTTTTGAAAACCTGGAGGGAAGAATGATATTGAAAAGACTGAGGAAGTTGGGTCCAAAGGTGTGGGGAAAAAAACAGGAACGAACTAGAGGGGGAGCACTCGGTAGAGTGCAAAACCTCCGCCACCAATACTGCTGGGTCAGTCAAGTGAACCTTATATCTTATTCATTAAATATGTCAAGTGTTGACAGTTATAGTTCTTTTCTCCAACATTTTTTTTTTGGGGGGGGGGGGGTTGGAAATCACTTAAAACATGGAGAAATGCAAAAAAAAAGAAATCGAAATTTTGTTGAAAAAAAAGTTGCAAAAATTTTTTTTTTCTCTAACAAATTTTTTAGGGGGGTTGGAAATCACTTAAAACATGTAGAAATGCAAAAAAAAAAATTCTCAATTTTTTTTGGGGAGGGGGTTGGAAATCAATTAAAACATAGAAATGCAAGAAAAAAAATGTTTCTCTAACAATTTTTTGGGGGGGTTGGAAATCACTTAAAACATGTAGAAATGCAAAAAAAAATTCTTTTTTTGGGGGGGGGGGGTAACAATTTGGGGGGTGGTTGGAAATCACTTAAAACATGTAGAAATGCAAAAAAAAAAAAAATTTCTCTAACAATTTTTTTTGGGGGCGGGGGGACCAAGTCCAAAATTTAATGGCATGATCCTTGGACCATACCTAACCCCCCCCCCCCACCAAGTTTCGTCGAAATCCGTCGAGGAATTTTTCCGTAATACTGTTCACAAACAAACAAACGGAAAGGGGTGAAAACAGTAACCTCCATCCATCTTCGAAGATGGCGGAGGTTAATGAGAGCAGGTAAGCAGTGAGTCTGGATTTGAGGAGTTTCACGAGAATGGGGTTACTGGCAGGTCATATGTGCCATGCAGAAACCTGGGAGGGAACAGAGGGGGGGGGAGAGAGAAGAGAAGAGGAGAGGAGAGAGAGAGAGAATGTCTGCAATCTGCAAGCGATAGACCCAGAGACTCAGCTTCAGCATGAGAGATTCCAATGATCTTGAAGGCCTTCGTTTCCATTGCATCAAGCTGAGCAAGATGTGAGATAAGGGAGCCATCCCAAAGTGGAGAGCAGTACTCCATCAATATGCGGATGAAAGCCTTGTATGTGGATAGGAGTTCAGGTGTGCCAAAGAAGGACTTTGTACGATGGAGGATGCCCAGTTGGTGGCTGGCTTTGGAGGCCAATTTTGAAATGTGGTTTGCCCAAGAAAGATCATGGCTGAAAGTGAGACTCAGGAGTTTGAATGACTGAACCTCCTCATGAGGATTGTTCAGAAAGTCTATGGGAATGCTTGTCAGATGGTCCTTTCGGAGAGAGATAGTGAGTGTGTGAGATTTGTCAGGATTGATTGACATATTCCAAGTGCTTTACCAGCTTGTGATATTTATTTATTTTTTATTTTTTGAAGGTCTGAAGAGAGGGAAGAAGCTGCAGCCTGTTTGTCTGAAGGATGAGGGATGTCACGACAGAGGGTGGAGTCATTAGTAAATATATAAAGGGGATTTTCTGGAATCAGATCATTGATGAAGATCAGGAAAAGGACTGGGCCCAGAACACTGCCATGGGGCATACCAGCCTTGACAGGGAGAAGAGATGAAAGGATTCTGTTGAGTGCCACATGTTGACTACGAGAGCAGAGGAAGTCACAAAGCCATGGGTGGAGTTGGCCTTGCATGCCACAGGCAGACAGTTTAAAGAGCAAGGCAGGATGCCAGACTGTACAAAAGCATGAGATATGTCCAGAGACGGCCCTGATGTCATGTCGAACATTGAGGGCCTCCATTCATTGTTGGGTGAGTAGAAGCAGCATGTTCAAGGTGGAGTGACCTCATCTGAAATCAAATTGGTGATCTGCAATGAGGTTATTGGAGAAAAGGAAAGATGTCATATCAACTGCGATGATGGATTCCATGACGTTGCTGATGATTGGAAGTAAGCTCATTGGTCTGTAGTTGAGAAGATCAGTTTTTGCACCTTTTTACCTCCACCACCGAAGGTGGAAGGAGGTTATGTTTTCACCTCTGTTTGTTAGTTTGTTTTGTGTGCAGAATATCTCAAAAAGTTGTGCATGGATTCGGATGAAATTTGGTGGGTAGGTTGGTTGTGTGACAAGGACGAATTGATTAGATTTTGGTGAAGATCCGAATACGAGTTATTTTAACTTTGAAAGTAATTCTTCACCAGAGATGGGGCTAAAAACAATATATTGCATGATATCTCAAAAATGTATTGGGCCTGATATGTTCTATTGGATCAGGCATTGCGTGGCAGAAGTATGTGCTCTACCGAGTGCTCTTCTAGTTTATGTAATGCAGTGGTGTTGCCAGATTTCCAAGCAGATGGAAGATGGCCAAGCGCAAATGACAGGGTGAAAAGGGCAGAGAGAGAAGATGTGCCTGATCGCGATTAGTCCTGAATTCATTTTTTTCTTCATCGCGAAGGCAGCAGAGTAGGTTTTTAGGACATGGGAGCTGATGCCGTCTGAGTCAGAGTCGAGGGTTGAAAGAACCTTCTCTACCTTCTCAAATGCAAAAGACACAGAGCCCAGGAGCATTTGGGTACGACTGGGAAGGATGGTTTCCGCGAGTGAGGGGTTGGGGACACAAGATTTGGAAGCAAACACAGAATTGAGGCATTCGGCCTTCTCACGAGCAGAGTTTGCTGTGGTGCCATTTGAAGTGAGGGAAAGGATGGAAGGGGAGCATACACCAGAGACAGATCTGACAAGGCACCACCAGGTTTTAGAGGAGGGAGTCAAGTTTGAATGTTCATTTTTGACGTTGGACAGATATTGTTTTCTGGCTATCCTGAGAGTGGACACACACTTGTGGCAGACTTTTTGAAATACAAAGATTGCCTTCGGTAAGATTTACCTTCCAAGAAGAGAAGGCAAGGTGTTTCAGAGCAACTGCCTCACCACAGGATTAATTTTACCATGGGTGAGAAGAAGGGTAGGATAATTGAAGACGAGATGGGATGAATCTGTGCATGAGAGAGAACAGGTTTCTGTGGAAGAATTCGCAGGCTGAGTAACCATGGGAGACCAGTCCTGAAGAGAGATGGCCGTTTGTAGTCTCTGCCAATCTGCTCGAGTGAAATGTCAGACAGAAATGTGCTGCATACAAAAGACATTCAAGTTTGAGCCATCAATGCATGCGCCATCCATGGGAAGGACGTTAAGCTCAGTGTCCCATCTGTTAACATTGGCTGACGGATTTTAAAGATCACTCAGTCTCTTTTGCAAAGAGTAGATGAGTTATTGCCAGCACCCAAAGCAAGTTCCAAATTACTGCTCAAACCTACATGCGGCACTGCGACAACAGCACACCCACGTCCCCTCACAATGATGCAAACCAGCAGCTACGTGCTGCACAGAAACTGACGAAGATTTATCAAAAATAATTTTTCATTAATAGTTTGTTCGTTGTGTTGTTGCAACCTCATCGACTGTGGACAAAACGTGTTTATTTCAAGCAGCGTAAGTTGTACAAAAGTGTACAAGTCATGGGAAAAATAAAAATTTAAACATTGTAGAGTATGTGGCAGTGTCGGTGTCAAACACACGTGTCATTTAAGATGCAACGAAAGGGCAATCTTCGCACACGTCAACCAATCACCTTCCACCGAATCCCATTCGTGCAGAAAATGCGATTTCGAGATATAGTACGAATGTGTCTGCAGTCCTTTAAACCATTCTGAGTTAAACAATCGGAGAATCATTTCACTATTGTTCACTGCTTGTGTACAACACTAACATAGAAAGCAAGGTTATTAATCAAAGAAGAAGAAGAAAAAAAAGTACCGCATTCACCTGTGGATAGAAACCTGGAGCAAACGGTGTGGTCGCTGTAGTAAGCTGCAAGCGGTCGCTTAAGGTGAGGCCGAGTAAAAGCTGAACTCGGCAACAACGCCGTCGTGGCAAGACGATCGATGGTGACGCTTCAATTTCACCCTTAAAGGAAATCAAAAATCTAGAATGGAACAGGGAGAGTTTGATACACAGATGCGAGATGGACGTTGATCCACGCACATACGTGCAACTTCGACCAATGAGACTTCGGTCTGACGTAACAGAGACGGGGTTCACGTGCTGAGGCACGGTGAAGGTCCAAGTAAAGAATCCTGGGATTGCGTCTGTTCCCCAATTATTGTTCAGTAGATAATTCCACAAAACGTCAAAAATCTGACACAATAGTTTCGGAATGATGCCCCAAAGGAGTTTTCGTGGGGTGTTTTTCCCCCCCCCCAAATCACAGGATGCATCTCAGTAAATATCATCACAAATACTTGTAGAAATTCTAGTGTATTACAAAATGGCATTTGCAGTCATAGCAATGCTGAACAAAAATATTGCAAAAATATTTGCCGTTCGATTCCACCGCAACAAGCTCAGTGGGCCCTGTAGATATTCCTCCGATGCAAAGTCAGATTATTCATGGCAAGCCAACCAATCTGGCTCTTCTTTCAAAGACAATATTCTACTCAAACAGTTGGCCCAGCCAAGGAAGAGTGGTGGAAATAGATACCTGGCAAAAAAAAAAAAAAAATCTATGTATATATATTGCTTAATACTTAGACAAACGAAGCAGCTGGCCAGGCTTGACAGACAAATTATTTTATTTTATTTTTAACAACAGCCAACCGATCCCTGCTTTGAAATAAGACCGAACACAGCACTACCGTACACATAAAAGTGTGTGTGTGTGTATCAGTTAAAGAGAGCAAGTTTTCAGGAGAAGGTAACCATGAGATTATGCTTGGATCCCAGTACTGCGAGTCGCCTATCGGACAAGTTGGTAAGAAAGCCAATACATGAAGAGCGGTTGGACACAGGCTACGGCCGCCGTCAAGTACATGCGCAGCTGGTTTTTACCAGAGTGCACCATGCAGCCTTCAGCAGCCACATCTGCCAGGATCTTCAAACGCAGCGTACGAATCTAGGGGAATACACACACACACACACGTTTCAAAGGCCACACATTTGCTGGTCCATTGGGTACTACTACTACTATTACTACTACTACTAGCCTGATTTTTCTTTTATTTCAATAAGCTTAATTGGCAAACATCTCGGAACACAGGCGATGGATCAGCAGGTTCACTGACCGCTCTGATATTTTCATTTGTATATATCACTGGAAACTTTTTGACACCGTGATTGGTCGATTATGCCTGGTGGTGGCTTAATGGTTAGGGTGGTGAGCTTGGGATCCCAAGATCCTGAGTTCAAATCCCACTCATCTGTTAAATGAATACCAGGTCGGGCTGACTCTGCCTGTCATCCTTCTGAGGTCGGCAAAATGAATGCCAGCTTGCTGGTATCCTGTCGGAGTGGCGACCCGTCCAGGATTGTGTCCAATAGCCAAGGAGACTACTTGGGCAGCACCAACGCTCTGCACAGAGTATGGTCCTGATGGATGGATGGGATTGATCGATTCAAGTCTACCATCAACTCACTATTGAATGAGTCTTGATTTCCATCATCAAAAGCATTGATAAAAACAACCTCCCCAACCCAAATGCATTCAGTTTTTCCCCCCAAACTCAAACACTGAGGCAGGTAGGGTATTGTTTATGAAAGGTAGACACCTGCTAGGCACCTGTAGCAGCAGTGGTCTGCTATATTTATTTGCCAATCCACAGGTGTTCCAATTTTGAGCTTGTACTTCCATCCTGTGCAAATCCGCCGAGAGGGCACAGGGCTAATACAGCCTCAGAGCCTCCGAGTTGTTGAGTCTGGTTTCAATTCTCAACCGACTCTAAACTGTCAGATTGGTGCTTCGCTCGTACGGCATTGCATCATAAAGGGTGCCGTTCCTCGGGTGGATATAATGCTGGGTGTCCCGTCTACTAGTATTATATGGTGGATGTTAAAGATCTCATGGTGTCTTTCATGAAGAATAGGTGAGCTCGGAGTGGCACCCTTAAACAAATGACAAATTTCTGCAAAATCAGCCTGAAGGGTCATTCCGTGCCAACTCACCTAAATTTCAAAAACCTCCCCAGGTCACCTCCTCAGATTTTGCTGGAAAAATTATTAAATGTAGATCTATATGGCTCTACCCACCATGCAAAAGATTAGCTTTCAATTCCTCATAGTTTAAAAAATATCTATCTCTAGAGACCTTTGAAATTTTGCCCAAAAAAAATGCAAAATGTGAAAAACACATTTTTTTTCAACTTCAGGGGCTTATAATTTTATAATGGACTCCTCTAGAAAGTTAATATTGCAAATATTTACTAATTGGCATCCAAATTTTTCAATTATGGCATCAGATAGCCTCTGGGATGCATATTTCTCACTCTATAGGAAACTAAAAATTGCTTTTGGGCCAAAATGAGCTAAAATAAGGTGAAACTATAGTAGCCCTCCTGAAAATATGGAACAACTTAGAATTTTTTCCTCATAGCAGTGATTATAGGGTCATTATCTATCCATAGATACATTTTTGTTGGGATAATACAGTTAGGTGATGAATTATAAAGGTTTTACCATAGCCCTTGCCTCCGAGGGCTCTAAAATGGACAAATTTTGTCCCCTGGTTTGACCAGGTGGTTCGGGGTTTAGGATCTTAATTTTTTTTCTAAAGATTGCCTCATATAAGATGTGTCTACTGACCGAATAATTTTATCTAATGCCCATGGCTTCATCTATATATATATATATATATATATGTATATATATATATATATATATATATATATATATATATATATATATATATATATATATATATATATATATATATATATATATATATATATATATATATATATGTATATATATATATATAAAGTTGAAAGTGTGTGTGTGTTTCTCTGTGACCTATGCACGCGAAAAGTACTGGACTGATCCTCACCAAACTGCACATGCTGACAGAACATGTACCCGGGAGTGTCCTGATGTAAAATAATTGTACCTCCGACTTCCGGTTTCTGAATTATGACATCATCACCTGATTTCGTAACGTTAATTTTTCAAGTTCAGCCGATTGACATGGGGCCAACGCCATATACAATATATCTAACATATTGTTACGGCTGTGGAAATTCGCATTACACCATAAAGGGCCCTCAGGTAAGATATCTCTGCAAGTACTTGTGTAGTTAGCCCAAACCTATTGTATAGAGGGAATTTATGTGATTCATCCGGGCTGCGACGCTTTGAGTTAGCCATTTTTTCTTTTCTGTCGTTATTTTGAACCAACCACGTCTCAACCGCCATCACTCAACAACCACCTTAACCACCACGCCAGCTATCATCACCAACTTCAACCACGCTCCAACCCGCAGACAACAACCACAACGCCAACCCTCCACCACCTTCGCCTTTACCTTCATCATTTACGAATTCATCCCACATAATCGCTTCCACGGCCATTCCAGCACCACCTGTGAACACTGAACGTCGGGCTGTCTCGGGCCGGTTCGGCAATTGGTGCCGAACGCACCGAGCCACGAGCGCGAATGGCAGCCTTTCCGAGGGGAAAATTCGGATCAGAAACGCTTCACGCCCACTTCTCCTCCGTCCAATTGGCGAGCGCGGAGCGGCTTGGCCCCGCCTTCAAGCGTGTGTATGTGAAGTCCGTATATGCAAATTTTAGGATCAGGAGAGGTTCACGCCCATTTTTGCCCGACCAATGGCTCACCAGGGGGGGCGGCGTGGCCCCGCCTCCAATCGCGTTCTGATCCTAAAATTTGCATATTGGCTGCTCCTGCCGCCTATAAAAAGGCGAGCGCAAGGCGAATCGAGAGAGTTGGGTTTTGGAGTTGCTTGGCGAGTGTCGTCGAGAGGTTGCTCTTGGGGACAAGGAGCGTTGTGTTGGCGGAGTTGAGTACGCGCGGTGGAACTGCAAGCAAGGGAGCTCGGGTCTGAGGAAAGAAGGACGGCGGTCGGCGACGAGGTTGCGGTGTGGGGGATCGCTCGTCTCATCGCGCGACCAAAGCCAGCCAGCCACTCCCCTCCCCCAGGGCATCAACAATTCCCCCTTTCCCCCGCGCTGAGATAGTGCAAAAGGGGGCCCCGTTCCCACCCCACCCCAAACGTGGTGCCAACGAAACCCACCAAGGGGCACGGAGTCGGGGCACAGCGGCGCAGCCACATTTGCGGCTTGCCAGCCAACGCGTCACGAGGACGCGGGTAAGACCTCCCCGGTCTCGCGGACCTGGCTGCTCCTCCAGGTCACGCGCACATTTGGCCTACAGGCCTGTCTGCCTCCTTGTCTGTGAGGGTGGCTTCTTTCCTTCGCTTTTGTGTAAATGTGTGTTGGTGCGTCTGTGAAGTAAAACTGTATAAGTGTTGCCGTGTGTGCGCGTAGTCGGTTTTAACTCTTACATTTGCTTTATGTGCATTTTGATTGTGTATGGCTGTATATACGTGCTTTCCATGTGTCACATAATAAAGTCCTTGCTTGTTGAACTGTTCCCGCTCTGCTTCGTCTCTTTTCCTCTTTATTGACCCTCCATCTCGCATCACGTAAGGGGTTCGTAGTGGGTACAACATCCCGGTAATTAATCGGAACCATCAAGGCCGACGATAACACCGCTCTGTTATCACTGTAGCACGGAACGGACCGCTTAAGCAGTTCGTGTCCGGAGTCGGCCTGTGGCATGGTACGATCGCCCGGTCGACCATTCGCGCAGGTACTTAGGTAGATCGAATTTGGCGAGCAACCCTATCCTGCGCGGGTGGGCAATTGGCACGATCGTGGTGAGGTTAAAACCCCACCCGTGACTAGCTCCCGGCGTTGTTCCGAGATGGTCATGACAGAATTGTCCGTCCGGTGGGCGACGTGCCGCGATTCGAGTTACGTGGCCGTCCGCACGCCGGCGGGTGCGAATTCGCAACAATACGATTTTTCGTTTTTGTTTGTCTGTTTGTTTGTTTGTCTGCACGCGCTAATCTCCTGAAAGGTGAAAGATAGGAGCTAACCACTGAAGCAAAAAATGTTGGGAAGGGCCCCGGGAAGGTTATAGGCTCTGTGGCAAGGCCCTTCGGCCGGGGGGGGAGAGTGGGGGGGGAAAGGGGTGTGTTTCCCCCTCACCAACCCCCTTAGCTTATGACTGCCATGGCCCAATAGGGAACTGTTACTGTGCTCGCGTCATACATATGTATAGAAGATTAAATTCATTCAAAAAGAACCCGGGCAGTGCCAGGTGCATTCACCTCGTATTAAAATAAATTTTTATTTACATGCACGTTTTTTTATAATTATCCACTTTTTTCATATTCATGAGCTTATAAATCTGAAACTGAACACTCTAGCAAAGTGATACTGCAGATATTTATAAACTGGCATATGAAATTTAAGGATCTGTTTTCAGAATGCCTGATAAATGCATATGTTTCTATCTGTAGGAAGTTGAAAATTCCACTTTGACCAAAAATGGTGAATATGCAGGGGGCATAAACTGAGGTTATGTAACAACTTAGATTATTCTTCTCATAAATTAATAATTATAAGTACATTTTTTTATTCAAAAAATTAATTCTTGTAATGATAATCCAAACATATGCTTGGGTTTTAATTTTTAAAACATGTCCTACAGTTCTCTATTTTAAGTCATTAGTTATGACATACACCACTAGATAGAGTAATGGGATGGGATTGGAGGAACTGTGAAGCACCTTGTTGCAAGGGCAAGTTTTCAGGCCACTCTACAGAATCAGATTCTGACAGCTGAAGAGATCTTCCAGTGGGAAGAGAAGAATATAGAAGGGATCAAATTCTTCTTTGTGACATCACAAGAAATCCAACAAAATGCAATGGAGTATGATCTTGAGAAGTGCTTCAGAGCAGCAACAACCATTGCTGGTACACGGTCACACCATGGTTTCCTGCCAATCTCCTCAACACGTCTGGAGATGAGAAGGGTTTCTTCTGATGCTGTATCAACAGTATGCACAGGACCAGAAACCACACAAGCTCATCTGTCCCAGTTATGAGTCCCAACCCTAACTGACCTGGATGTATAATACCAGGCTGGGAAATATATTGCTTGTGTTTATGACAGAAAATGGTACATTGGGAACATTGTCACAAGAAATGATGATGAAAATGATGTGTTTGTGAACTTCATGAAGCAAGGAAGGGGTAACACATTGTCATGGTCTCCAGAAAAAAAAAAAGACCAATGCTGGGTGCCATTACTCGACATTCTTTGTGTGGTTGAGGCCCCTGACATAAAATCTGGTGGGCATCAGTACCAACTGTCACAGCATGACTTTAAGCATGTTCAAGACCTGTTTACTAAAATGTAAAATTCTGTGCCTCTAAGTGCTAGATAATCATGAAAGATGAAAGGTCATTAAAGAGTTTTCTAAGGTATAAAAATTACTAATATTCATTGTCTCTGTATATCTGTAAATAAAAAAGCTGCCACTCAACTAATCAAATTTGTTCTAATTTATAATTTGCAATCACTAACGAAAGTAATCATTAGCATGTATTTATGAATAAATAACATCCTTATCACTAATGTCTAATAAGAAGCATAATTTAACCTCATGCGCACCCCTGCAAGTTCACCTTGTTTTGTACCAAGTGGGCCAAATTGCCATATTTGGCTTCCTAAAACTAGAAGTATGTGCTTTCTCGAGACATTCTGATGCCACAATCTGAAATTTTGTATACCAGTTTATAAAATTCTGCAGTAACTCTTTCCTGGATCCATTTAAGATTTATAAACTTCCGAATATGAAAAAAGTGAATAACTATTTTTAAAAACGTGCATGTAAATAAAAAATTATTTTAATATGAAGCCATGGGCGTTAGATAAAATTATTCGGTCAGTAGACACATCTTATATGAGGCAATCTTTAGAAAAAAAAAATTAAGATCCCAAACCCCTAGCCACATGGTCAAAGCAGGGGAAAAATTGGTCCATTTTGGAGCCCTCGGAGGCAAGGGCTTATGTTAAAACTTTTATAATTCATCACATAACTGTATTGTTGTGGATTCTCGCCACCCCGGTGTGCGGGCTAATGCCTGTAGCTAATTGCGGCCACGTGCGCCCACCGAACATAGCAATCCAGTCGCAGCTTTTCGGATCAACGCCAAAACCCAGCTACGGATGTTGTTAACCACATCATAAATCAGCCAACTCTTCTGTCCACGCGCGACAGGGTTGATCGCCGAACTGTCGATTTACCAAATATTCGCGCAGACAGAAATGCCGGGGATTTACACCTCAACGGGACCCGTACGGACACGAGCCACTTTAAGCAGCTCGCTCAGTTTGCAATCGACAAGCCCCGTCGGACCCGATTATCTTATCGGTGTTAAAAACCAGCTATTATTCCGAACGCAATTACGGCAGTTCAATGGAGGAAGGGACGCAACGAGCAGGTGAATATTCAAACAATAAGGACATTTATTTATACACGTATGCAAGCAATGAACGGCAATGAATGGGGGTAGGGGACAAGACGCGAGCAAAAAGACCTACAGCCGATCTATCTATGATTTACATGCACTTATAACAATTCACTACTTAACGGACAAGGCGCCACAGACTTCCATGCAAAAACCCCAGAAAAGAACAGGGAGAACTGGGCCCATAGGCCTTTAATGTTCCTCAGAGCCAGGATGACCGCAAGGCTCTGAGAGGCCGGGCAGGTTACCTGCCACCCTCATGGTGACTCGCTGGGCCCTGGTTCGACAACCCTCGGTGTCTCTGCGTCAACACGGCAGCTGGTGTAACGGCAACTCGGTTGATCCAGGCCTTGCTGTGCGGCCTGGTTGATCGGGCCTGGCCGACGACGCCTCAGAGGAGCGAACGGGCCTTGCTCTTTTAGAGTTGATGCTCTCTTAAGAGCTCGCTCACTCCTCAGATCGCTCGGACCGTCCCGGGGCCCGATCACCTCGGACCGTTATGTCGCTGGCTGGCGACTTCTGTCCGGCTGGCGACCTCTCTCCGGCTGCCTCCAACGATCCACAACTCTGCATGGCACTGCAGGCTTGGCTGTACTCCAGGCTCCAAACTCCGAACTGCAGACTCCAGACTGCCGACTCAACCCAACTCCGTCCCCAACTCAATTCATGTCTCGGAGTTTCAGCCCGGCCTTTTATCGGGTTCGGGGGGTAGTGTTTGGTCTTTCACCTCTGACCCTTCACCCCACGCTGGCTCCGCCCCTTTTGTCATTCTGATCCGATCTTGCCGTCAAACGCGGACAACGCGGACGTGGTAGAAATCACCGGCTTTCGCTCCAATGAGGGAGTCCTCGCGTTTGTCGGTGGAGATACCGTTCGTCTGTGGATGCATTTGCTGGCAGAAAAATGGTGGCGTTTGTGGAGATGAAGGTGAGGAGACGTTGTTCGTTTGTTGGGGAAAAGATGGTGGTGTTTGTGGAGATGATGGCGAGGAGATGTTGGTGGTTGTGGCGAAGGTGGTGAGGAGATGTTGTTTAAAATAACGATAGGAAAGAATAACACCACCTCAAAGGTTCACAGCCCGGCACATGAATAATGCCCGTTAGACATTGGTGGGGAAATCTAATCTGGACACACACTTATCGACATAACTGATCTTCGGGGAACCTGAATGGTGATCTGTGAATTTCCACAACCGTAACAGTATTATCCCAGCAAAATGTATCTATGGAGAGATAATGACCCTATAATCACTGTGTTATGAGGAAAAAATTCTAAGTTGTTCCATATTTTCAGGAAGGCTCCTATAGTTTCACCTTATTTTAGCTCGTTTTGGCCAAAAAGCCATTTTTAGCTTCCTATAGAGTGAGAAATATGCATCCCAGAAGCTATCTGATGCCATAATTGAAAAATTTGGATGCCAATTAGTAAATATTTGCAATCTTCGCTTTCTAGAGGAGTCCATTATAAAACTAGAGGGGGAGCACTCAGTAGAGTGCAAAACCTCCGCCGCCAATACTGCGAGGTTACTCAAGTGAACCTGATATCCTATTCATTCAATTTGACGTCAACAGTGCTCACAGAGTTATAGTTTGCAACTTTCCCTTTTACATACTCAATTCGTTCATCATAACTAGATTCCTTGAGACAAATTGATTTTACGTGGGTATATCCACCTGAAGTTCCAAAATCAGTCGCAATTATAGTTTTGGCATGTTTTTTGTTGGAAATTACTTATAACATGTAGAAATGCAAAAAAATAAAAAATAAAAAAAAATAAAAAATCGAAATTTTGTTGAAAAAAAAGTTGCAAAAATTTTTTTTTTTCTCTAACAATTTTTTTTGGGGGGGGGTTGGAAATCACTTAAAATATGAAGAAATGCAAAAAAAAAAATTCAAATATTTTTTTAAAATGGCCACCATAGCGGCCATATTGGATTTTGGACCAAGTCCAAAATCTAATGGCATGATCCTTGGACCATACCTAACCCCCCCCCCACCAAGTTTCGTCGAAATCCGTCGAGGAGTTTTTTTTCCGTAATACTGTTCACAAACAAACAAACGAACAAACAGAAAGGGGTGAAAACAGTAACCTCCGATCTTTGATGGCAGAGGTTAATTATAAGCCACTGAAGTTGGGGAAAAAAATGCGTTTTTCACATTTGGCATTTTTAGGTCCAAATTTCAAAGGTCTCTAGAGATAGATATTTTTAAACTATGAGGAATCGAAAGTTAATCTTTTGCATGGTGGGTAGAGCCATATAGATCTACATTTAAGAATTTTTCCAGCAAAATGTGAAGAGGTGACCTGGGGAGCCTTAGGTGAGTTGGCACGGAATGACCCCGAATGAATGTCAGGCCTGACCAGCTACTTCGTGACGAATAGACCAATCTACATCCTGCAGCTGACCTACCAACGCGCAATCACCGTATTTTCTCCAAAAGCCCCTCCCCCCCCCTCCCCAAATTGTGTTGAAAAAAGAATCTCCCACCTCCCCACTTCCCTCCAATATATGCCAGGTGCAGTAATTGGGATCAAGCAAAAAAATCATTGCCAAACAGTTTATACCTTCATTATATGTGGATCTATGAGTAAAGGGAGCAGTGTTTGTCCGGCCACATGTTTGTCCATCATGGGTTATTCTAAACGGTTCCTGCCGTTGTTGAATAATAAAAATGGTACTGTTGGAAAGCTAATAATCTATTTATTTGGAACGAAAATTTGTGTACATTTTCTCACAAAAATGCAGAAGGAGAAGGAGGAGGAGGAGGGAGAAGGATAAGGAGAATCTGGATTTGGAACTTTATGTCTATGTCATGTTCCAATGGTAACATTTTTATTACTCAGCAACAGCAGGAACCCTTTCGAATAAAGCATAATGCACATGGAAGAAGCATCATAAACAACAACAACAATAATTATGTGTTATACAAGCAGAGTACCCACCCATACCTAACTCTGGTCAGTCAGGCTTCTTGACTGCCACTGGTAACATCTACAAACATGCCTGGTGTTGGCTTAATGGTTAAGGTGGCGGGCTTTGGACCCCAGGGTCCTGAATTCAAATCCCGCTCAGCTGTTGAATTAATACCAGGTGGGGTTAACTCGCCCTGCCATCCTTCAGAGGTCGACAAAATGAGTGCCAGCATGCTGGTATCCTGTGTCGGATTGGCGACCCGTCCAGGAGTGTGCACAATAGCCAAGGAGACTGTTTAAGCAGCACCAACGCTATGCACAGGGTGTGGTCCCAATCTCCACTGGTGACATGTAACCCAGTGCTACCTGCTGATAACTTCAGCAATTACATTTTGCAATTTCAAACATTCACGAATGTTAATGACATCATACTACATTACGCAATGTGTGCCTGTGTGTCTGGTTTTTTTTGACCTCGATACACTCGGTCATTATTGATCCAATCTCAACCAAACTTGACAGGAGGACTAAGGGTCACACGATGGAGGTTGTGGCAACTAATTCCCCCCTACCCTCCACCCCAAGGGTGTTTTCCACCTTGGGCGAAATCCGTGTTCAGGTGTAAACTTATATCCATGTTACGACAACTAATCGTGGCATTTTTCAAAGGCCGCTTCTACTAAAAAAAAGTAAAAACAACACTCATGATAATAGCATACTATGAATGTTATTACGAAACAATATTAATACGATAATATCCCCTCTCCTGAAGGGGTTTTTCGCCATGTTAATCTATCTATAATTCCAGCAATGTGTGTGTGTTTGTCTGTCTGTGTCTGTCTGTCTGCGACCGCCGGTCCGATCTGATTGAAACTTGCCAGGAATATTGCCGGGGCCCCACAGATGTGCCTTTTCGAGGTTTGATATCAATCGGATAAGCGGTTCCCAAGTTACGGCCATTTATCTGTCGACCAATGACAAGACACGGTGCTATGACATCATGAATGACGTCACAATTAATGTTTATTTATTATTTTTATTTAGTTTGCACGATTGACGGTCCGATCTGATTGAAACTTGCCAGGAATATTGCTGGGGACTCGCGAATGTGCCTTTGAGGTTTGATATTAATCAGACGAGCAGTTCCAAAGTTACGGCCATTTATCTGTCGACCAATATCTGCGAGAGAGGGGGACGGGAGAGGGGGGATGAAAGTGGGGGCGAGAGAGGAGGGGGAGAGAGCAAGGGCGAGACTAGGGGGATAGAGGGGGGCGAGAGAGGGGGAGAGAGGGGCGAGAGAGGAGGGGGAGAGAGGAAGGGCGGGACTAGGGGGGATAGAGGGGGGCAAGAGAGGGGGGACAGGAGAGAGGGGATGAGAGTGGGGGCGAGAGAGGAAGAGCGAGACTAGGGGGTTTAGAGGGGGCGAGAGAGTGGGGGCGAGAGAGAGAGGGGGCGAGAGAGGGGCGAGAGAGGGGGGCGAGAGAGGGGATGAGAGTGGGGGCGAGAGAGGAGGGGGAGAGAGGAAGGGCTAGACTAGGGGGGATAGAGGGGGGCAAGAGAGGGGGCGAGAGAGGAGGTGGGAGAGGGGAGGGGGAATAGAGGAGGGGTGAGACTAGGGGAGAGAGAGAGAGAGAGAGAGAGAGAGAGAGAGACGGGGAGAGAGAGGGGCGAGAGAGAGGGGCGAGAGAGAGGGCGAGAGAGAGGGAGAGAGAGAGAGAGGGGGCGAGAGAGAGAGAGGGGGGCGAGAGAGAGAGAGGGGGGCGAGAGAGAGAGAGGGGGCGAGAGAGAGAGAGGGGGCGAGAGAGAGAGAGGGGGCGAGAGAGAGAGAGAGGGGCGAGAGAGAGAGAGGGGCGAGAGAGAGAGAGAGGGGCGAGAGAGAGAGAGGGGGCGAGAGAGAGAGAGGGGGCGAGAGAGAGAGAGGGGGGCGAGAGAGAGAGAGGGGGCGAGAGAGAGAGGGGGCGAGAGAGAGAGGGGGCGAGAGAGAGAGGGGGGACAGAGAGAGGGGGACAGAGAGAGGGGGACAGAGAGAGGGGGACAGAGAGAGGGGGACAGAGAGAGGGGGGACAGAGAGAGGGGGACAGAGAGAGGGGGACAGAGAGAGGGGGACAGAGAGAGGGGGACAGAGAGAGGGGGGACAGAGAGAGGGGGACAGAGAGAGGGGGGACAGAGAGAGGGGGGACAGAGAGAGGGGGGACAGAGAGAGGGGGACAGAGAGAGGGGGACAGAGAGAGGGGGACAGAGAGAGGGGGACAGAGAGAGGGGGGACAGAGAGAGGGGGACAGAGAGAGGGGGACAGAGAGAGGGGGACAGAGAGAGGGGGACAGAGAGAGGGGGACAGAGAGAGAGGGGGACAGAGAGAGGGGGGACAGAGAGAGGGGGACAGAGAGAGGGGGACAGAGAGAGGGGGGACAGAGAGAGGGGGACAGAGAGAGGGGGACAGAGAGAGGGGGACAGAGAGAGGGGGGACAGAGAGAGGGGGGACAGAGAGAGGGGGACAGAGAGAGGGGGACAGAGAGAGGGGGGACAGAGAGAGGGGGGACAGAGAGAGGGGGACAGAGAGAGGGGGGACAGAGAGAGGGGGACAGAGAGAGGGGGGACAGAGAGAGGGGGGACAGAGAGAGGGGGGACAGAGAGAGGGGGACAGAGAGAGGGGGACAGAGAGAGGGGGACAGAGAGAGGGGGGACAGAGAGAGGGGGACAGAGAGAGGGGGACAGAGAGAGGGGGACAGAGAGAGGGGGACAGAGAGAGGGGGACGGAGAGGGGGAGGGAGAGGGGGAGAGAGAGGGGGAGAGAGAGGGGGAGAGAGAGGGGGAGAGAGAGGGGGAGAGAGAGGGGAGAGAGAGGGGAGAGAGAGGGGGAGAGAGAGGGGGAGAGAGAGGGGAGAGAGAGGGGGAGAGAGATGGGGGAGAGAGATGGGGGAGAGAGATGGGGGAGAGAGATGGGGGAGAGAGATGGGGGAGAGAGATGGGGGAGAGAGATGGGGGAGAGAGATGGGGGAGAGAGATGGGGGAGAGAGATAACTTTTCCCAGCCGAACCCAGGAGGAGGAGGAGGAGGAGGGAATGATTATGGCTGTTGTTTCCATCTGATGCATAACTGTTGGAATCAGTGTTGTCATGTGATGCAGAACTGTTGGGGAATTCTCGTTGCCGTTACCTGTGCTCCAGGTGTGCAGCAAATGTGAAAGAAACCCTTGCAAGAACTCTCATCTCCCCCTCCGGTCACATGTTTTTGGTCCAAACATTTTTGGGTCATATTAGTCCAGGAGCAAAAGGCAGATATTTTAGTGAAGCTGGTTTTGCTATAAAGTTTTTTCTATGCCGTTTCTTGCAGCCTAGGGGTAGCTCTTCATGATTCAGGGGGGTGACCGTTCGTAACCATTGGGCAATTTGCAATATTAACCCTTTTATGCCGGTTTCACCCAAATGCGCCCCAAAGTACTATTTTTTTGCGATAACTTCTAAATAGCTGTGACCAAAAGTCATCACATTTATTTTTCATCATTATTATTCACAAGGCAAGTATTTTACAGCTGATTTGGACACAATTTGCCAAAAGTTGATGATTATTAACCCTTTCCTGGCATTCCTAGGGGATCATATATACCCCAAACGTAGGCCTACATTTCCTGCTTTGATCTGTTTATCACCCATGCATATAAAGATGAAGTATTGGCTGAGAGACTTCATTAGTTAGTTAAACTGACAATAGGTGGCACCATTGCATTGTTTCAGATATTAGAAGCACATGGCTGGGCACCACTCCCACTCTGCTGTGCAGGTTTGTCATGCAATAGGCTACCTGACTTCTAGTTGTCAAGCTTTATATGAAGTAGTTAGTAAAATAGAATCTCCAGATTAAAATACGAGACAAATTCAGATTGTATCAATTTAGTTTTTACAATGACAGTTATCAAAATGGGCATGACAGTTGTTGTTGGGTGCTACCCTCTTTTAGCAGGGAACCGTACTAATAAATGTGAACCTTTGTACGGTACTAGTATTCAGGCACAGTTATAAAATGCATTCTCCCAGGTTAGAATCTAATTTTGACTTATTTATTTTCAGGGTTGACATTTTATGGAGTCCGATCAGGAAAGATGTTTCTTCCAGTTGAAGTTTCGCTGTGAAACGAAGAAAGACCCATTAATCACCGCAACCGCTGTTCGAATAAGTAATATCATACAATGTAGCAAGATCTATGGTGATGGGAAGCATTTTGACGTTCAGGAAGCATTGAACCAGAATAGTGAACTTACTATAAAATGCCATAAAACCTGTGTCTACATATACAAGCAGTAGACAAACAGATCGTTACAAACGGCAGAATGACAGAGAAGCAGACTCTGCAATACCTCGGAAAGTCACAAGACAGTCCCTGTCAAAACCTGGTGGTGAAACGTTCAACTTCACAGAGCACCGTCTATTCTATGGGGATCATTGTGACATTGAAAAGGACAAAAGGCACCCATCTAGGTGGAGAGCAGCATATTTATGTTGAGAAATTGACACCAAACAGTCTTTACTGGAGATATGTGAAAAGAGAAATGATGCTGCTGCAGCGAGTGTTCGACATCGTGTTGAAGGGGCAGTCAGTGATCTGCATGCGGTAGATGTCCGTTACCACGATGACTGTCGGCAGAGGTTTGTCTCATTTCGTGCATTACCTGGTGAATGTGAAACGAAAGGTGCACAGGCAGATGATGACCTTCCCTTTGAGTCTCTTGTTCTGACGCTTACGAAGGACAGGTCGAGAATGTGGAACTCAGTGGAACTGTTCACAGCCTATGTAGACAGTGGTGGTGACAAACTTTCCCATAGGACACTTGTGCAAAGACTTCAGGACATGTTTGGGGATGATCTGCTCGTGTTATCATCACCAGGCATAGCAAACATAGTTGCATTTCGGAGCTTTGCTTCAGAGACACTCCGTCTTCTAAATGACGAAGAAGATGAAATGGAAATGGTTGCTACAAAAGCTAGTAAGCTTATCAGAAATGAAGTGAAAGACATACACGTTGACAGAGATCATTATGACGTTACTGTTAGTAAAGCTCTTGTCAAAGAGTCTGTCAGCAATTTTTTGCTCCTGTAATTACCCAAACTCTCCCCAAAACTAGACAACACTCTGCCTGCATTGCTCATTGGGTCTATAGTCACAAGTGTTGTCAAAGGTCACCCGACAAGTTTACAGGTAGATCTCACAGTGAAAATGGGTGAATCTAAAAAGCCAGTAAATAGCACGCATGCTATGGTATGAAAAAAGCCAAAGACATGTCCGAGACAAGGTTGCTTGTCTGGGGTAAAAAGAATGGGAAGGGTCACACATCATCAACCAAACTGTGCACCCTGCCACCGACAAAGGAGGCTTTCACAGAAAATGTCAAGAGGGCTCACTATCAGGCAATCTTATGGCGAATGCTTGAAACAAGCAATCCACCGGCACTGGACCCTGAGGAATATGGATGGATGAGAGATGTCAAGAACAAGTCGCTGTCACCAATTACAGTCCCAGATGATGTGAAGCTGGCCCCAGAATATGTTCTTGAAATGATCTGGTGTGGTTGCAAAAGTGAAAGTCCCTGTAATTCGAGAAGGTGTGGTTGTCAAGTCAGAGGTCTGCCTTGCACAATTTTCTGTGCCTGTTATGCAGTTGGCTGCTCACGTGTGCAGTAGCAAAGTTTGAGATTGGGGAAGCAACTAGTAGTTGCAGATTATTTGTTTGTTTCACGAATTTAATTGACCTGACGGAAGGTCAAACTAAACACATCGAGTGTCTAACCCAGTCTATTTTGCATCAATGTCAGCAGGTCAGAAAGCAAGAGATGACATTAAAATCCCATGCCATAATTTTGGAGTGGTTTTTGTGCAATAATGCATCAAAGACCCCTGTTGTCTATAGATGTTCAAATGCTTTGTGCTGGGTAAAATCAGTCAGGAAAGGGTTAATATTGAGTATTAAGTCATTATTCTATCTTTTAAGTTGTTTTTGGTTGCCTTATTTGTGACTAAAGTTAGGATGAGGTGGTTATTGTGCAATCATATGTTGTCTGTGTTCAAATTTTATGTCCTCGGTTAAAATATCCCGGAAAGGGTTAATACTGAGTAAGTCACAATTGTTTAATATCTTAAGTTGTTTTTGGTTACATAATTTGTGAATAAACATCGACACAAGCAAATGTGATGACGTTGGTTGGGTGCATTGCAATAAATAATGAAAAAAACTGATTTTTTTCATGATTTATGCGTTTACCGGCACAAAAGGGTTAATATAGCAAATTGCCCAAGGCTTGCAAACGGTCACACCCCTGAATCATGAAGAGCTACCCCAAGGCTATAAGAAACAGCAAAGAAAAAAAACTTTATCCGGCAAAACCAGGTTCACCCCCACTACTCCCGGACTATATCAACATTTCATGGAACGAAGAAATTTTGCAAACATCTTTTTAAGAATTGTATAAAATACATTTGGCTAACCATACCAAGAACCAGATGAGTGCGAAGGAACACCAGGCCAGCATCCCGTAGTATGCCCTCGAGCCAAACAGCAACCCGGTTGTGATACTCAATATCATGCTGCGGCACAACATGGACAGTCACGTCAAGCTGGAACGCATGGAATATGACAACGGTAATGTGCCCAAGTATACTGTGGCAACTCACCCGACATACTTGTATCCTGCATAGGCTACCAAGTCGAAGGTTGTGAGGTCTGTACGGACGGTGACAATGTACAGGCTAAGGAGAACGGCCAGAGTCTCAATGACGAGCCAGATAAGTGCAGAGCTTGCCTGGATGCCCAACACCTCTGGAGAAAACCTGACACGTGCCCAAGGAAGGGACGACGCAGATCACAAACGCATCAGCTTAGTTCCATGTCAACGGCCAATATCGTTACATATCCAGCAGCACGTCATGTTGCCATGGAGTTCTTGCCAAATTTGTGCCTTTCGGCAATAATTCCGAACTTTAAGATTAATAAAACCTCATTGAAAACACCTACAGAAAACAATACCCGAAGCAGGTATTTCAAACAAATTTGAAAATAAAAAGTTGTGGTTAAACTATACCTGTTTTGCATTCCAAGGGCGATTCCACTCAGCAGGATGTAAGTTATGAATGCCATGCCTGCAAAGATGGCCAAAGGCAAGCTTGGGTCGGTACAGGAATCGTGGTGCATATACAGCACCCATAAAGCACCAAACAACACACACAGGTTGTTTTGAATGAGGCAAGGATTTGAAAGCTCCGCTTGTTTGGATTTTTGATTTGAAAGATCAGATTGTTTGGTCAAAACAGAACTTCTTTTGTTGTTGTTTTTTTTAACTCAAAATTTAATATTGCGTCATTCTTGGTGAAACCTTTTGCCATCATTCAACTTTGCTTTAGGATGGGAAACGCGAGGATTTGCGATGGCGCACCATCGACTTCGCCCTGGTTGAATTTGGCTTCCCTTCACTTTCACCACATCTGCCGTATAGGCAATCGGTTCACATAATCAACCTGAGAATGTAAACAACCCAATGTTTAACAGCTCCGACCCAAACGGAGAAATTGAAGTTCAAGAAAGAAAGTGCCAAACTTGAATCGAGACAGTGGAGAAAGTACTCGCTTGGAGGAAACATGCTACGGTATTCACAGCACAGAACTCACAGGGAATGTAGAGATCAGGTGCATTAACATCAGCCCTTGGAGCCACGGATGTATCCTTCTCGTAACAAATCTCCCAGTCCTGCAGCAGAAACAATACGCAGCTTTTAATACACTGTGGCTTGAACATCAGTAGTGTATAGTGGACTTATTCCAAAGCAATTTCATCCTCTTCTGTACTAATAAAATGTTTCTAGGCCAGCAGGATAGCTTAGAGGTACATGCACTCACCTCTGAACTGTCTAACCCTGGCTCTAATCCAGACCCAGGTATAAACCGCCAACCTGGTGTTTTGCACACAGGGCGACATCAATGTGTGTGCCGTCGATCAGAAGGACGTTAAGCCGGAGGACCCATCTGCCATCATTGGCCCTTGGCGGACTTTAAAGATCCCACGGTGTATTTAATGCATTATCGCCGGCACCCTCAATCTATTACCAATTTCTGCCCAAATGTACAGGGACACTGCATCAGCGGCACAGCCATGCTTCATAAAATTATGCAACTAGCAGGCCAAATTCAGTATTGAATGCCAGTCCAATACAGTATATGCATTCGCTAACACCAAAAGTTTCTATTAAATTATCCACGATGAACTGCTTTTCTGTTCATGAGAAAGTTGTCGTACAAAGTCGAGCTGGCGTTCGACTGACCCTACAGGCAAAATATTTACTAGTTCCTGTAAAAAGGCTTTGTCTGAGCCTTTAGCCCAGTTACTCTCCCACCACATCATTCCAACATGGAGTTTTCACACGAAGCACATGGAATTCTATTTTGATTGATACGTAAATTACAGAATTTCTCGATAAATTACATTATCACAATAATATTTAGTATTGATACCTCCGCAAACAAAAGTGGGCACAGGTTATGTTTTCACCCGTCTGTCTGTCTGCGAGCACGATATCTCAAAAACTTAGACGGATTCGGATGAAATTTGATGGAAAGGTTGGGTATGTGAAAAGGACAAATCAATTCGATTTTGGTGAAGATCCGAATCTGAATCCAGATATGAGAATTTTTTAATGTTTTTTTCTTAAGTGATTCTTCACCATTGAGAGATGGGGCCAAAAACGATATACAGTACATCACGATATTTAAAAAATGACATTTCAAAGTTTTTTTTTTTTATTTTCTTGACATTGTGATGCACTTGCTTGAAATGAAATTTTTTTTGCTCCAATATTTTCCAAAATAAATTTTCTCTTCACTTTTTCCCCAGGAATTCCAGGCCAACTATTAAGTATTTTCAACATCTGAACTGCTCCACCCCCACTAAATCAACCATTTCCTGTAACTTTTATTTGATGACATTTTCACTAATTCGGCCTTATCAGACTTTTTGAAAATTTGTGACCCACCCCCAACAACCCCATAAAGGAAGAAAATTACAAGATGGCGAAACTTTTTTTTTTTTTTTAAACTTTATGGAATCAAACGAAACTTGCACATGCACAACTTCAGGATGTCCTCATTAATCCCTGGAAGTTTCAGCTTCCTTGATCAAATCCTCTTGGAGAGGAAGAGAATACATGCATACATACATCATACTTTCCCTCCAAGAGAGAGAGAGAGAGAAAGAGAGAGAGAGAGACTGTAGATTATTACATCATCAGTGGCCGGTTATGGTGTTTTACATAATCAGTAAAGGCCCGGTCACACCTTGACGTTTTAGCCAGCGATGGCAACGTGTTAAAATTTATGTAAAACGCTGGCTTACGTTGAACTTTTGAAGTTTTTTTTTAAAGATTCGGACGTATTCATAGCGACTTGGTCTTGTGTATAACGCATTGGTAACTACACAGAACATTTCGTTGTGTTATAGATAACTTATACCAACGAATGCTGAACCTGTCGTCGGCCTACACAACCGATGCCCAACGATAGTCTAACTCAGGCATAGCGCGTTGCACGCATCGCCGACGATGTCGTGACGTAGCCTATTAAAAGGCTGACGCACAACGATTCAAATCATAACTGCCGTAGAAATGGAAGGGTCAAAATCGCGGTCACACCTTGGCGATCTTGCCAGCGTATGCCGACATAACAAAAAGTGTGTCTAAAACGTTGGGGCACGTCGAATACGGTATGGGTAAGTTTGGTATGCGCGAGTAGAACGCGAAATACGCTATCATAAGTCGTAGTAAGTAGAGTACGTCAAGAAATTTTGAACATGTTCAAAATTTTACGACGTACTCAGCGTATGACACACGTTCGCATGCGATGGGGATAAGTTTTACACACGATATGTGGACGCTTACACACGTCCACAAGGGCTACTTATAAGCTACTCATAAGTCGAAACACGTCGCGGTAATGTGTTTTTTACGCGAAACTTATTTCTAACTTGTGTTTGACGTGCTTTGAACCAATTCTTTACGTAGTCCCAACACACATCGACGTATGTCGACGTATTGCAATGACGTCTTCCGGTCGACAAAAAAAAAAATGAACGTGTTTCTAGCTTACAACTGCCATATAAAGACGTGTTCCCAGCGGTTTTGGGAATTGGTATATAAAAATGGTGTTCATAAAAGGGGAACCCAACAGTGTTTTCGAGTCCTTTTTGAGTCGATGTCCATGTCAGCAGTAACAGTATCAGTATTAGTAGTAGTTTGTTCATGTTGGCAGTAGTAGGTGGGTGTGAGGGGGAGGGTGTGGGTTATGATGGATCGTCCTTGCGTCCACGTGTCCACGGGTAGGTTCATAGGCTGCCACTCAACGATTTAAATGGCTGCATCTCCACTATTGAAAGTAGACGCTTGCGCTCAACAATTGGATTTTTTTTACACTCAACGACTTTTAAACGGCACCACTCAGCTAGTTTCATTGTTTACAATGAACGATTTAAATTGCTGTCACTCGCCTTTGTTTTTTTTTTTTGTTTTTTTTTTTGACGCTGGGGTTTGGAAATTTGAAGCGTTTCTTCTGAACGTGTTAAAACGCTCAAACTCGACTATTTTAAATAGACGCTGCCGATGGACAATTGGAATCATAGCCAAGCTAGACATCGAAGTGTGAACATCCTCGTCATGCCGAAGAAAAGTTTGAGGAATGCTGCACATAAGTGTCCTGGCCGTGGCCGTGGACGCTGACGCAAGGACGATCCATTATACCGACGTCTTTCAGCCTATGAGTAACTTAAAAGCAACGTCTGTTGAAGTGTGGCAACGATCACGTAACGTGCCAACAACACGTTAATCATAGGTAGGAAATAAGTTTCGGGTACTCTAAACATTACCTCGGCGTGTCGCAACTTATGATTAACTTACAAGTAGCATGTGTTGACGTCTGTCAACGATCGCAGACCGTGCCTACAACTTGTGGCCAGCGTAGCGGAACGTGTGAGTCATACGCGGCATACGTCGTGAAATTTCAAGCATGAAAAAATTTGAGGACAACCAAAAAGTACAACGTTTAAAGCCAACGTACTACGACGTATGCCAGCGTGCTCTCAATGTTATCAAAACTTACCCATAACGTATTCAACGTGTGCCAGCGTTTTAGAAAAAAAAATTCAAAAATCGGCATACGTTGGCTAAAACGTCATGGTGTGACCGGGCCTTAAGCAAAATGTATTCTGCAAAAAACAACAGCTCACCCTTCAAACTGAATATAATAGATGAAAAACAACAACAAACAAAAAAAAAATCATAAAAATCACAAATCTCGTAATGACAATCACATGACATAACCCAAACTGCTCTCACCAAATGGCAGCACGCTGTTGGAGCTGGGATTGAAAGTTTCAAAACTACCGATCTAGTTCAAGCACCAGTGACGTGCACATACTATACATGCTGGATTAGTGACGGCCACAAAAGCCAAATCAAAGTCACATTCACCTTGTGCATGAATGGAAACAAGAGGATTCCCAGTTTCTTCCCTACGTACACAGTGTCCACAGCAAAATAGTACTTCAGCTTGTTCACCGACATGTATTTGTCGATCTGAGGTAAGGAAGAATATTGTAAAAAAAAAATAAAAAAAATAAAATAAAAAAAAATGCAATGCACACGAACCAAGTTCAAGTGTGAATGAACGAGTAGGTTACAAACACCCGTAGCATGTCAATCCCCAAAAACCAGATACCGTATGACAAAAAGGTCATTTGTAATTAACGACCGATCAACCTCACTCGGAACTCCTTCAACTAACCCAATGACAAAATAAATTCTTACATTTTTCTCCATGGCCTCCTTTCCCTGACTTGCCAGCGTAGAGCCGTACGCCATTGCCATGTTGGTCATAGGATTCGTCATCGGATCGGAGAGGAAAGCTGGCACGTTAAATGCCTGCTCCGAGGGTCTTGGCCCTCCGACATAGACATTCCCGGTGGGTCCGCCGTGGCCCCAGCTGCCCCAGTGGCCCGGCTGAGGGGGTTGTGAGACTCCGTAAGGTGTTCCAAAACTCGTATCGTCAAACAGCTGATTTGGGTCTTCAGATTCCAACCCCGTATATGGTTTTCTCTTTGATGCTATTGGGTGAGGGTTTGGGGACATTTAAATCTTCCATTAAAATCTAGTAGCTGAACTTTTTTAGGCACAATAAGGTCTGGTGATAATGGCTTATTTGGAATATTTCGGGTCAAATCAAGGTCCAGTAAAATTTGGAGTTTCTTTCTTATCCATTTTAAGGTTTGGTATTTGTAATCCAGGAGGTATTTCTCATAAGGGCCAAAATAAAGAAAAATGTTCAACACCCCCTTACAGCTTTCGTCTACTATGATACTTTTGCAGAAGGGTCCCTCTGGAAAAATTTGAGATAGTGTGTGGTTTCAATTTGAAGATAGTCGACTAAGTCCACGAAGGAGTGGCGTATGACGGCTACAAAAAGCAATCTTTGTACAGACTCAACAAAGTTTCAACATTGAGGCACCAAGGAATTAATTATTACAATTCTCTATTAGAATATGTACAGACCTGATTTGCTTGCTGCATTCAGAGATGACTGGAAGTCAAGAGTTTGTTGTTTTGTTTTTTTTGTGTACATCGTCGAGGCTCGTGGAAGAGCTAGTACAATGAATGGACCAGGACATAACAGGATGCAAAAGGAACAGTACAGCGATGGGGGAAATACCAACAGCAGAGTAGAAGGCCAAGATAGAGGGAGACTTTGCCAAACAATGGATGTGGGGAGGAATGGGTGGCAGGAAAGGATGCGTGGGGGGGGGGACAATATGGATACAGAAGGAAACTCTCAGGGGGGAACTGAAAATTGGAAAGAAGGATTGGGGTGGGTTAATGAGGGTGGAAGAGATCATTGCTTGGAGATCTGCGGTGATTGTGAACAGCTGTCTTGAAGACCTTGACGGAAGAATGAGATTGAAGAGGATGTGGAAGTTTGTTCCAGAGGTGGGGGGGGGGGAAGAGGAACAAATGAGTGGAACAGAGCAGTGATCCTGGATTTAGGTAATTTCACCAGAAGGGATTGATGGTGGACCATGTATGCCATGCAGAAACCTGGGGGGGGGGGGGGCAAAATCACAGAAAGACCAGAGGGTGAAATGCCAGAAAGGAGGTGGCATAAGACAGAGACACCACCGACCTGTCTGCAATGGCGAAGTGATTGGCCCAAACACTAACAACTTCATCGTAGGAGATGTCCTGTGTTCTTACCATGTCACTTATTCTGGATGATCATGATGATGATGATGATGATGATGCCTATTCTTTACAAAGCATTGGTTCTGCCAAAGAAGTTTCTTGGCAAGGGTTATACTGGGTGGTTTGCCATCACCTTCCCATCAATATTTGCCTTTTCAATGTTGAGCATCAAGCATGGAAGCAGTCGGTACCTTTTTTAATCTTTGGCAAGACTCAGCCGAGAGTTGAACCACCGATCTCCCAAACTCAGAGCGGAGGCTCCAACCATTATGCCCACAAGTATGGTCTTAAATGGTATACAGTGCTTGGTACTCTATCAATATTTTGTGTTGTTTCTACTTCTGGGCATGGGATACATTATAACAGTTTCAAATTCTTATCCCTCAGCAATAAAATACATGTTTCTGAAGACAATATGTACATCTAAATTTAGGATACGGTATTCCAGCTAGGCCATTTGAGTATGGTGCCTTGTGCCAATGTGGGACTTTCAAAATGATGTATGGATGCTAAATGAGGCCTTTTACATATGCGCTGTGTGTGCGTTTAGTGACTTGGTTCAGCTCGCAAGGAACTGTTAACCGGCCATTGTTGGCATAAAATCTGTAAGTCAAATGGTCTTGTAAACATATTTTTCAGAATTCAGACAATAGAATAGTAATTTCAAATTGGTGAACCATAATTGTTCTGTTTTTCTGCCACAACACCCTCCGGGTTACCGGTGCACTCACTGCGGTGCCCTGAGGTCAACCCATAACATAAATTGGGAATGACTTTCCTAAAATTATCAAATTAAGCAAGTACGAACGTTACATACAGCAATGCAGCTCTCCGATAACTCACGACTCGACGGAGGAACTCGACGGAGGTCTAGAATGGCCCGCAGCCAAGCTTTGCCGGGACGTTGTTCCCCAGAAATCCGTTAAATAGCCGGTATGTACTTGGCAGCTCCGCTCGGCTGCATCTGATCCGGTAAGTATCCTAAATAATGCAAGTACATACTGAGGACACGATTCCCTGGTAAGGTCATGCATTCTTTGGTAAACGGTTGTCAGACGAAGGATCCTTAGTCACGTGGTCCAGTTATTGGCGTTCGCGGTCGATTAGCGACCCGCCGTGGTACGAAGTTATTCATGTGCGACGGCCTCAGATTCCCTGCGAGTCCGCAGAGGAACCCGAGACGGCCCCTCACTAGTGGTCCCCCTTGACAATAATATGCAATATTGGTTTGCTTCATTATCGATAAGTTTTATGTCAGTCCATGCCTGATGCAATGGTCAGGACAGACAGTTAAGAGATCTGTATGAACCCACTACCAAAGAGAAAGAAGCTCACAAACTTTGAGAAACGCATAATCTGCCAAGTGGACTCTGAGAAATGGACGCAACAGCTCCATACAAAAGCTTGTTGCTGTCCTGGAACTCCGTAAGGATGAAGTTTATGAATGTCCCCCATCACCGTCTTCTGGACAGTTTGTCAAGAACGTTGGACAAACAGACATCCTGCATTCATTACACAGCCGGAAGCAGCATGTTCACCAACACCATCAAATATTAGCACCGATACAAATCTGATGGAGCCATCCAGGGTGCCCGGAGCCATCCAGGGTGCAAGGAGCCATCCAGGGTGCAAGGAGCCATCCAGGGTGCAAGGAGCCATCCAGGGTGCAAGGAGCCATCCAGGGTGCAAGGAGCCATCCAGGGTGCCCGGAGCCATCCAGGGTGCAAGGAGCCATCCAGGGTGCAAGGAGCCATCCAGGGTGCAAGGAGCCATCCAGGGTGCAAGGAGCCATCCAGGGTGCAAGGAGCCATCCAGGGTGCAAGGAGCCATCCAGGGTGCAAGGAGCCATCCAGGGTGCAAGGAGCCATCCAGGGTGCAAGGAGCCATCCAGGGTGCAAGGAGCCATCCAGGGTGCCCGGAGCCATCCAGGGTGCCCGGAGCCATCCAGGGTGCCAGTGTCTCGATCAAAACCCACTGACTGGACCGATTGCTTGTTTATTTATTCATATGCAGCCTGTGGCTGCTTGGCTGCATCATTTCTGATGCAATGCCCCTGTTACCAGAAAACAAGTATTCATTTTGCCGACCTCAGGATGACAGACTGAGTCAACCTAACTGATGTTAATTCAACGAAACAGGGGCTCGAACTCAAGACCCTCACAAAGGTCTTAAGCCAACACCAGGCTTGACCAAGTGCTAGTTTTGCAAGACTCGAACACACAAGGTTAACGAGATGGTCAGGACGAGTACTTTTCAGGCAGATAACACATTCACACAGGCAGCAAAAACAAAAGGTGATGAGGACTTGCTGACGATCATTGCTCCATATGAGGGTCTAGTATTTGGGGTTTTCGGTGGTTTCATTATTTGGGGTTAATTAATAGTTAAGATCCAGTATTTGGGGTTAATTAAGAGGTAACATCCAGTAGTTGGGGTTAATTCGGTACGTTCAGGTTTAGTATTTGGGATTCCTCGAGTACAGAAAGGTCCAGTATTTGGGGTTAATTAAGAGGTAAGATCCAGTAGGTGGGGTTAATTAAGAGGTAAGATCCAGTAGTTGGGGTAAATTAAGAGGTAAGATCCAGTAGGTGGGGTTAATTAAGAGGTAAGATCCAGTAGTTGGGGTAAATTAAGAGGTAAGATCCAGTAGTTGGGGTTAATTAAGAGGTAAGATCCAGTAGTTGGGGTAAATCAAGAGGTAAGATCCAGTAGTTGGGGTTAATTAAGAGGTAAGATCCAGTAGTTGGGGTTAATTAAGAGGTAAGATCCAGTAGTTGGGGTAAATCAAGAGGTAAGACCCAGTATTTGGGATTCCTCGAGTACAGAAAGGTCCAGTATTTGGGGCTAATTAATAAGTAAGATCCAGTATTTGGGGTTAATTAATAAGTAAGATCCAGTATTTGGGGTTAATTAAGAGGTAAGATCCAGTAGGTGGGGTTAATTAAGAGGTAAGATCCAGTAGTTGGGGTTAATTAAGAGGTAAGATCCAGTAGTTGGGGTAAATCAAGAGGTAAGATCCAGTAGTTGGGGTAAATCAAGAGGTAAGATCCAGTAGTTGGGGTTAATTAAGAGGTAAGATCCAGTAGTTGGGGTAAATCAAGAGGTAAGATCCAGTAGTTGGGGTTAATTAAGAGGTAAGATCCAGTAGTTGGGGTTAATTAAGAGGTAAGATCCAGTAGTTGGGGTTAATTAAGAGGTAAGATCCAGTAGTTGGGGTTAATTAAGAGGTAAGATCCAGTAGTTGGGGTTAATTAAGAGGTAAGATCCAGTAGTTGGGGTTAATTAAGAGGTAAGATCCAGTAGTTGGGGTTAATTAAGAGGTAAGATCCAGTAGTTGGGGTTAATTAAGAGGTAAGATCCAGTAGTTGGGGTTAATTAAGAGGTAAGATCCAGTAGTTGGGGTTAATTAAGAGGTAAGATCCAGTAGTTGGGGTTAATTAAGAGGTAAGATCCAGTAGTTGGGGTTAATTAAGAGGTAAGATCCAGTAGTTGGGGTTAATTAAGAGGTAAGATCCAGTAGTTGGGGTTAATTAAGAGGTAAGATCCAGTAGTTGGGGTTAATTCGGTACGTTCAGGTTTAGTATTTGGTATTCCTCGAGTTCAAAAAGGTCCAGTATTTGGAGTTTCTGAAAACAATCTCCCAACAAGGAGTCACGACCTCGAAATAAGAATGACGAGCCTGGTGCGCACGAAGTAAGAACACCCCACAGGCGATGAGGAAACATCAAGGATTTTCATGTGAAGAGGTTCATGGTGAACTCAGGGTTCGTCCACAACGTCCGCCGAACTTGGCGATGGCGTGACTCGTTACAGTGATTGACTTGACGTACTCAACGTTTCTTCATCATGACAATCATCAGGCAAAACGCAAGTAACCGGTCACACCGAACACAATCAGTGAGATAAACCATTGTGTGGGTAAACTCACCGTGGCGGTACGAACCGACCGGATGATCCATCGTTATTCCGGAAGGGTTGAGGGCGGGGCGATCCTGCCACGTGAGCACGGAGGGGGAGAGGACGGGGTTGATTAACCCCAACAAATGGCAGAATCAAGGGGTGTGTTCAGTGACCAAGCGCCACGCTTGCCAAGCGAGCTGCTCCTTCACGGTTTCCAATGGAGTGACGAGCGCTCCACAAGATAATTGGTAACTGAACGTGAGGGAGGAACAAACAATGTTGATTAATTGATCTTAGCGCTTTTTATTATGTATATTCTGACATGGATCAGATCGAAAGGATTTCGTCGACACGAAAACTGAGGATAAAATTTCGTTGTCCAGATCTACTACAATCTAGTAATAACACACAACTGACCCGAATCGAACGTGAAAACAGCCTTTCCAAAAATAAATATTGCTACACAACACCGGCCGACGAATTGTTTTTAAAAGGAAATTTAATTTTTGAAACGAAAATCGAGTCTCCATTTGAAATAGAGCACGTATGTGACAACGAGGGTGTTCAGTCACCAAATTTCTTGTGGAGCGTTCGCCAAGTGGGTTAAGCACTCAATTCAAATCCATTGATAAGGAACATCTGGCTTAACAAGCGCGAGCTAACTCAAGCTTGGTTACTGAACACACTTCTCACCCAGAGAGTTGCACTGCACTGTAATCGTGTATTTACGATCGACGTTTTGCTTCAAAATGAATACAACAACAAGCACGTCGTACACAAGTTCTCCAAAAGGTTACTTTTTAATCCATCGGAAGAACCAGACGGCAAATACTCTATTTAAATATTCATACACAATGCAGCTTGTCATTTAAAAAGATTTGTAAAATGTACGTGTGAATGGAGATGTGTTTGGGGTTTATAGTATGTAAATGTAAGCTCGGATGTGACCCAATGTTTTTGTGATTAAAAAAAAAACAATTCAACGGCAACTGTGTTTGAAATTGGTTTTAACAAGAAAACAAGGAATCACAGGATCGTAAGATTATTTTTTTAATGTTCGTAAGTTCTGATTTTGTGAAAATATAAATTATATTAAAATGTTTAATTGTTTTTTTTTCTTTCTTGAACGGGCAACTTTACCGTTGAAGCTCAGATTTAAAAAAAAAACATGAAACACCGAAAAAAAACCCAACCGTTCATCATGACCTTTGCTGGAAAAGGTAAAAAAATACAAATCAAAATCCGAAACCGCATTTGCTTTTTCACAATCGGATCAGACAAAAAATATTGTTACGGATTTCAGAATCCGGTCTGATGGATACATCCACACATCCAGGTCCTCAGACAGTTATATCCTTAAATCCATGTTCAGATTAGCCCCAGCCCCATGTCCAATGGGATCTTAAATGGGATGCGTTGAGAAGGGTAAAGGATTGATCCCCTCTCTTATGGGAAGGTTTTTTTTCTTTACGACAGACACGTTTACACACATTTCTTTCACAAGCTCTGAAGCCCTCTCCCCATTCTTCGTCAGCAACAATCTTTCGTGAGCTCCGACGCCCACATTTTTTGAGATCATGGTCACCGTGTGCCAGCAGGGAAGGGTGAGCTTGGGGAGGACTGCACCCACGGAGACAGCCCACCGATATAAAAACGAAGGGAGGTCCATTCTGAGGAAAAAGAAAAAGCGAAAGATGAGAAAAGCGGGTGAGTAGAAAAGCGGGGCAAAAGAAAGCAAGAAAGAAAGCCGGGGAGGGAGAAGAGAACAAGAAGTAACCTTGAGAAGCGAGCAAGAAGCGGGTGTCTGACCAGCGCCAACGAGACAATTCGTCCTTCCCAGTGCTTGGGCAAGCGAGCGTGTGGTGCGCGTGTGGGTGTGAGCAGCGCCGCCAACAAGTGAGGCACAGGTCAGTCACAAACAACACCAGGGTCTAAACCCGCGACAGACGATCCCGGTGCCCCTCCAGAATTTGACTGGCGTTCAAGGCTGTTCGCGAGAGGGTGCATGAAAAAGCTGGGTGCCGGTGACGGACGTGACACACACGCATTTCAGGACGTTTTCACTTCACGGACGACTACTTTCTGGTGAGCGAGACGATTCTTTCCCTCCCCCTGAATGATGTTGGGCATCCATGTCTTTGTTTTGCTGTAAGTACATCAACCCCCGATAAGCATCTGCTCTTTGTCTCTGTCCTGGCATTTTGATTGATTTTGCTTTGAAATTCATTCTTTATTTACCTCAGGAAATAAAAAGTTATTTCCCTTTATTTATTTTATTATTAATAAATCATTTGTCGATTTCCAACCTGTCCGTGTTTGTCCTTTCCTTCCATTGGTCAAGCATTGTCTGAACCGAGATAGACTGGGAGGTAATTACCACAGATTTTACCAAAAATCATCGGCACACACCAGCGGTAAAAACGCTCGGCCGCCCGAATTAAAATCTAATCGAGATAACATTGGTGCTTTTCCGAGGGCGCGCTCCCCGCTCAGGTAACCACGTGACCTCTAGTTAAACGGAATAATTAGAAGGTGGACAATGGAACTCGTGGTTGACTGGGTGGCGTTCGTGGTTTAAAAACAACCCACTGTACCGAAATATTAATTGTGAGCGGTGGCCCCAGGTGCGGCTCCACCGAGGACAACAAGGGATTAATCCCCCTGAGTGACAAGCTGGTGTCTCGGTGTCCGTGGCAGCAACAATATGATAATTAAAAAAGTGATGCGGGGTGGGGTGGGGAAAAATCAATGAAGCACACAAATCATCCTTTACCCATTTACCTCAAAGTCGATGCAAACACCTTGTTATCCACAAGAGCAGTGTTTCTCAACCGGGGTTCCCCAGAACCCAGGGGTTCCACAAGAGGTCGCTCGGGGTTCCGAGAGAAACAGTAATAAATAGGCTAATGTATTTTTGAGTAGTTTTTGTTTGATCTAATATTTGTAATATTACTATACACATACAGCATATTGTTGGAAACTCCTTGGTTATTATAATAGAGGCTTCAACCTCATATTATTTACAATTATAACAACCATAGGGAATGTATTTAACGATGTCTATATGGCGCCAGTGTGAAACCGCCTTCAATGGTTAGTGGACGTCCTGTACGCGGCGGATTCGTGTATCGAGTGACTGACTCAAGTACGGGACGCATGCACAGTGTCCATCTATCTTCTCTGTGCTTCCATGCGCGGTCTCTCTCTTTTTTTTTTTTCAAAAATGACGTTTTTTAATTGACTAAACAGCACAACCCAATTACAAAACAAGCAGATTGGCCCAATTCAATCAGATTTTTTAGTGGTTTGAAACATGTGTTCGAACAGTGAATCGCGGAAACTTGCGAGAAACGACCTCGTGACGTCATCAATGTAAACAAAACAAGAGTAATAGGAGGTATGACGCAGCTGCGATAGCGCATAAGTCTAACATATATATATATATATATATATATATATATATATATATATATATTTTTTTTTTTTTTTTTTTTAATCTAATATTTAAAACGAGGTCTCATAAACGAGCAGTACGTTTTTTTTTCATTGCCAATAAATTTGACAAAAAGGGGGTCATTTTTTCCTTAAACCAGGTATCCGAAAAAAATATATTATACTTACCACGTGAACTAGGATAAAAATATAAAAGAGTTAGATATTAATAATGGTATATAATAATTTTTATGCAGGGGTTCCCTGAGACACGAAAACTATTTCAAGGGTTCCACAAGGGTAAAAAGGTTGAGAAACGCTGCACTGGAGGGACATCGATCTACAGGTTCGCCAAGAAATAAATCGAACTGCCCATTTGCACAACCATGCAACCCTTCAGCCATGTTTGTCAACAAAAGTGATTCATGATCCGCTTAGCTGAAAAAATAATTGCAAACGCACTTCGTAATTTTTTTCATGTGATCACATCATCATTATTCCTCTGGTAATCCAACAGGATGGCACAGCAGTAGCACACTGACCTTTGAGCTGCCTCGTCTCTGGGTCCCATTCCCAGCCCGATTAATGTGTTGGACGTTAAACTGGACATCCTCTCTGCTTGCTGTTAGACGATCAATATCCCACCGCGATCTTCGCAAAGAGTAGACAAGTTATGACATGCACCCTGAACAAATTACAAATTTGTCCAGTTGAATGTCAGGCTGAACCAGACAGTTCATGAAGTATTTTCGTAAAAATAAATAAATGGGGCGATTAAACGTGTTAGTAGTAGTAGTTGCAGCAGCAGCAGTACCCTCCATGACTTCAATGAAACGGTGCAGCACCATCTAATATCACCATCATAATCAACCATTCCTTTAATGCCGTGAGCTGCATGGGAACCGAGGTAGTTTCATTTGGCTTAGGAGTACAATCCTGGACGAGTCGCCACTCCGATGCAGGATACTCAAAATGACTTATTAACCCAGGAAGCTGGAACTCATTTTGCAGACCTCGGAGGGACGACAGGCTGAATCAACCCACCTAATGTTATTTCAACAGCACGACAGGGACTCAAAATCAAGACACTAAGATCGTAAGCCAGCCACCTTAACCGTGAAGCCAACACAAGGCTTATGTCACCATCATCCCAACCAGAAATCTTTTCTACCCCATTAATCCGACCCAACTTATACTTCTTGCAGATTACCTCTCCTCCTCTCTCATTCCCTCAATTGTTGCCCTACTGTCATTAAGTATGTTGCCTTTTCCCCTCTCTCCTAGATTTTGAACACATAATCCAATCCAATCTATTGGAACCATCCTCTATGCAGAGCATTGGTGCTGCCTCAGCAGTCTCCTGGACTATTGAGCACAATCCTGGATGGGTCACCACTCCAAAACAGGATACTCGAATGGCTCAATCATCCCAGCAAGCTGGCACTCATTTTGCTGACCTCGGAAGGATGGCAGGCGGAGTCAACCCAACCTGGTATTATTTCAACGGTTCAGTGGGATTTGAACTCAGGACCCTAAGATCCCAAGCCCACCAGCCGAACCGTTAAGCCAACACCAGGCTCACAAGATCATCCCAAACAGCAATCTTTTCTACCCCCATTAATCCTATCCAACTCAATCCTCTTGAAGATGACCTCCTCTCCTCTCTCATTCCCCGAGTTGTTGCTGTCCTGCCAGGGAGTACATTGCCTTTTGCCCTGTCACCGAGATTTTGTACACATAAAAAAAATCAGAAAAAGAATTTCAGCACTTCAGATCAAAGACAGTTGAGTCGACAGCATAATCAAACAGCAATAGTTAAGTAAGGCAAACAGAATTTCAGGTTGCATAAAAAGATTCCTGTGCAATGTTCATCTGGATTTCTGGGTGAGCCTGCAACCCTCAGCTCTACAAGGTTGCACATGACTGGCCAATCTCTCCCAGTCCAAGATTTCAGAGCTAATGCTTGTCTCCTTCTTCCATCACATCACCTGTAAAATCACTTCCTTCACAGTGATTTATGGAGAGACAGCAAAGTGTCTCGTCCTCCAGTGGCTGTGAAATGCAAATGTGATGTCATGTGTGTGTTCACAGCCAACTCTGAACAATATGGGGGCAAGGTACACAGAAATTGTGCACAAATACAGGGTGTCCCAAAAGTCTCCATCCATTGGGAAAATTAACACTTTCAGCAAAATGTCTCCCAAAATTCAAAATACAGAGGTTATATCTTCTTTTTTTCAGATTCCCTTCAAGAATACCTTTGTCAAATGAAGAACGTATTGAAATAATTCTCATGGCTGGTTCGGGAAGCTGTCGCAAGGTTGCAATCGATTTTAACAGGAAACATGGCAAGCACGTCAAACATGACAAGATTCAGAACATGGATCATTTAAAGTAACGTAATCGAGTGCACATTAAGTTGCATTATTCCATGCAAGGATGTAAAGTGAACAATATAATGATCCGGTAATTCAGAGTTTTTGAAAGTTAAGCTTTGTTTCACTCTAACGATGTTCCTTAAACGTACTACAGAGCAATGAAAGTGGGCCTGGTGTTGGCTTCACGGTTGAGGTAGCTGGGTTAAGATCTTCGGGTCTTAAGTTTTAGCCCCTGTTTCCATGTAATTAACACCAGGTAGGGTTGACTTAGCCTGTCATTCTTCTGAGGTTGGCGAAATAAGTACCAGTATACTGTCAATATGGGGCATTGCAGCAGTTGCACAGCTGCACCCCCAGAGAATGATGCAACCACGAGTCACAGGCTGCCCACGAGGGCAAGCTAACAATGAAAGTCGAGGATAAACTGGCCACCGGTGTTACGATTATTTTCTGCTTTTTAACCGTAATTTTCCAAAGGATATTCATGCATTTCAGACGTTTATAGTATATGTTGGAACACTCAGTGGTCTTCTTACGACAGCAGGGTCTACCAGACGGGAATGGCTCAAATTTGTCCAATCATCCGCAGTTAATTTGCATACACGCCAATGGTTAAAAACCGTCCAGCAGTACCAAATCTGTTGACAGTGAATAGCCGAGCGGAGCTCTGCTGGGAACTCATCTTTACCGATGGCACATTAAATGCGTCATTCCAGATGCTACCCGATTTGAGGGTTTATACTGCAAATTAATTGTATATGTTTGGAGTTCCCCAATATTGTGTATTCCCAAATGTCCAAGACACAGGTCCTCATTTACAGGAAGATTTTAATAACCAGAAAAACAGGGCAAAGGAGAAATGAAGAGAGCTGGCCACAAGTGGCGAAACAACTGGTACCAGTGAATAAATAACGACAATCCTTGTGCCCACTGTGCCAACGACAAACTTAATCAACTCAATGGGTGACAGGACAGATGGAGGGAGAATATGAGACACGAAAGACACATGCGGCTTGAGTGTCCTGTCTTGCGCCAGAACATCCTGTCAAAATTCTCCGAGGGTCGAGCGACTCGAAGGACTCAACACTTCCCTGGCACCACAGTGCACCATTAACAAGAACACTCACCGAGAGAGATACAATAGCAGAATGCTGGTGTTGTCAAACAAGGAACCGGTAAGGGGGGTGAGGGGCAGAGTCCATGGAGCAGGGAGTAGACAGCCAAGCAGAGAGCATTCAGAGCACACAGAGAGATAGAGATAGAGTGAGAGAAAGTCCAGGGCACAGAGAGAATGGTTTCTACTGTCGGTGGTCCTTTTTATAGTTTCTCGTGGGGCGACACTATCGGCAGCCCAGTGCTCTCCGGAGCACTGTCGTTCCCACTCACGTGGGCGTATGTAGTTCTGGAGGCTTCCATCTCATGTGACTGATTGGCAAGAGAGTTCATAGAATTTGAACCTGGTGTTGGCTTTACGGTTGGGGTGGTGGCTTGGGATCCTAGGATCCTGAGTTCAAGCACCGTTTTTCTGCTTAATTAACACCATGGGGTTGAATCAGCCTGTCATTATTTTGAGGTCGGCGAAATGAGTACCAGAGTACGGGTAATGGGGGAACGGCATCAGCGGCATATCCGCGCCCCTAACCAATGATGTAACCAGCAGCCAAATGGATGCACACGAAGGCCAGGGGTATTGATGGATTTATTTTAAAATCTGGCATTGATGTGACACAAGCATGATGGGCTGAATGGCCTCCTCCTGCACATAATTTCCTTGTAATCCTTGTAACCCAAGTGCACTCCTGCCCTTCATGATTTTCACAAAAGGAAAACACATGATAGATAACAATGGGGAAAACCACAATAAACACCAAGGTGGAGATATGGATGCAGACACAAACAGATTGAGAGGGAAAATGCAAGGGAGTTTCCTCGAGCAACCTCAACACTACCTCGTAAACAACAGTAATTACACACGCTTACGCCAGCACATACTTTGAAATAACTCATGTAATCCTAGCACATTTATCCCCTCAGCCAGATCCATCAGAATATTTCACATGGTGACATGATCTGATGTTTTATTTTTAAAAACAACAAACTAGAGAGTTCATGGAACACCTCACCCTGTGCAGTCTTAAGAAAACAAGGACATGGGCAGGGTCTGCGAAGGCCAAATTTGATTGGTCGAGATGACCTAACACGCCATAATATTATGTCCAAGTATTGCTAAACGGTAAGTTTTTGAAAGTGTCAATAAGGTGATTTATGTTCTCCAGTGTTCAAGTTGATAATTCAATGGCTTTAAAATAAATATTGTAAAGGTTCTAGATATTTTTGGAGTTCACCGCCATTAATGTAGCGTTTTTTTTTTTCCACCACCTTATTTAATGTTACATTAGTTCTCCATGCCTGTTTGTGTTCTTTATGACATCACTAAAAACAGTCAGTTTCCACTTTGGAATGATTTAAAATTTTGTTTCACTGCCAGAAAGGCAGACAGAGTAAGAAGATCATCTCACTCCTCTCTGCGCATGTGTGATCAGGACGAATTCAGAGCCAAAGTTCTGTTAAACTGCAGGTTCGTTTTCCGATTTGTCTTCAAAAATAAAACATTCAATTGAAATCAAGTTGTTCCTCAATTGCAAAGTGACATTTGCAGACAGACAGACAAAGTGAGGCAATTGCTTAACCCTGGTTTTCGCTTTGGACGCGCGAGGTAATTACAAAGTAAAGTGGCACTTCACAGCAACAACTTAACTTGGTGAAACTTCACAACACGAACCAATCAAGAATAAAGGTTCACAGATTACCTTTTCCGAGCCAATGCATTGTTTCTATCATTTTCATTTTTGCCTCTCTTTGTTTGTCTTGAGGAAAGGCTAATAGAAACTCAGTCACGTAACTAAAAAATCCGTCATGATCAGTTGGTTTCTCAAATAGCTTCAGGCATTGAACGGGGCTCTGCAGAGCATTCATTGATGTGTCTCCAGTTCTTTTTTCTCCACGAGTCAGAGAATGTTTCGGCCTTGGTTCCTGAAGCTCACTGTCACTTGAGCAAGCGCTTGACATTTCTTCAAGCGTCATCGTTCCTTCTGACGATACAGATGAGACGGAAATTATGGAATCATTTGCTATTATTTCATCCAACGTATGTCGTTCGGGAAACTCTTCTTTTCGGATGAAATGATCTTTGTTAAACTGGTCATCTTCACATCCGGACAAAAATAACAGTCGGGGATAATGGCGCCATTTGGAATTGTAGACATCGTCCACCCCCATTCCAAAGGCCCTTGACATTGTAACTTTTTTGTGCTCCCTTTGGAAGTTTGTCCTCATGTTTTTCCATCGAGCTTTCACATCTCCAACTGCAAGTAGAGGAGAAACAGATTACGTTTGCATCAGAATCCGTTTGAGCCAAAACTGGGTCATCAGTGGGGTTTATGTTGATTAAGCTACATTGAGACGAGCCATGCATTGACAGACCAGCATCGCTTCACTGATGGGTTGAAACCAAAAACAGCATGTTACACTTCACAAACATCTTGCATGTCTATTTGTGAGTCTCAATGAGGATCTAAAATAAAGTGAAACACGCGTTAAAAGGATCCCTTAGAACACGTACCTGCTGTTGTTGCCACTGTCGTAGCGGCTCTGGTTGTTTGTGTGCTCCTTCCGTGTGCGATTAAATATTTTTCTATTGTGTCGATAAGTATTACCATGTATAATTTTGCGTGCTCCTTCCTTGTCTGTCACACTTCATGATCAGGGTTCCTGCTGTCGTACCGTTGGAACCGCTACATTAAACAAGGACAAGGAAATCCAACACAGGTGGAGGATTTAGTTTGGGAGAATCTAACAGCACGAATACCACACCAACCCAAGATCCAAGAAAGAAAATGCAAAAAAAAAATGTTTTTAATTAATGAAAGAAAGAAAAAAATTGTATTTTTTTGCTTGTTTTTGTAATTTTTTTTGTTGTAGTTTTATATTTTTATTTTTATTTTCTTTCCTTCCCCTCAAAGAAGGGGCATGGGCTTGGTTAAAAACACACATCAACCACACAACCCCCCGAAACAAGACCTACACAAACAGCACTCCATACACAATCACCCATCAATACTCAAACGACCTCAAAGTCTGATCAACATCCACATACCCCTCCATCTCCATAACTTCCAGGTACCTATATAATTCTAATTTAAACTTATCTTCTTTTTCTGCTGCCACCACATTTCCAGGGAGACCATTCCATGCATTAACTACTCTCTGACTGAAAGTCCCCTGCCTCACTCCTGTCTTAACTCTCCTCTTCTTGACTCTCAAGCTTTGGCCCCTGGTTCTGTCACTGTCTACTCTGTTGAATAATTCATCTGCACTTATTCTATCGATACCTTTCATTATCTTAAACATCTCCATCAAATCTCCTAACAACCGCCTCCTTTCTGGCGAATAAAACCCTGTCTTCTTCAACCGCTTCTTCCAGCTTAGTCTAGCTCGGTCTGGAATCAATCTAGTAGCCCACGCTGAACCTTCTCTATTGCATCTATGCAATTCTGGAACTGCATACAACATTCTTGATGTGGCCTCACTAAGTTGTTGTTCTTCGTCTTTCGGCTGCTCCCGTTAGGGGTCGCCACAGCGGATCATCCGTTATGATCCGCATACTGATTTGGCACAGGTTTTACGCCGGATGCCCTTCCTGACGCAACCCTGGTCGCCTCTTACGACACAGGGATCAGGATTTGGGTTTCGCCATGATTCCAGGCTGCTCCACACCCTGCCCAGTGCAGAGCCCCCGTCCTCAAGCGATCCTCCAACCCAAGCCTCCGAGTAGCCGGATTACAGGCGCACGCCACTACGCCCGGTATTGATGTGGCCTCACTAAATTCCTGTACAATGTCAACACCACCTCTTTTGATTTATAATTGATCCCCCTCCTTATACAGCCTAAAACCCTATTTCCTTTACCTATAGTTGCCTGGCGTTGTGCTGACTGCTTACCTCCCGTATCTATTACCACCCCCAGATCCTTCTCCTGTGTGACACGCTCCAAAATTACCCCTTGCATCCTGTTATCTCGATTTTCATTGTTCTTTCCCATCACCAACACCTTACACTTGCTCAGGTTAAATTATATCTGCCAGTCTTTTGCCCAATCCATACAAGTATCAATACTCTTGTATCTATTCACCACCCTCTCTGCTGTCCACCTTACCTCCAAGCTTTGTGTCATCCGCAAATTTGGAAAGCTTCCTCTTTACCCCATTATCCAAATTGTTGATGTAAATATTGAATAGATTAGGTCCAAGTACTGATTCCTGAGGTACCCGTCTACTTACATCCTCCCACTCACAGCCACTCTTTTCTTCCCATCACTAAGCCAGTTTGCAATCCAATTAGCTCCCTGACCAGCCACTCCACAAGCCCTCACTTTGGCTAACAACCTCCGATGTGGTACTTTATCAAATACCTTCTCAAAGTCTAGATGTACTCTGTCCACTGCTTTTCCCTCATTTACCCAATCAGACACTGCTTCATAGAACTCTAAAAGCTTTGTTAAACAGGAACTGCATTTGGTAAACCCATGCTGACTACCTTTCATTAGTTAACCTCCGCCATCGAAGATCGGAGGTTACTGTTTTCACCCCTTTCTGTTTGTTACTTACGAAATCTTTAGATTTCGTAAGTATATTGATCACTTCCGTTTCTGTTTGTTTGTTTGTGTGTTTGTTTGTTTGTTTGTTTGTAGGCACGATAACTCGAGAACGGAAGAAGCAACCAATGTCAAATTACACCACGTGATTCAGGAGGGTGATGGCTATCTCTGATTAAATTTTGGTCAAGATCGGTCAAAGGTCAAGGTCATAGTGAGTTCAAACATTATTCCGTAAATTAATGTGGAAAAATGGAGTATTTTTGCTTCGCTCGACGTTACGAGTTCGTTTTAACTTCGATTTTAATTTTGTCTTCGGTTTTTGCGATCGCTTAGGACGCTTAAAACTCGGTTGTCGAAATTCTGGTAAAAATCAGATGTTTTGGAGACGTTTTAAGATTGTATAAAAAATATATTTCACTCGACGCGTCACAGGTCGTCACGTGGTGCAGCGCGCTCGAGCAGACGCGTCATTGAGTCACATTAAGGTTTTCCGTGTGCGCGCTGACGGTGTTTAAAAGTCATTTTTTTATCCCAATAAAGGTTATCGTCGCATGCATGACTCGCTGAGCCATCGGATTATGTAAAGAATGTTGGTGGATGGCCGAATATTACGGTTTTGTGACTTTGATAAAATAATATTAAATAATTGCGTGGAGAAATGGAGTATTTTTGCTTCGCTCGACGTTACGAGTTCGTTTTAACTTCGATTATAATTTTGTCTTCGGTTTTTGCGATCGCTGAGGATGCTAAAAACTCGGTTGTCGAAATTCTGGTAAAAATCGGATGTTTTGGAGACGTTTTAAGATTGTATAAAAAATATTTCACTCGACGCGTCATGGGTCGTCACGTGATGCAGTGCGCTCGAGCAGACGCGTCGTTGAGTCACGTAAAGGTTTTCCATGTGTGCGCTGACGGTGTTTTCTAGGTCAAGTTGACGATTTCGTAAGTACCAGTCTATGACTGCTTGTTACTTACGAAATCTAAAGATTTCGTAAGTATATTGATGACTTCCGTTTCTGTTTGTTTGTTTGTAGGCACAATAACTCGAGAACGGAAGAAGCTACCAATGTCAAATTACACCACGTGATTCAGGAGGGTGATGGCGAGTGCTGATTAGATTTTGGTCAAAATCGGTCAAAGGTCAAGGTCACAGTGAGGTCAAATATTCGATTTTTGATGGTTTGGTACAGATAACTCGAGAACGGAAGAAGCTACCAATGTCAAATTACACCACGTGATTCAGGAGGGTGGTGGCTAGCGGTGATTAGATTTTGGTCACAATCGGTCAAAGGTCAAGGTCACAGTGAGGTCAAACATCCAAAACATTCGATTTTTGATGGTTTGGAACAGAATCATCTTAGAAACTTCTGGTTTGAGTTGCTACCTTCTCTAGAGAAAGCTTTTATTAGACAAGGTCAGAGGTCAAGTTGACGATTTCGTAAGTACCAGCCTATGACTGCTTGTTTGTTTGTTTTTTACGAAATCTAAAGATTTCGTAAGTATATTGATGACTTCCGTTTCTGTTTGTTTGTTTGTTTGTTTGTTTGTAGGCACGATAACTCGAGAACGGAAGAAGCTACCAATGTCAAATTACACCACGTGATTCAGGAGGGTGATGGCTAGTGCTGATTAGATTTTAGTCAAAATTGGTCAAAGGTCAAGGTCACAGTGAGGTCAAATATTCGATTTTTGATGGTTTGGTGCAGATAACTCGAGAACGGAAGAAGGTACCAATGTCAAATTACACCACGTGATTCAGGAGGGTGATGGCTAGCGCTGATTAGATTTTGGTCAAAATCGGTCAAAGGTGAAGGTCACAGTGAGGTCAAACATCCAAAACATTCTATTTTTTGATGGTTTGGTACAGAATCATCGTAGAAATGTCTGGTTTGCATCGCTACCTTCTCTCGAGACAGCTTTTATTTGACAAGGTCAGAGGTCAAGTTGACGATTTCGTAAGTACCAGTCTATGACTGCTTGTTTGTTTGTTTGTAGGCACGATAACTCGAGAACGGAAGGAGCTCCCAATGTCAAATTACACCACGTGATTCAGGGTGGTGATGCCTAGCGCTGATTAGATTTTGGTCAAAATCGGTCAAAGGTCAAGGTCACAGTGAGGTGAAACATCCAAAACATTCGATTTTTGATGGTTTGGAACAGAATCATCGCAGAAACTTCTGGTTTGCGTCGCGACCTTCTCCAGAGACAGCTTTTATTAGACAAGGTCAGAGGTCAAGTTGACAATTTCGAAGGTACCAGTCTATGACTGCTTGTTTGTTTGTTTGTTTGTTTGTTTGTTTGTGAACAGTATTACGGAAAAACTCCTCGACGGATTTCGACGAAACTTGGTGGGGGGATGAGCTATGGTCCAAGGATCATGCCATTAGATTTTGGACTTGGTCCAAAATCCAATATGGCCGCCATGGCGGCCATTTTGAAAAATATTTGAATTTTTTTTTTTTTTGCATTTCTACATGTTATGAGTGATTTTGAACAAAAAAACATGCCAAAATTATAATTGCGGCTGATTTTGGAAGTTCAGGTGGATATACCCACGTAAAATCAATTTCTGTCTCAAGGAATCTACTCATGACAAATGAATTGAGTATGTAAAAGTTAAAAGTAAAAGGGAAAGTTGCAAACTATAACTATGTGAGCACTGTTGACATCAAATTGAATGAATCGGATATCAGGTTCACTTGAGTGACCTAGCAGTATTGGCGGCGGAGGTTTTGCACTCTACCGAGTGCTCCCCCTCTAGTTTGTATTAGTTTAAATGGTTCCTCATCCGGTCTTTAATTAATGTCTCCAACACCTTCCCCACAACTGAAGTCAAATTCACAGGTCAAAATTTTCCCACTTCTTCTCTGGATCCTTTCTTAAATAATGGTGCTACATTTGCTACTCTCCAATCCTCCAGTACCTGTCCTGACTCCAATGAGCTATTGAAAATATCCGTTAACATCTCGGTTACCTGCTCAGCCACCTCCCTCAATACTCTCGGTTGCGTATTATCTGGACCCGGAGCCTTATCTTCTCGTTGATTACCTAGCTGTTCCTTTAGTTCCTCCACTACAACCTAGATCTTCTGTAAAAGCCCTTCGTCACCTCCTCGATCGATACTCTCAGCTGTTGACAAATCTCCTGACTGTTCTTGTGTAAAAGTTGAAGAAAAATACTAGTTTAATAAGCCTGCCATCTCACCTTCATCACCAACCACTCTCCTGGTGCTATTCCTCAATGGGCCCACACTGGTCCTAACCTGTTCTTTTCTCCTGATATACTTAAAGAAAGCCTTGCTATTATGTTTAATATTCTGAGCCATGTCCTTTTCATACTCTCTTTTGGCTTGCCGAGTTATTTTCTTCACTTACTTCTGTTTACTCCAATAGTGATATAAGTCTAACTCCAGTCCTGTTGTTTTAAACCTAATAAATGCCTTTTGCTTCTCCTTAATAGCGTTCCTCATCTCACTGGTCAACCATCCTGGTCTCTTTGTACTTCTAGTTTAACACCTCATTGGAATGTATTTACTCTGCACTCCACACATTTGGTCCTTCAGGGTTTCAAATTTTTCTGATGTTGATTGTCCTGTTGTTGGAGTCTCCCAATCTCCATCACCCAATTCTCTCCTCGTACCATCAAAGTTCGCCTTCCTGAAATCGAATAGCCTTACCCTACTATCCTGAACTCTAACCCTCAACAGAATCTTTGCACACACAATGTTATCGTCACTTTCTCCGAAATGCTCCCCAACCTCCACCTCCTCCACCATATTGGGACCGTTACCCAAAAGGAGGTCCAACACTGCACTCCCCCTCATGGGCTTATCTACAAACTGGGTTAAAAAGCAATCTTGGAATAAAACTAGGAAATCTTTCCCAGTTCCTGGACCCAATCTATCCCTGGCAAGATACAATCCCCCGTAATCTATACTCTTCCCTGACCACATGCCCTTTTGAATTCTTCATGTACTCCTCCTTCTTCCTCTTCCTTCCCACCCAGAGCCCAATAAAAGCATCCCACCAGTATCTTACTATTTCCACAATCTCTAATCTCTACCCACACAGAATCCTCAACATTTATTCCTTCCTTGATGTCACCCCTTTCTCTTGATGCAATGCTGTCCTTTACCCATATTGCTACTACTCCTATTCTCTCCTTACAATCACACCGATACACCTTGTAACCTTCTCATCTTGTCCTCCAGTTACTCTCCTCCTTGAACCATGTCTCACTTACTGCAACTATATCATACTCCTCGCAATCTACTTTGGCTTCAAGCTCTTCCATCTTATTATTTAAACTTCTGGCATTGGTGTGGAATATATTTAACTTTCCCCCTCCTGAAATTCTATTTTCCTGCCTTGCCTTACTCATCCCAATTACTTCATCCGTTCTTTCCTTGATAGCTTCTCCACCCTCCGCTGACTTAAAAAAAGGCTGAATTCCTTCAATTCCCACTGCAAACCTTGCTGCCCCCTTTCTATTTCATATAAGGCCATCATTCTGGCCTTATACTCCCTTTGTCTTTGGAAACACTCCCTTTGTCCCCTAAATGATTCCCACTGCTTCCTAAATGTATAACCGTCTTCCCTGCACCATTCTTCTAACCATTGGTTGACGTCTATTGCTCTGCTCATAATTTCTATATCGTTTCCTAACCTTGGGAGGATCCCAGAAAACATGACCTCACAACCCTTTGCTTTCAGCCACTTACCCAATATCCTGTATCTATTTTTCAAAATATCTGAGTAAACTTTCCCAACATCATTCGCACCGAGGTGTACCACAACCAAGTTCTTCCTGCCGTGACCCGATATAATATTGTTTCCCCTTCCATCAATGTCACTAACTCCCGTTCCTTCAAAAGTACACAGAATTCTGTGTCCACAATCCGTCCTGCAGAATGAAGAATCAACATATTTAATAATCTCATCACCCACAAAAACTCTCCCCCAGACCTCATTTCTACTAACTTCTATTGCTGCACTCCACCACTACCCACGCTCGCTGCACCTCCGCCACTGCCCGCTGCACCTCCGCCACTGCCCGCTGCACCTCCTCCACTGCCCGTGCCCGCTGCATCTCCGCCACCACCCGCTGCACATCTGCCACCGCCCGCTGCACCTACGCCCACACCCGCTGCACCTCCACCCGCTCCCACTGCACATCCACCACCGGCCGCGCCGGCTACACCTCCGCCACCGGCCGCGCCCGCTGCACCTCCGCCACCGGCCGCGCCCACTGCACCTCCGCCACCGGCTATGCCCGCTGCACATGCACCACCGCCCACGCCCACTGCACATCCACCACCGCCCACGCCCACTGCACATCCACCCACGCCAAGGACACAGCTTCGGAGGGCCTGGAAGGAGAGCTCGCCACCCAGGCATCCTCATGCGCCGATCCCTGAACCGGAAGCCCTGAATTGACGTCTAACTTCAAGGAGTTCTTTTATCCCCTCTTCCTATCCAGGTTTCTTCCAATGATCAACAAGTAACATCGAGCTGAAGCTTCAAGGTTATGCTTCTTCTTCTTCTTCCCTCCCAGAAAGATGGGCCTTTTATGATTAAACGGAGATGGATTTTTGTTCCACATGGACAGTAAATCGATTATTAGCTTTCCAATGGTATCATTTTTATCATTTTACGGCAGCAGGAACCATTAAGAATAAAGCGTTAGGGACGGACACAAGCATAAACGTAGACAGGTGCTTCTTTTCGTAATATGTGCTTTGGTGTGCAAAAACCTTGGGCCTTCACTAATAACACCCGAGATGCTCCATCCTTTTTATCTTCCATACCCTTCCTCCTCTATCTCCCCAAATTGTCCCCCTACCCTCCCTTTTATCCCCACTCCTCTCCCCTTTTCTCAATTTAAATCCCTATTCCTTTTTATAATGTAATATGTAAATGCAACGTCTATTATAATGAGGTCACAGTAAATGTTTGTAACACTTAGTGTGCCAAAATGAATTTGTAAATGTCTCAATATCAGCGCAGCAATACAAATGCATACCAGTCAGTTTACTTCCTTGATGACGTGTGCCGAGTTGAGCGCAGAGATATTTCAAAAACTTGGCTCGTTTTGCTCTCGTGTAATAATCCTTCCTCCGATGATTCCACATGCGCGGGTTTTCTGCGAACAAATTGCAAAAGATTCAAAGAAGACGCACAACTTGCAATGAAGAGTTAACGTGATGTCGGGCTGTAATCTCGTGCTGGGATTTAAATATGACTCGAGTTCTAATTTTGATGAACTCCAAGGATGACATTGGGTGTGAAGGCTGGGATTTAGATGAGTCATGGTGATTTGCAATGAAAGTTGCAGAACAAATACTCGCTTTCACACTCATTATTAAGAAACTGGGGATATAGAAGGGTGCATGTATGTTGGCAAGACCGGTAGGTAGCTTAGGTATGGGATGGGTGATTGTGATGTCTGTGAGAAGGTCTCGCCAAAAGGTGAGCGTATGGTCGTTGCTTGTGCATTGCTTACTCGCAAAGCTCTTCACCCTCCAAAAAAAAACTAGAATGGGCACTCGGTAGAACGCATACCTTCGCCTCCGCTACTATTTTGTTCTTGGCATGAGAGTGGGGGGAACAGAACAGTGAACATTTTGGTGTTGGTTTCATGCAAATCGGTTTTGATTTGATCGTGTTATGACAAAAACCGCATATTTTGAAAGGTCGTGACCCCACTGACCTTTGACCCCCAACCGCTAACAAGCGTAATGACGTAATTGTGTCATGTCGCCCATCACAAGATTGGGCAATGAATTCTGAACATTTTGGCATCGGTTGCATGTCAATTAGATCAAAATTGACCGCGCTATGGTAAAAATACGAATTTGACCTTTCGTTGACCTTGACCTTTGACCCGATCGCTCCCAAAATCTAATCAAATGTTCCTTGGATAATAACCCATCATCCCACCAAATTTCAAGCGATTTGGTTTAATACTTTCTGAGTTATGCGAATAACACACACACACACACACACACACACACACACACACACACACACACACACACACACACACACACACACACACACACACACACACACACACACACACACACACACACACACACACACACACACACACACACACACACACACACACACACACACACACACACACACACACACACACACACACGCACACACACGCACACACCGACCAATACATAACCTTTCGCAGAATGCGAAGGTAATAAAACAAACAGTCTAGTGACATCCCTGTACCTGTCCCACTGTTCTCCACACTCGCTCTCCCACCCAACGTTATGAAGCAAACTTATGGACCAAATGAATGTGGGCTTGATGTAGTGCAGGCATGTTGGGCCTAATGGCCTCTTTCCGTGTCCAAGTTCCTTGTGACGATGAGAACTGAACCCTTTTATTTTATTTTTTTTTGTATACCTTGTCAAAGGTCGTATGAGCGCAAACACGCAACGAACAGCAAGGGGGGGAGGGCATGAGAAAAGAGGGGCAGGTGTGGGAAGGACAAAACAGTGGGGAACAGAGACATTAGGACATCTGAGGAAGGGAGGGGGATGGGCGAGGAACACGGGGTACACAATATGCATAATACAGGAACTTTCAGGAAGGAAAGCAGGGGATTTGAAGGAGGTGGGTTTGGGGTGGGTTAACAGTGGTAGAAAAGATCGAGGATTTGGATGGGGGAAGATAAGAGGTGGTGGTGAACAGCTGTTTTGAAGGCCTGGAGGGAAGAATGGGATTGAACAGAGCGAGGGAGTTTATTCCAAAGGCGGGAAAAAAAGAGAATGAAAGAGTGAAGGTGAGCAGCAATTCGTTATTTTGGTAGTTTTATCAGAAGGGGGTTGTTGATGGACCTTGAGCGCCCTGCAGAAATATGGTGGGGACAAATCGCAGACACAGCAGGGGTGGAGAGACCGGCGAGGATATGGAAGAAGACACAAAGACCACCGACCTGTCTGTGGTGAGAGAGTGAAAGGCCCGAAGACAGCCTCATCGAGGGAGATGCCAATGATCAGAAATGCATTCATTTCCAAACCGTGAAGCCGAGAAAGGTGGGAGACAGGAGCGCCTGCCCAGAGGGGACAGCAGTACTCCATCAGGCTATGGCCGAAAGCTTTGTATGTGTCAGGAGCTCAGGTGGGCTGAGGAAGGACTTTGCACGATGGAGGATTCCCAGTCGGCGACTGGCTTTGAAGGCGAGGTTTGAAATGTGGCTTTCCCAGGAAATATATTGGCAGATAGTGAGACCAAGAAGCTTGAAAGAAAGGATTTCTTCCAGAGGATTGTTGAGAAAGTGGATGGGGGGGGGTTCCAAATGGTCCCTTTGGAGAGACAAAGTGAGATTGTGAGATTTGTCCGGATTGAAAGACATGTTCCACGTGTTGGACCAGTTTGTGATTTTACCCAGATCTGCAGTGAGCGAAGAAGCTGCTGCTTGCCGGTCGGAGGGATGACAAATGGAACGGCAGAGGGTGGAGTCATCAGCAAAGAGATGAGGATTTTCCAGAGAGTCGGAGAGATCATTGATGAAAACCAGAAAAAGAACAGGGCCCAGAACGCTGCCTTGAGGAACTCCAACCTGGACAGGAAGAGAGGGATGAAAGAACTCCATTTAGGGCCACACGTTGACTGCGACAGGAGAGGAAGTCTGCGAGCCATAAGCGGAGATGGCCGTGGATACCATAGGAAGAGAGTTTGGTGAGCAGGGCAGGGTTCCAGACCATGTCAAAAGCACGTGATAGGTCGAGGGATATGGTTCTGATTTCACGTCTGGCATTGAGGACCTCCCTCCATTGTTGGGAGAGCAGAAGCAGCATATCAGGGGCAGCGTGACTCGGTCTGAAACCAAATTGATGATCGGAAATCAGGCCATTGAAGAAGAGGAAGGATTTAATGTCTGAAGTGATGATGGATTCCATAACATTGCTGATGATTGGGAGAAGGCTGATTGGTCTGGAGTTGCAGGGATCTGATTTTGCACCTTTTATATGTAGGGCAGTAATGTTTGCTGATTTCCAAGCAGATGACAGATGACCTTGAGCAAATGAGAGGGTGAATCAAACAGAGAGAGGGTGAGCAAGAGCAGAGGAGCACGTTTTTTTGACCGTAAGCCGATTCCGTCTGGACCGGTTGCAGAATCTGAGTCGAAGTTTGACAGCAAGCTTTCAACCTTGTCAGGACAATAGGACACAGAGTCCAGGGACAGTTGGGTGCGACTGGGTAAGGTGGGAACAGAAAGAAATAGGTTTTGGACACAAGATTTTGATGCAAACACTGAGTTGAGGCATTCAGCCTTTTCATGTGCGGTATCAGCAGTGGGGCCATTTGAGGTCAGGGAGGGATTTGAGGGGAACATACACCAGAAAAAGATTAGATTAGATGCCACCAGGATTTGGAAGAGGGAGAGAGGTTTGAGAATTCAGACTTGAGCTGAGAAAAATATTGTTTTCTGGCTCCCCCGAGGGTAGACAATTTTTCTGAGCTTTATGGAAGGAACTGGGATAACCTTCAGTTGGGTTTGCTTTCCATGAAACAAAGGCAAGTTGTTTCAGGACAACTGCCTCGCCACAAGCTTCAGTGAACCATGGGTGGGAGGAAGGGTAGAACAGCTGAAGACAAGAGGGGACAAATCTGTGCATGAGGGAGAGCAAGTTTCTTTGAAAGAATTCCCAGGATGAGTTGATGTTGGAGAACGTAGAGATGGGAGTCCATTCTAGAAGTTTGATGGCTGCTTGGAGACCCTGTCAGTCGGCATAAGTGAAATGCCAGACTCGACGGCGCTGAGATGGTTCTCCGATAACAGCCAGAGAGATGTCCACTTTGACCAGTACATGGTCAGAAGAACCGATTGGAGCGGATGCAGAACAGCAGATATTTTCAGGGAAATTTGTCAAAATCAGATCCAGAAAAGATGGAGTTCCGTTGGTTGAGATCCGGGTCGGAAAGTTGACCGATTGAGTCAGTCCCAATGAGTCGCAGAAAGCTTTTGCTGAAGTGCCATGACAGGTGAGAGAGGTACCCACACCGAGCCAAATGGCATGATGACAATTGAAGTCACCCCATATGAGGAAGAGAGAGTTTGGATGAGGAGATCGAAAGTGGTCCATGTTTTCGGATCGTGAGTTATAAATGGAGTCATCACTGTTTGGTGAACGGTACAGTACACATATAAGCATGAGGTGGGAGTGGAGGGGAAGCCGTAGCCAGAGGTATTCCTGGGGGTGTGGTGGAATGAGGGCAGTGCATGGAGAGTGAGGATTTGAGTCTTTGATGAAGAGAGCAGTCCCTCCACCACGACGAGGCTCAGGTCTGTCATACCGGAGGAGGGAGTAACCAGGGAGAGATACTTTGGAGTCAGAGACATCTTGAGGGAGGAAAGTTTCTGTTTGGCAGATTATGTCTGGTTTGTCAGTGGCAACCTGTATGGAAACATCTGTAAGGTTTGAACGAAGGCCCCGGATATTTGAGGTCCACAATGTTCATGAAGAGGGAGAGGAGGAGGCTTTGGGTGCAGGGGATGGGAGGGGATCAGGAGGGTAGGACAAGGCAAGAGGGGGGGAGGTAAGGAGAGTTGTTGAAAGAGTGGGGGACTGCAGAATAGCTCGGGGAAGGGGCTGGATGAGGAGGAGAAAAGGAACTGTGATGCTGGGAGAGAGGGGGAACAAGATAGGCGGCAGAAGGCAGTTGAGGATTTGAGGAGGTAGAGTGATGAGATGGAGGTGAGAGGGCAGGGGAAGGAAGCAGCTTGTGGGAGAAGAGTGAGTAGGGAGAGTTGAGGGAGAAAGGTGAGGGTGGCGTTTTTGAGAATGGTGAGGGGGAGGCTTGGAGCGAGAATGTGATGGTTGCTTTGAGAGGAGAGTTGGTCCTGAAGTTGGAAAAAAAGAATGGTTGATAGAAAGTGAACATTTATAGCAAACTGGGGGTTTTTAATTTTTCGGATGATGATGTAATGAAAAGGTTGTAGAAAAAACCGTGAGTTGAAAGGTGAATTTGGATCGGTAAATGCAGGGGGTGGAAACAGATGACTTGGTTTCAGAAGAAGCACATGGCTATGAGAGGTAAAAAGTCAAAAGTGAATTTATTTATTTTAAATAAAGATTGCGAAACATTCGGAAAAGGGAATGTTGAAGAAAAACGTGGAGGTGTATGGTGAATTTGGAACTGTAAACGCAGAGTGAAGTTGCTGGGTCGATGAAACATATCAGGAAGAGAGTAGAGAGAGACACGTGGTGGCAGGAGGTGTATAGATCGAAAGGATACAAGGAACATTATTAATTTTTGATGTATTTTTGAAAAATAGGTGAGATTCGTGAATGGAGGTTGAAGGAAGAAATCGTGAAGGTAATGGCGAGAGTGGGTCAGTTCATGGAGAATAAAGATGGTGTGTCGGCACGAGGAAGAAGAACGATCGGGACTCGTGGGTATGCAAGGAGAAAGGTAGTTTTTGTATTGGATTTTAGACAAGAAACAGAGGGTTAAGTTGGGAGGGAATAGATAGGGAGCGTTGGGAAAGTGGGGAAAATACAAATTGGAGGTAATAGGGAGAGAATACAAATAAAAACGATCGTACACCAACAGGGGAAGGATGGGTAGGCCTCAAAGAAGCCTGTAAGACAAGGTCGACGAAAACTCACATGATAGCACGATAGCACTTTGAAGAGAAAAACTCAGATTGCCTTTTATTTGAGACTTGCCAGGGTTTGTTAACACCACTGGTCAGTATTTTGATGAATCATGATCGTTAGTTCAAAACAGGAAGCAAAACATTACTTTTTTATGAAGTAATGCTGCATCAAACAAAAGAAGATTGTAAACTTGAAGGCCAAGTTTCCCACAGAGCAAATGAGCCTCGATTGGGAATGTGAAACACTTAGAACCCAAATTTATTTTAAAAGTCTCATCCTACAAACACAAATCCTAAACACACTTGAACATACTTGCTCCAAACACAATGACCACGTGAGGTGAAAACTGGCAGCAGGCTTCAACGAGCCTCCGTGCTGTAACCCTCCCTGTAAAAGCTTCAAACCTCGTACAGTAAGTTAAAATACATTTATAATCATATTTACCGGCAAAAAAATCGATTACTGCATTTTCTAATTCCACTGTCCAGTTGAACACGGTGGAATATCGAGCATCCGCCATCTTCGTCGACACTTGAAAGCTCGAATCTGATTGGCCAGTGAACCGTGCATTACTCTCAAATGTGATTGGATGTTGGGCGGGCGCATTGCTCTGATTGGAGGATCTCGTGAGGCTGTGTTGCCGGATCCACGGTCAACTGGCAATGCAATGGGTTTCATTGAGGAATGTTTGACCCCCCCTGTCTGTTCAAACAAATTCCATCAAATTGCGTGCTGTGGTCTCCCTGGAAAGGCAGCGGAGGGGTGGAAACGTTTAAATGGAATTATTGAGGAACTGTACCTGGATGCGTTGGAGATTGAGGGGTGTGGATGTGGGGATGGTGGCTTGTTTGTGGATGGGGTTGGCATCGTTGGATTTCGGGAGGAGGGAGGGGGGAGGGGCAAGCAAGGAGGAAACACTGTCAGGCCAAGTTTTAATAGCAAGGGGGAAAACCAATTTGTTTGATTGCAGACCTCTACCAGCGGCAATGAGAAGGTAACGGTTTTAGGTTTGTAGGAATAAATGAATCACACCACCACGGTGATGATACCGTGCGGAGTATTTAATGTAACCACAGCACAGCACATGAGAAGAGCCACCGGAACACGGTACACGGTACACGGCCGGAACCCCGCCCCACTTCGGCCCATTGCATATACCAGTGCGTGCCCGTACGTGCAAAAAAAAAAAAAGAAGAGGAATCGTCACGTCAATCGTGACGTCATAGCACCGGGTTCTGTCATTGGTTGGTAAATAAATGGCCATTACTTGGGAAACACTTGTCCGATTAATATCAAACCTTGAAAAGGCACATACTCAGGTCCCCAGCAACATACCTGGCAAGTTTCAATTAAATCGGACCAGTGGTTGTCGAGAAACAGCGGTCACAGACACACAGACACACACAGACACACACAGACACACACAGACACACACAGACACAGACACAGACACAGACACAGACACAGACACAGACACAGACACAGACACACACACACACACACACATTGCTGGAATTATAGATAGATAATGGCGTGACCTGTTTCTCTCCCTTTTTACATAAAATGTATTGTGTGGTGGTCGTATGGCAGCTTAGCTGCCGGGGTAGCTATCATTTCTTGAAGCACGACTGTGTCGTCGATGCAGTGCCCCTCTACCAGTACACACACTGGAACTGGTACTCATTTCGCCGACCTCGGAAGGATGACAGGCTGAGTCAACCCCCTGGTGTATTAATTCAGCGGCCGACGGGGCTTGAACTCAGGACCCTAGGATCCCAAGCCACCACCCTTATAGTGCAGCAGATAATCATAACAATTGTGCAAATTATGACTAAAGCATGAAATTTTTACCAGTGTTAGTACATACCATAGGTTTCATTTTCAGATTGGGAGGTAAGTCAGATTTGACCTCTGAGGATAGTGAGAGGTCAATGACCTCAATTACATTGAAATTGTCATTTTTTTCACGATTCTGGTGCAGTTTGTCTGTTTTGGAAATCATTAATAAGGTATGTTGCCATGTGTTGGTCCCTTTATCTTCTGAAGAGCCTTTATACATATTTACAGGATGCAACCATGACTGAACAAGTGCTTTAAATGAGGTCAGTGACCTCAGAAAACAAATTTATTGAAATACACATTTAGGTTATTGTGGTGTCCAGAGCAGCTTGCATGAAATGGTGTTGTAAGATCATCTTGTGCAACCTGAATTTTCAATGTGCACTGAACATAGTCTATAAGCTTAAAGTACAGTGAGGTCGGTTACCTCAGACACATGTGTAGTACATACCGGTACATGTAATACACACACATTATCCATATAGACGCATAAATATAAAGGTGTCTGATTGCACCTAACAGTCTCCCGAACATGCACATAATGCAGTGCACTTGAGTGCAGCCTTGGTGCACTTGCAGCGGCCGGTACATCCCTTCTCGCAGCCGCAGTGGATCAGTTCGTGGCAAGATTTTGATGCCTCTGGTAGTGTCGTCCAAAGAGGCTGCCACCCAGAGGCCTCCTTTGTCCAGCCCCAGTCAGATGGGATTGGTAACTCTGGATTCAGGACCAGAGTTTGGTTCCAGCAGTTGCCCTGGAGAGATGCACGCTTGATGTGCTGCTGGAGTGCTGCCTGCGTTGGGGGAATGTTTTCTGGAGCCCTAGACTTGTGTGCGAAAAGCTGTTTCCAAGCATCGTTCACTTCCATGGTGTCACTGGTGCGGTCATACATCAGCACAACGAAGTGCTCCAGCAGTGACATTGACTCCTCACTGACATCACTTGGCATGCGTAAGAGTTCTTCAAAGGCATCAGTCACCTGTGGGAACACTTTCCAAATCTCCCAGGTAGTCTTCTTCCCTCTGCCAGCGAAAGAAGACACAGTGTCGCACCCTGTGAGGGCATGGAAGATGGGGAGAGTAGCACATTGTCTTGGGTTCATGGCGGCAGCCAGTTGGTGAACAGCTATGTACCGGAAGCTGGATCCAGTACCAAGAGCTATCCACAGCTCGTCAGGATTGATGTTGTTGAATGAAGCCACAGCCAGTACCACAACATCAGTATCCACAGTGCGTATGGCCACCTTCCTGATCCCCTTCTGCACAGCATCTGCCACATGTAGAAGCAGGCGAGTGTCCGCCTCCTCGTGTGAACATGGGGCGAGGCTGGTCAAGTCGGACTCGGCAGGAGAACACAGGACCTCAGTTCCACATGTTGCATACATTTCCTTGCCATCTGCTATTGGAAGACGAATGGCCTCTCGTGACAGGAAACCAAAGAGCTCGGTCTTCTTTTGATCCACACGAAGGAAGTCCTTCCAGTTCTGAGGCATGATGGTAGAGGGAGCCACTCTCTTCCTGACGCCCTTGCCCCTCTTCTGTCTGGTCGTGCCTTTCAGGCTGTCAGGTAGATATACATCCCAGATGAGGTCGAGTCTGTTGACTTTTTAGGGTTGAGTGGAGATGTAAGGTGCAAAGACAGTGTTCACATACTCTTCAAAGGTTACAGGATTTGCCGTTACAGGATTGAGCATTTGAGCAATAGCTGCTCCCTCAAGGATTGTGGCATCAACCCCAGGTGCGCTTGTTGTTTGGGTTGGTCTGATTTCAGGCAGTGTAGTAGATCTGCTATGACTCCAAGGCACAGTTTTCCTCCTGTTGATAATGATGGTGGGGCTGCCTGGTTCTCGTGGCAGAAGAACTGGTCCAGATCCCCATCACGTGATTGGCAGGCAATATACAGCCTCAAGAAGAGACTACAGTCACTCTTCACTGCGGCGAGTTGGATCTGCTGCTTTGACTACGTCTTGGTCTGTGGCCGACTGAAGAGCGGCAACTTGTTCTTGGGCAGTGTTTCTGTAACTGGCTTCGTGCAAAGTTCCAGTCTTTCTACAACAAACTTTGTGTACTGCACCTCACCAAGGGACTCGATCTTCCTCACAGTTTCTGCCACTGGGGCGTCCATGATGTCTCTCGTGTCAAGGACCAGTAGATCTTGAGTGTTCTCGAGGAAGGGATTCCCCATCTCTTCAAACACTGCTATAAGTGCTCTGACATCCTTCATAAAGGCTGCTTGCACTCCAGGTTTCTGGTCATGCTGAAGATACCCAGTGTCGTGAGCACCGCCATGTCCTCTTGTCGCCTGCTCTTCAAACTCTGCAGTGATCCTGGATATTTCTGGCCCTGCCAACATCCAGCGTCCGAGTGCCCCAGGGTTTCCTGTCAGTCCAATAGCTCCACCAGACCCTTTGACCACAGCGTTGTTCTGTTCATGACATTGGTCAATTGCCATGGCAGAGAACTTGTTGCTGGTCTTGTGTACCACAAACTTCCCAGAATTGAATTCTGCCAGGACATCTGGGTGTTTGTCATCAATATTTCATTCATTGGCATCAATATTTGATATGTTGAGGTAATTGACCTCTCATTGTCCTCAGAGGTCAAAGCGAGACACCTGTAAATAATTACCAACGCTGTGTGGAATATGTAGACACTTTTATTGGAACACAAATGCATGGTTTGTACATCATAAACATGTTTACCATTAACCAATGCTGCCAAACATCAATATTTTGATACTTTCAGGTCATTGACCTCTCACGGTCCTCAGAGGTCAAATCTGCTTTACCTCCCGATCTGATAATGAAGCTTATGGTAGAACTTTCATGCTTTAGTCATAATTTGCACAATTCTAATGATATGAGAGATTATCAGCTGTACTATAACCACTGAGCCAACATCAGGCTATATAAAATGTATTCATGCACCAACTGATTGTGCCAAAAAGTGACACACAAAGATACCAGGCTGAATAAATGTGATTAGCCTCCTCACACCAAGATGAACTCTTGGGAAAACAGGTGTGCAAAGAAAACAACCTCGTGAACATAAGGAAGTCCCATGTCAGTGCCAAGAAAATCCAGATATGTGGATGGGAACCAACAAAGTGTACATGTATACAGGGCATAACTTTTGGGGATTCAAACACAGATCACATGAGCGAGGACACTGGAATAAGAGAACAAGGACAAACTGTGGAAATACATTATTGGTATCACAGATGTTTGATGACCGATGACATTACAGGGCCATCATTGGGGTGGACTACCCTCCAGCCACTGGGGATTGGTCTGCCCCCCAAAATTACTTATATCATTCGTGAAGTATGGAATCTGTAAGATGTTTCCGAAGGTTTCTCTGTCGAGTTGAGCGCCTCAGAGCAGGCACAGGGCTCGTGAAACACGGAGATTGATGGCTGGATGTTGTAAAGGCAGGTGCCACGGGAGCAGGGGCTTGGGCCGGTATCTGGAGAACATGACGAGGTGAGGAAGACTGGGGCTCTGGATCAGGTACGGGCATCTCTGTATCGGGAGGCAATTCAGACAACTGTCCTGGAGCCAGTGATTGGGACGGACTTGTGGGGCCCATCATAGCCCATGGAGTTTGTGTAGTTGGCTCCATGGTCGCCAGTATTGGGACTGCGGAAGGTGTAGAAAGTTCAGCCGGTATGTTAGGGTTGATATGAACGGACTCTGAGAATGGAGGATGATTGCCATGACCAGTGGAACGACAGTTGGGAGTAGAGCAAACTGTAGGGCCAGTGTAGAAGGAAGGGACCTCATTGCACTCGGATCTCTTGATTCGGTAAGTTGCGCTACGCAACTGGGAACCGATGAATTTGCGAATATTACACCAGTCACTCTCGACAGAGGTAACCAGGTAGCATTGGCGGGCCTGAGATGTGTTGCGATCGGCATGAAGATAGACCAGATCACCAATTAAATGTCAACTGAGATCAGTGTTGGTTGCACACCGAGGGGGGCCTTAGACATCTGGCTATATGGGTGATTGGCTCGGCGGAGCCGATGTTGAGTCTCAATAATCCTGTCTTCAGAGAGGAGAATCTGTACATGGAGAACTGGTCTCTCTGCATCCATAGCTCTCTCGTGGAAAGACCTTGGGAACGAAGACATGAGTTGAGTCGTGCACTGACGATGGACAGAGTCAGAGGTGTAACAGGACCACCATGTGGTTCATGGCATGCAAGTTCGTCTTCCAGTTCCCGCACTACCTTCTCTGCCATCAGGTTCTTGTTGGGGTTCTTTGCTCTACCGAGCTAAATGGCGATGCAGTGTTCCTGAAGCAGCTTATCTCCCACCAGGGCAGAGAACCATGGGGCGGAATCAGTCCATATGACAGCTTTGGGACCATCTAGTGGACGAAACTCAATGCACAATTGAAGTGGAGCATCCCTTAAGGTGTTTCACATTCGTTGGCAATGATACATGCAGCTGTGTAAGAAGTGACACACTCTCACATGACTAAAATGAGTCGTCGCTCACGCTTGATAACATCAGCTGTAAACGAGATGCCAACCACTTCTGGAGGGTCACTGGAAGATTGAGGGATAACAGTGTGTGAGATCTTCTGAAGAGCAGCACAATTACGACAGCTAGCAGTGATCCGTTCAATGGAAGCATCCATGTCAAGTGCATGGAAATATCGGTGGGTGACCAATTTGAGTTGATGACATGATGGTTGAGAAAGACATAGATGGAGAGCAGTAACCAGGCCTTACAAGACACGATGCGGAATGATAATGCATTCTCTGGAGGGGACAAAAGGTTAATTGCACCGGCCGACGAGTTAACCATCTCGTGCTATGGTAGCAACCTGGAGGTGTCGTTTGACATCGCGAATGTTGGTGAGCTTCTTTGAAGAGTGAGTGCCCTGCAATGAGTGAGCATGCGTGCGACGAAGGTGGGGGTATTTGGATTGGATAGCAAGCCGTGCTGACCTGCTGGTGAAAGGAAGTTTTGTTGAGCCTGACACAATGTTTTCGATGGAAACACGGTAAACGGTGGAAACCTGAAGTCTGGTGTGCAAAGAAACAGATTTGACATGTGGGGTCTTCACATGCAGGTGCATTGCGGCTTGTGAAATCCGAAGGAATATTTACAGATCCAGCGAGGTGTCTGATAGAAGCATGGTAGCGACTGACTACAGAAAGGAATGTGGTGATGCGTGGGCTGGCAGAAAACTCTCCTGCATCGTTTCTCAGAGGCCTGGACACATGCTTTGCTGTCTGTGAGAACACAAGGATGGTGTATGGACTGTACAATGTATGGGCTGAAGTGTTTGATTGAAGCCACGATGGACAGAGCTTCAATTTCACAAGGCAACCATGTGATTTGGCGACCACACAGCTTGGTACTGAAAAACCCAGCGAGCTTGAGTTTGTTGCCACGGGTCACATACAGCGTGGATGCGATGCCATGCTTCTTAACAGCGCTGTCTGTGACAAGCAAGAGTTGATCATCTGGTCGGGGAAGGGTAATGATTTCACTGGATGCAAGAGCCGACTGTGCTACTTGGAAGCTTGTGCAGAGATGATCTGTCCACTTGATCCTTTCGCAGGACTCACTTCCGGCAGTGACAGCGTCCAAGGGGATTGTGTATGAGGCACATTGTGGAAGGACTCTTGAAAGCATCTTGTAGGCTCCAATGAATGATCTCATGCCAGAGACCTTCTGGTGGGGAGCAGGAAGAGAGAGTAGCCACACGGAGTGGGGTAGCTTGCAAGGTGCCCCGAGACCAAATCCATCCCAGAATAGTTGCCGTTTTAGGACAGATTAGACGACCCGTGAACCCGTTGGGTTCCCGTTGTGACAGCGGTTGATAAAAAAAATCATTTCAAAAAAACAAAAAAAAAAGATCGCACCAGCGAACTATACTGCTGAGTTTGTTTGCATTGATCAAATTCTCCCGAAGAGTACTTGACTGAATCGGGAATTGATCTTTTTAATAATTTTTTTCTTTGCCTGATTTGAACGAAACTTGATATGCACACTGCAGGAGAATGGTGGATAAGGTGGCCCAAAAAGTTTTGCGCTATCGTGTACCGTTTTGTCTGTATTTCGGGAACATACATACATACATACATCCATGCATACATACATACATACAAAATGAGAGTTTTCGTAATAGATAGATAGATAGAAAGATAGATGTTGAATTTTGTCTGCAAGACATGCACAGATGGTGAAAGCTTCAAGGCCCCGATGGAGATCGAGATGATTCTGTCAGGTGACTTTTCGTTGGATTGTGTTGATGAGTTCTGTTATTTGGGGGACATGATTGGAGCAAGTGGTGGAGCAAGGTCGACCTCTGTTGCCAGAGTTTGGAGAGCAACTTAAAATCGACACATTTTATGAAAATAGACATATTTACAAAGGACAATAATCAGAATAAAATAATGTCAGGTAAACTAACCCTAAAGTCTAAATCAAGGCACCTCGACACACACACACTTAAATACAGACAAGGGGAAACAAAATAAAAGAAAACCCTTCCTTTATTCTGACGCTTACCTTGGCCCAGAGATGGTCTTTGTGGAACTTGGAATTGAGGCGCTTCTATTTGCACGTGTAGATGCGCACAAAATGGCACCAAGTCACACTCTTGCAGCGGGAACATACGTCAGTCAATTCATGAGCGGTATTCAACACCAAGGCTCAGAGACCCCGTGCAGCTGCTCCGTGTGTCGATTGTCCATAACCAACCCGCTGTTTGACATACACGAGGCTCTGAGACCTGTCGCATACAACCAGCCAAGAGTCGATGGCCAGCGTCTCGCTTCACCACGCGAGCCAAATCACCTCAGCACGAAGACGAGAATCGTGCCATGTTCTTCATGCGTCGAAGGAAAGCCAGCCGTAAAGCCCTGTTCTTTCAGGCCATCTCCGAGCTACGTTCTCTCTGGACGGTGTACGTCCCTCACTCCGCACTCACCTATTCCTCCTCCAAAACTCTCCACTTTCCGTCCTATTTGATCTGCTGGCCCCCACGCCCTCTTCCTCTTCATGCGTCTCACGTCACGCCCATCAATCCTCCGCCTCCGGGGCATGGCCTGCTCGAACAAAACCCGGGGCTTCTGCCCGCTTGTAGTTGTTTTAGGGACATGTTCCACACCTTTATAGCATACAAAATCTTGGAGTACAAAACATAGGGGGAAGTTCACAGGGGAGCGATTACAAACTGAGGCAATTAGTCTGAAACTCTACCTAATTAACATGGCACCACTCCCCGTGTGGTGACAAGTAACACTTAAGCTCACAGTTTCCCTACTTAATTACATCAAGACGTCTGACACACCCATGGACCAAACAACTCTATTCAATCCTAACTTTCCAATTAAATTCCTCCATCTACCCCCACAACCATAACAATAGCTTTTGTGTTGTTTTGAGAAGGAACCAACCGATATGGTTTGGCCACGTTAAAAGGATGGATGACAACTCTTGGGTTAAAAAGTGTACACACCTCTCTGTTGCTGGAAAGAGAGACAGAGGAAGACTATGATTAACCTGGGACTCTTGTATCCAAGGATATGGAACTTATTGGCCTGTCCAGAGCAGATGCTCAGGTCGCATGGAGGAAAAATATTTGGTGGAAGAAGTAGATTGACTGATGTTGTTGTTGATAGGTTTTTTTTATTTGTGTAGTTGTTGAGACGAACTGCCTTACCCAAGCTTGCAGGGATAGGTCCAAGAAGATATTTATTACTTATTGATTTAATGGCCGTAAAAATGATCCTTAAAATCAACATGAACATCTCGAATCGAGTTGATGGAAAGCAGACCTTCATCGAGTCACACAATTTAAAATATCTATATTTTGCCCTGTTTTTAGACAACTCCAACCTCTGCCACCCGATGCTGCACCACCATTTGGTGGTGGGCAGTATAAGTAGCTCACATCTTTGGCTCTGAGTGAAACCAAGAGTGCAACACAAACTAGGACGGCCACTCGGTGGAGTGCACACCTCCGACAGGAAGAAGAGGTTACGTTTTGTATCTCACTGATAGCCCGGATCTGGATGCGGACCTGAACCAAAATCGAATCGGCTTGTTCTTGTCACCGAAACTCATCCATCCATATGTTTTTTACAACTTGTCCACAAATTATTGAAATATCGTGATATAATGTATATTGTTTTTGGCCCCATCTCTCAATGGTGAAGAATCACTTAAGAAAAAAAAAAATTAAAAATTCTCATATCTGGATTCAGATTCGGATCTTCACCAAAATCTAATCATTTTGTCCTTGTCACAGCACACCCAACCTGTCCACCAAGTTTCGTTTGAATCCGTCCACAACTTTTTGAGATAGGGCTAAAAACGATACGTACACCATCACTCAGAGGTGAAGAATCACTTTTACAATTCGAGTATCCAAATCCAGATCTTCACCAAAATATTGTTACGGTTGTGGAAATTCACAGAACACCATTCAAGCTTTCCAGAGATCATTTATGTCGATAAGTGTGTGTTCAGATTAGATTTCCCCACCGAGGTCTAAAGATATTTAATTCGTGTAACCGGGCTGTGATCTTTGAGTCAGCCATTATTCTTTTGCTATCTTTATTTTGAACAACCACATCTGAACAACCACAACCGCCTCTCAACAACCACAACATCTCCAACACAGCACCAACCACGACATCATCTATAAAACAATTTCTCGACAACCGCTGACATCTCCACGAACAACGGCAAATCGACGAACAAAATGGACAACAACAACTCCCGCCCCGGTATCCCTCAGAACGGGAAAACAGGATTGACGGTTGGAGCGGATCCCTCAGAATGGATAAACAGAAGTGACGGTTGGAAAACAACAACTGAGCCCAGCCGAGCTCTGCTGGAATTCCTTCCCCCCCCCCCCCCCCGTGCCGGGAAGCGATGGGCGAAGCTCCGTGGCGATAAAAAGGGCGCGTTCTGAAATCGGAGGAAGCAGTAAGGAGTGAGAGCCACAGGAGCCACATGTCCCAGCCATGAGACCGTGTGAGGGCACGAGGGAAAATTTGAGGGCAAGGCCCAAATTTGAGGATACCAACACAGGCGACGGGAATCTTGGCTGGTAGAACCAATAGTTTAAGCGACAGGCGCTTTTGGAAAGCCCCGGGGTAATTAAAAGTTGATGAATATTAGGGTAGAAAGGGAAGTGTACCTCTCCGCACCATCCATCCCTTCGCTCTCGTTGTGAGCCGCTGGACTCACCGTGGTAAAGTCGATCGCTGTGATCTGAGGAGGCCATTCTGAGGCTTAATTGGACCTCAAGACAGGATGCTAGCTCTCCCTTATTCCCCTCCTGGAAGGGAAGATAGGGGTTGGGAGTAGGCTAGGTGACATGATAGGTTAGCCAGACAGAAACGATAAAGAGGTAAGGGTGACGAATTTTTAAATAAAAAAAATAAAAAATTAAGATGGGGCTAAATTTGATTCTTGCAAATTAAGAGAGTGGGTGTGGACAGAGACAGGCAAAGACGATAGGTTGGGAGGGAGACAGTAGGGTAGGTCCGAGCCCGCCTTCAGACTGGTTGGCACCACCGCACTCCCTCCACACACCTCCAGAACGAGACAAGAGGCCGGCCAGCTTCATATGCCAGCCTGTTTTGCTACAACGGCCTGTGCCGGCCTTGCCATGCCATGTCTGCCTGCCTCTGCCTTGACCCCATGTCTGCTAGCCCTTATTTGCATTTGCCCCACACCATCCATTACCATGTGCGCCAGGATCATCGCGCAAGTTGCGGGGACTGCCCTGCAGCAAGCCCCACCGACCACTGTGTTTGCTTGCGCCAGTACCATCCACTGTTCTGCAGGGACTGCCGTGTAGGCAGCCGTACACGGGGACTGCATTGGTGCAGCCTGTGCACCGTTTGTGTTCTTACCTGCATTTGTTTCATGAGCCAGAGACTGCATTTGGGCAGCCTTGGCTCCCTGCTTCAAGAATGGCCTGTGGGATGGCATATGGCATGCCGGGTTGGGGTGAGTTGCCTCCAGCAGCTGAAGACATAAAAAGGTTCAGTGACAGACAACGGGGCCTTTTGAACAGGCCCCGAAGACATCCGACCTTCAGCTGCGGAGCGCTCACCCTGAAATACTGACTAACTTTGCCATGCCTTTTTTCCCCACAGAGTCCATCAGTCCTGGGCCATGGTTTAGACTTTAGTGTAAATGTACAAGTTAAGGTTCAGGTAAAATGTACATGAGTTGCTCCCCCTGCATGTTTGTCGTAGCGCCGGTAATTTAGATAAGTCGTCTGTATGAGTGAGTTTGTTTAGTTAGTTACTCAGCCCGTAGGTTATTTACTTTTGGAACACGGATACACCAAATGTCGCACTCAGGGATCCGAAGGTAAATCGTACTAGGGGAGAACGTACACATGAAGGCACACGAAAATTTGACGACTCGGGACGAGTCTTGAAAAAGGGGAGGGGGTAGTGTTACAGTTGTGGAAATTCACAGAACACCATTCAGGCTTCCCAGAGATCAGTAATGTCGATAAGTGTGTGTTCAGATTAGATTTCCCCACCGATGTCTAAAGGGATTAATTCGTGTAACCGGGCTGTGATCTTTGAGTCAGCCATTATTCTTTTGCTATCTTTATTTTGGAACAACCACATCTGAACAACTACAACCACCTCTCAACAACCACACCATCCCCACCACAGTGCCAACCACAACCACCTCTCAACAACCACGCCATCCCCACCACAGTGCCAACCACAACCACGACAACATCATCTCCTAAACAACCTCGACAACCGCCGACATCTCCACGAACAACGGCAAATCGACGAACAAAAAGACAACAACAACTCCCGCCCCGATATCCCTCAGAACAGGTAAATAGGATTGACGGTTGGGGCGGATCCCTCAGAACAGGTAAACAGGATTGACGGTTGGAAAACAACTGAGCCCAGCCGAGCTCTGCTGGAATTCCCCCCCCCCATGCCGGGAAGGGAGGGGCGAAGCTCCATGGCGATAAAAAGGGCGCGTTGAGACGCCGACGGAGAGTGAAGTTGGGGAGAGGAGACGCCGGCCAGTGTGGAATTGAGGAGGGTCGCCAGGAGTTGAGTCTGAAATCGAAGGAAGCAGTAAGGATTGAGAGGGTCTTTCTCCTTGCTCTCTCTCTCTCCTTGATCGACGGAGGTGCCAGTGGAATCGAGAGTGAAGTCAGGAGCGGGTGGAGTCCCGCGGAGTGTGGGCAGAGCCACCGAGGGTCGCCGAACCAGGGCCCAGCGAGTCACCAGGAGGGTGACAGGTAACCAGCACGGCCTCTCGGAGCTCTTGCGGTCTCCACAGCTCCGTGGATAGGATATTAAAGGCCTATGGGTCCAGTTCTGCCCCTCCCTTTCCTGGGGTTTCTTTGCATGAAAGCTGTGGCGCCTTGTCCATGAAGTAGTGAAATGTTAAGTGACTGTGTACAGAAATAATAGAACGGTTGTAGTTCTTTGTCTTGCTCGTGTTTTGTCCCTTACCTGCATTGCTTTACTGACTGCATGATTGCATACGTGTTTGCATGCATACGTGTTACAAATAAATGTCATTGTGTCAATGTTCACCTGTTCGTTGCGTCCTTTCCCTCAATTGAGCTGCCGTATTGCGTTCGGGATATTAGCTGGCTTTTAAATAGCCAATAAAGTAATCGGATCCGGCGGGGCTTGGCGATATACACCGCTCGGCAAATCGCAAATGGAGCGAGCTGCTTAAGCGGCTCGTTTCCAAGCAGGTCCCGTCGAGGTGTAAATCCCCGGCATTTCTGTCTGCGCGCATACTTAGGTAAATCGACAATTCGGCGATCGGACCCTGTCGCACGTGGACAGAAGAGTTGGCCGATTTACGGTGTGATTAAAAACACACCCGTAGCTGGATTTCGGCATTGATCCGAAAGCTTCGACAAGGTTTGCCACGTCCGGTGGGCGCGCGGCTGCAATTAGTTAAAAGTGGTCGCTCGCACGCCAGAGTGGTGAGAAACCATAACAATATAATGATTTGGTCCTAATCACATTCCAAACCTATCCACAAAATTTCGGCTGAATCCATCCATAACGTGATGAGATATCCTGCTCACAGACAAACAGACAGGGGTGAAAACATAACCTCCACACATACAGTATGTCTGATCATTGCTATATATGAGGGTCTAATATTTGGGGTTTTCGGTATTCATTATTTGGGGTTAATTAATAGGTAAGATCCAGTAGTTGGGGTTAATTAATAGGTAAGGTCCAGTCGTTGGGGTTAATTAAGAGGTAATATTCAGTAGTTGGGGTTAATTAATAGGTAAGGTCCAGTCGTTGGGGTTAATTAAGAGGTAAGATTCAGTAGTTGGGGTTAATTCGGTATGTTCAGGTTTAGTATTTGGGGTTAATTAATAGGTAAGGTCCAGTAGTTGGGGTTAATTAATAGGTAAGATCAAGTAGTTGGGGTTAATTAATCGGTAAGGTCCAGTAGTTGGGGTTAATTAATAGGTAAGGTCCAGTAGTTGGGGTTAATTAATAGGTAAGGTCCAGTAGTTGGCGTTAATTAATAGGTAAGGTCCAGTAGTTGGGGTTAATTAAGAGGTAAGATTCAGTAGTTGGGGTTAATTAATAGGTAAGATCCAGTAGTTGGGGTTAATTCGGTACGTTCAGGTTTAGTATTTGGTATTCCTCGAGTACAAAAAGGTCCAGTATTTGGGGTTTCTGAAAACAATCTCCCAACAAGGAGTCACGACCTCGAAATAAGAATGACGAGCCTGGTGCGCACGAAGTAAGAACACCCCACAGGCGATGAGGAAACATCAAGGATTTTAATGTGAAGAGGTTCAGTGACCAAGCATCACGCTTGCCAAGCGAGTTGCTCCTTCACGGTTTCCAATGGAGGGACGAGCGCTCCACAAGATAATTGGTAACTGAACGTGAGGGAGGAACAAACAATGTTGATTAATTGATCTTAGCACTTTTTATTATGTATATTCTGACATGGATCAGATCGAAAGGATTTCGTCGACACGAATACTGAGGATAAAATTTCGTTGTCCAGATCTACTAGAATCTAGTAATAACACACAACTGACCCGAATCGAACGTGAAAACAGCCTATCCAAAAATAAATATTGTGACGTTCACGGGACTTGAACAGTCCCGCTAACGTAGAATGAGCCGAAACGATGGAGACGGTTTATTTATTTATAACCCAAAGATGGCGGTTCTAATCGCTCCACCGCAAACGGGACGAGGAAGGTGGCAAGAGTCGCTTTTCACTGAGTTGATAACGTTTATTCCTCTAACCAGAAATAACAAGACTCGGCAAGAAGAGGGATCCGGGGCGATTCGACGGGATGGTGGTGTGGGTTCGGGCGTGGGAAAAACACAGACAATTCCAATGAATATACAAATCTCAAACCCTCTAAGGCGCCAGGTACAGGTACACACACACACACACACACACACACACACACACACACACACACACACACACACACACACACACACACACAAACACACACAAAACGTAGCTGGTCCTGGTGGTCAGGCTGGCCCGTGGTGCACACGCAACAGTCCCTGGATTGGCGCCGGCCGAGCTGGCGTTGCGCTCGTCAGGGGCAGGAGACACCGTGATACTGTCGACCTCCTGGTCTTGGCCCAAGTCTGCTCACAGCCGCCAGGGAACCAGTTCTGGCACCAAGTTGCGAGCAGGAGAGGGAGGCAGGTCCGCCCTCCGTTCGACCCCGTACTCCGAACCAGCAGAGCCCCTGAGCCAACCGAGCCGAGGCACGAAGCACAGCAGGGCCTCGAGACACGATGAAACCAGGGCCGAATCAGCGCAACAACACAGTACGCTCCCAGCACAACAGCCTCCACCAAAACGGTCTTTCTGTCCCGATCTTCTTCCTCCTCTTCCTTTTCGCCCCCGAACAGAACCTTTTTATCCTCCCGTCCTCGTCACTTCCAATCGAGCCGTTTTATTGGCCCTGCGCCGTCGCCTTCCACCAATCGTGATCACGGGGCGGAGCCATCCGCAGCACTGTCCTGTGACGTCACGGCAAGCCTCCAGGGACTACTAAAAGGGGTTTACGCAGACACACTTACCCTATCCCGTATCCCTATCTAATTACGTGACAATTATCATTTCCCCCTTGAAGAAATGGACATTTACTAGACAACTTATCACCACTGAATTGCTACTTATTACATCGAGATCCTGGTACACTCGAACAGCATGGCATACCTAATTAAACATCCTAATTACCCTTTGAATGCATACCCCCCCTCAAACGTAACAATATTGCTACACAACACCGGCTGCCGAATTAGTTTGAAACGAAAATCGAGTCTCCACTTGAAATAGAGCACGTATGTGAAATGAATGAGAGAGAAAGGCCTTCGGTTTGAATTAGGCTTTAATTTGCTTGATTGAAGCCATCTCTACAAACACAAACAAAAAGATGCATCAACAATCGATTACAGCGAACTATAATGATAATTAACCAGCAAACACACAGAGCTCGGTACACTCTCAACTCTCACCGTTTTAGCCTCAGTGGACTACTCTAGTTAACGACAAGAACCGAGGGACCGTCCTTTCGTCAGAGCAGTTTGGCAGTTATTGCTTGACAAGCAAATCACACGTCACGTGGTACGGCTTTGTCTTCTTCTTCTTTAATTTCACCACATTCTCTCCATCTTTAAAATTTAACTCTATGTTCAGCTTATACATCATGATTTCTTTAAAGCTATAGACTATAGAAACATACATTTCAAGCAGTGAGAATTATTATGGGCATAATAATGTGGACCCCCTGAACCCCTTGGGAAGCCTCGGTTGGTGTCGGGGATGACTCCACGTTCGCTCTCGGGTAATATTTTGCAGCTTTGTCTGCATCAAGCCCGACATTACCCTTTTCGGGTGGAGAAGTACCAGAAAGAGAAGCACCTGAGGGAGAAGCACCAGTGGTAGCCAGATGGCGAACCGACACAGTGGTCTCCCTGCCATCAGGAAGTCTAACATGAGCATACTCAGGATTAGTATCGATGAGTTCAACCTTATCCACCATTGGTTCATACTTGCTTTGTCGTACCGGGTGCTTCATGAACACAGTACCAGGATAAGTTAGCCAGTTGGGCACCGATTGACCACCGGTGTATCGTCGTTGGTGGGTAAACATTCGTTCATGCGGAGTAGTATCGATGGACGTACAGAGCAAAGAGCGTATGGAATTCAGGGCATCGGGGAGGATAATCTCCCACTGCTCAATCCCCAGTCCTCTCGATTTCAGCGCCAGGGTTACGGCTTTCCAAATAACTCCGCTATACCATTCCACCTGTCAATTACCTTGTGGGTTGTAACTTGTCGTTCGACTTGTTGCAATGCCGTGTTCATGTTGGAACTGTTTGAGTTCATCTGACATGAAACACGCACCTCTGTCAGAATGTATGTACAACGGTTTCCCAAACATGGCAAAGAGTTCAGAGAGACATTTCACGACGGTGCTCGAGGTCATATCTGAACACGGGAATGCAAACGGGAACCTTGAGTATTCGTCAACAACAGTGAGTATGTATCTGTTATTCGTTTCAGTTGGCAAGGGCCCTTTGAAGTCGATGTTTAGTCTCTCGAAGGGTGAAGTAGCCTTGATCAACTTGCCTGGAGCTGCGCCATAGAATCTGGGTTTTAGTTCAGCACAAACAGGGCAAGAAGCACTCATTTGTTTAATATTGTTGTGCTTGAGGAAATTCGCAAACCACCATTCAGGTCCCGTAGGTGAGATATCTCTGTAAGTACATGTGTAGTTAACCCCAAACCCGTTGTTTAGAGGGAATAAATGTGATTCATTCGGGCTGCGACCCTTTAAGATAGCCGTTTTTCTGTTCTATCTTTATTTTGAAACAACCATGTCTCAACCGCCATCACACAACAACCACCAACCGCAACGCCGCTTCACAACAACAACAACAACAACGCCAACAGCCACGACCTTTACCTTCACAACTCGCTCTCGCAAACATCACATCACCACCATTCCAAGCGTCACCGTGGCCAGGGACCGCCACTTTAGACCCTCCACCACCTTCGCCTCTCCTTCTGCGGCCATTCCCGCACCACTTGTGAACGCCGAGCGTCAGGCTGTCCTGGCCTCGTGCGGGACGCGCGCCGAGCCTCGAGTGCAAAAAGCGGCCTTTCCGAGGGGAAGTTGGATCAGGAATGATACACGCCCACTTCTGATCCGTCCAATCATTAAGCGCGGGGCGATTTGGCCCCGCCTCCAGACGCGTCGGAGTAGAATCAGTATATGCAAATTCGAGGATCAGGGGAGGTTCACGCCCACTTTTCCTCCGTCCAATGGGTGAGCGTGGCTCCGCCTCCGAGCTCATCCTGATCCAGAAATTTGCATATGGGTTCTCCTGCCGTACTATAAAGCGCCGAGCGCGGGGTGAATTCAGTCAGTTTTGGGTCGGAAGCAGTTGGAGGCGGTCGGGGTTTTGGGCTCGGGCGAGTTGAAGAGGTGTGGCGGCGGCGGAGTGTGGCAGCAGCAGTCAAGACGGGTCTGGAGGAGAGTCAGTCTGTCGGGGTTCGGAGTCTGTCCGGGAGCTGCAGAGAGGGGAATAGATCTGCATTGTTGTGTTTCTTTTGCAATTGCTTTTGGTGCATAATTGTTGTAATTGTATATGTGTGCTTTCCGTGTGCCGCGGAATAAATGTGCCTTATGTTGAACTGTTTTTCCCGTTTCGCTTCGTCTTTTCTTTAATTGAATCTCCATCTTACTTCACGTAAAGGGTTGGTAGTGGGCTAAATACGCCCGATAATTAATCGGAACCGTCGAGGTTGACGATAACACCGCTCGGTTATCCCGATAGTACGGAACGGGTCGCTTAAAGTGGCCTGAGTCCGGAGTCGACCTGCGGCGAGGTGCGATCGCCCGGTCTACCCTCCGTGTGGGTACTTAGGTAGGTCGAATTTGGCGAACAACCCTATCCCACGCGGGGGGCCGATTGGCACGATCGTGGTGAGGCCGAAAGGCCCACCCGTGACTAGTTCCCGGCGTTAGTCCGAGAGGGTCACGACAGAATTGTCCATCCGGTGGGCGACATGCCGCGATTCGAGTTACGTGGCCGCTCGCACGCCGGCGGGCGCGAATTCGCAACACTGGTGTCAGGAGTGAGATACAAACCCATCCCCCTCCTTGCGGCACTGGTGTCGGAGAGCGGGAAAACGGGCTCTCCTGTCTCCAGCTAAATTCACGGGAATCGGTCCAGGGGTGAGAGGAGCAACCCCCGATTCCCTCCAAATTACGACCGATTCAAATTAGCCCTTTACGAGAAGTAAGATGGAGTCTCAAGGCGAGCGGGAGCTGGGGTATTAGGTATGTGTAGTCATGTAGGATCCATGGCCCAGGTCGGTTCTTTTTATAATTATAACCCCACCACTAACTGTGGTCAGTGGGAGCGGCTTGAGCACGAACTTTGCCGGCAAACGGAGTCGCACAATGGCAGCGCGATTGCACCTCAGCGCAGCACAGAGCGGGCTGATATTAATGGCACAGCACGAGGCGTGAGCTCCCAGTCACCGGTTCAAGGCACGTGGTCACGGCATGTGCCATGGCAGGCGTGGCAGGATGACTATGCGAGCATTGGCAGGCTTCAGGCACAATTGGGGGATGTCTTGGAAAAGGTGAAGCGTTATGAAGAATATATCGAGGAAGTGCAAAGTGGAGTGGACGAGTCACAACGGCACGCAGACGAGCTTCAGAAAAATTACGTGTACGGGGGGACACAGCAATTGGACGATTTACTGGAACGAATTCGGTGGCAAAAACACGACTTGGCCAATAGAATCGACGAACTATGTGGGAAAAAGAATTTGGTATTTTATACCCGTCAGTTGGAATATGCGAAGAGCAAACTGAACAAAAGAATAGAGGAACAGCAGATTGGTATCTCCCAGGAAAGGAAACAATGGGAGGAAGAATGGAAAACCGAGCTCGAAAAGAAACAAAAAGGAGCACGACTTGGAAGTAAAACAATTAATGGAAAAATTATTGGAGGAAGCAAGGCGGTTCAAAGAACTGGAGGGGACAGTAAGGGAAATACAGTTGGAAGAGAAAAAATATGAACACGATGGGGAGTTGGAACAATTGAAGGAAGAGATAAGAACAGGCAATCAGGAAAGAGAAAGCCTAGAATGGAAGATAAAAAGAGGAGAGAGACAGCTGGAGGAAAGGACGGAGGAATTGCTGGAAAAGTCAGAACAGTTCGAAGAACTGCAGGGAGAATTGAGGGAGGAAGGAGAAAGGAAAACAAAGCTCGAAAAGGAAAAACGCAAACAAGATGCGGAATTAGAACTACTGAAGCGAGAGGTAAGGGCAAGCCAGTTTAAAAGAGAAATCCTGGAAGGGGAGATAAGAATGGGAAAGGAATGGCAGAAAAAAACTAATTGAATACAGTAAAAAAGGGACGAATTGAGGAGGGAAGCGGTGGAAAGAAGAGATGAAATGAGTGAAGAAGCACGCAAATTGAGAAAGGAATTGGAAAAGAAAGCTTCTGAGTTACAGAAACACCAAAACAAAGAGACGGAATTACAAAAAGAGTTGAGGATGGTGAGAGAAGAAAGAACGACAGCAGAGAATGAAACGTTAAGGAACCACACTGAGCAGATTGAACAATTAGAAGCCAAAGCAAAGTCGGAGTGTGCGGAGATGAGAAAGGAATTGGAAAAGAAAGTTTCTGAGTTACAGAAACACCAAAACAAAGAGAGGGAATTACAAAACGAGTTGAGGATGGTGAGAGAAGAAAGAACGACAACAGAGAATGAAACGTTAAGGAACCACACTGTACAGATCGAACAGCTGGAAGCGAAGGCCAGATTAAAGAATGAAATGCAAGAAAGAGTAATGATGGAAGAACAAATCAGACAGGAGAAGGAAGTCAGCCAACTGAAAGAAATCACGAGATTGCAGAATGAGATACAAGGAAGAGAGTGGAATAGGAAATGCAAAGAACAAGGAATCAGACAGGAGAAAGAAATCCGTCAATTGAAGGAAACGATGAGATTGCAGAACGAGGAACAAGAGAGACAGTGGAATAAAAAACTGAAAGAGTATGAATTTGAAACAGAACGACAAAAGGAAAAAAATAGGTTGGAATACGAGGAGAAGTTGAAGGAGCAAGGAATGAAGCAGGAAGGAGAAATCAGGAGATTTAAGGACACAATGAGATTGGAGAGGGAAGAACGAGAGGAACAATGGAATAGAAAACAAAAAGAACATGAATCTGAGGTTGACCAATTGAAAGAAAAGCTGAGGCTGGAGTACGAGGAGATAGACAAAGAACAGCGAATGAAACACAAAATGGAGATGAACCAAATGAAGAAAACCATGAAACTGGATAAGGAAAGACAGGAGAGGAAACAAGGAAGAGTAATGAGACAGCAGCGAATGAAACACAAAACGGAGATGATCCAAATGAAGAAAACCATGAAACTGGAGAAGGAAAGACAGGAGAGGAAACAAGGAAGAGTAATGAGACAGCAGCAAATGAAACACAAAAAGGAGAGTAACCAAATGAAGCAAACCATGAAACTGGAGAAGGAATGACAGGAGAGGAAACGAGGAAGAGTAGTGAGAGAACAGCGAATGAAACACAGGAAGGAAATGAGCCAATTGAAAGAAACAATGAGATTGGAAAACAAAGAGCAGGAGGAACAGTGGGAGAGAAAACAACAACTATATGAGTGTGAAATTGAACAACTAAAACGGAGAGCGAGATTGGAGTCAACGGAGATTGAGGAGCTCCGGAGGGAGAACGAACAGCTAATGGGGCTCAGAGAGAAAGAACGACTCAGATGGGAAGGAAAAAGGAACCAGGAAGAGACAGAAATAAGGAACAAGGAGAGAAAATGTATAGAGACACGGGATACAGAAAAAATAGAGGAGAGACTGCATGATAATGACAAGGTTAGAGACGTACACACACACACGGAGGTAGGGGAGGATAATGAGGGGGAGCTGGCGGACTGGGTGGAGACCCAGAGCGAGCAGCTGGATGGCCTACTCCAGGAACGAGGGGAGGGAGTATGCCCCCTTGAGGCGAGTCACGACCAGGTGAGTTCGGTCGTGTCGAGCGAGGTTGAGGGGACGGATGCTGTGGACGGGTGCACGCCGAGCTTGGGGGGTATAGAGGCCCCGGAGACCCTTGTGGGGACACGAATCCCCAGTGTGGTTGTCCCGGTGTGTGTGGTGCAAGGTGTGAGTGCGTCCCCGTGTGTGGAAGCGACCCCGTGTGTGAGTGGTGTGGTGGTAAGTGTGCAGAAGGGTGTGATTCCCAGCACGCCGTGTGTAAAAGGGGCACCGCAAGTGGAAGAGGCCGCACGAGTGAGTGGAAGGCCGCGAGTGAGTGGAGCCACGTGTGCGAGAGAGGTGGCATGCGTGAGTGAACGGCCGAGTGCAAGGGAGACCGTGTGTGTGAGAGAGACAGCGTGTGCAAGGTCGTTGTGTGTAAGGGAGATGTCGGTCGGCATGCGGGAGCACGCAGCCGCGTCTCCCGGTGTGAATGTAATGGAATGGAGTATGAGCGTCGTGACACGCAGGTGTGCGTGGGTTGAATGGCGATGACAACGACGACATGTGAGGGACAAAAGCGAAGTAGCGGCTGTAGCTGTTTCGGGGACCGTGCCGGGTTCACCCAGCAGCGAGCGCGAGGTCCGTGCTGTGCAACGCACGAGGCCTCCACGTGCTCGCTTGCGGGAGTGAAGTCCCGGTCCGGAAACGCACGCGGTGGATTTGCTGATCCCGCGGACGGACAAAGTTTAGGCAGGATAACGAATTTGGACCGGACGGGTTCTCCACGCGGGCGTGTGTGTTAAGCTCCAACGGGCAGAGCACATGTGTTCGCGTGGGAAACCCCTCGAGACGTGGGGCTTGTGTTTTTTTTATGCGCACGGTGACGTCATGGCTGCACGTGGGGTTGGAATCCAGCAGGAGGGGTATCCCTGCCGGATGGTACCGTCCAAGGAGGGACGAGGTACACGTGCAGCTGCATGATGTCACGGGCAGGTGCAAAGTGCGCGAGCTGTGAGTTGCCGCGCTGGTGCTGCGCATGTGGGAAAAAGAAAAGCAAGCCTCACTTTCGGGTGCAAAGGATTCCTGGGCAAGGGGTGAAAGACCCCCTTACCCCTGGGTACAGGATGGAAACTAGTTAGGGGGAAGGGTTAGCTTAGTTAGACCGACTTCATGGGGCAGGGGTAAGTCCTCATGGAGTCCGTGGAATGGATTAGTTAGAGGGATTGTAGCCAGATTTAGGTGGGGAAATGATTTTTTTTGACTTTGAGGACATGGACAGGCAGTGAATGTGTAGAGGGGACGTAGTTTAGCTATGTAGTGTTAAATGGAACGTGCTACTAGTATAAGGGACGACGTGGGAGCACGAGTTAGTTAGGGTAGGTAGTTAGAAGGGTGGCAGAATTCTGCGGTGTGCGTGTTGAAGAGTTGGTGAGTTGTGACGTGAGTACATGTTGAGTGAGTGAGGCCAGCGGGTCTTTGTGAGTGGAGCGAATGGGGAATACATGGTGTGATGAGTGAGTGGGGGGAGGAGTGACTCCCACCCAAGGGACCCCGGGGTCAGTATAAAGTAAGTGAGCTAGGGGGTTCGTCAAATTTACAAAATGGAGGTCGTTTTGTTGTTGGTGGGAAAGTAGGCTCGATACCCATTTGGAGGGGTGCAGGAGCCCTGTTGACAGGCTGGGAGCGTGGCTGCGAAAGGTGAGTATCGCTGAGTGGGTACCCCGGGCACCAGGCTAGTCAGCCGTAGTAGGCCAAGGGCCCATGGGGGGCCGGGATAGCGTAGTGGGCACGGGTGCGCCCGCTTGGTGCGGGGGCCCGGGGCGCCATTAGCCGCGTGGGCAGTGTTGTGGGCACGGGTGACCCTCGGAAAAGGGGCCGGGAAGCCAGCCTGCCACGTGTGCGTTTCAGGGGAGGTGCCATGGGGGGCATTCCCCGGTGTTTAGGGAGCTGGTAGGCTCGGAGGAAGTGTAGTGCCCGGGGGTGCCATCGTAGGGGAATCGGCAGAGGGTCGTGCCTGCCAAGGGGAGCCACGCGTCCCAGCCATGAAACCGTGTGAGGGCACGGGAAGAAAATTGGGGGGCGAGGCCCGAAATTTGAGAGGACACCAACACAGGCGACGGGAATCTGGGTTGTTAGAACCAATAGTTTAAGTGAGAGGCGCTTGTTGAAAGCCCTGGGGTAGTTTAACAGTTAAATGGATAGGGTAGATTAGGAAGTGTACCCCTCCGCACCATCCATCCCTTCGCTCTCGTTGTGGGCTGCTGGACCCACTTTGTGTTATAGATCGCTGAACTCTGGGGAGGCCATTCTGAGGCTTCGTTGGGCCTTGACACAGGACGCTAGCTCTCCCTTATTCCCCTCCGGGAAGGGAACGTAGGGGTTGGGAGTAGGCTAGGTGACAGGATAGGTCAGCCGAACAAGGACGATAAAGGGGGTTAGGGGACGATTTATAGTGGGGAAGTAAAATAAATAAAACAAAAAAAAATAGTTGGGGCTAAATTGGGTTTTTTACAAATTAAGGGGGTGGGTAGGGACAGTGACAGGCAAAGGCGATAGGTTGGGAGGGAGACCGTAGGGTATATCCGAGCCCGCCTTCCGAGTGGCCAGCACCACCGCACTCCCTCCACCAACCTGCACTGCAAGGCAAAGGCCGGCCAACTTCATCTGCCGGTTGAGTTTTGATTCAAGGCCTGTGCCGGCCACTTCATCTGCTGGCTGTGTTCCTTCAAGGCCTGTGCCGGCCAGATCGTCAGCCGGCTGTGTTTGCCTGCAGCGGCCCTGTTCTGCAGGCTTTGTTTGCCTGCTGCCTTTGCCATGCCATGCCCACTGCCCCTGTTCACCAGCCCCGTTCAATTCTGCTTTACCCCCCCCCCCCCTGTTCATTTCCATGTGCGCCAGGATCAAGGCAACAGTTTGCAAGCTGCAGGAACTGCCCCGTTGGCAGCTACAACACGGGCCTGCAGTGGCGGCCCGTGCACCGTGTTTGCGTCCATCCATCCATCCGTTGTGCTCATTGCGTGTGCCACTTGAGCTGGCACGGAGACTGCGTTTGTGCAGCACATGCCCCGTTGTGGTTCACTGCGTTCAGTTTAAAAAGGGGAGGCCTTGGACTGCGTGTGAGCAGCCGGCCACGTTCCCTGTCACCTGCATTGCTTGAGCCAGAGACTGCATGCGAGCAGCCTGGCTCCCTGCTAACTGCTTTCTTTTTGCAGAATCCATTGATCCTGGGCCATGGTTTAGTGTAAAATTTGTAAGTTAATGTTAAGATGTACTGTACATATGAGTGTGCCCCCGGCATGTCTGTCTTAGCGCCGGCAATTTTATTTAAGTTGTCCGTGTGAGTGGGTTTGTTTAGTTAGTTACTCAGCCCTCAGGTTATTTATTTTGGGGACACGAATACCATGAATGTCGCACTCAGGGATCCGTAGGTAAAATGTACTAGGGGAGAACTACACATGATGACACACGAAAATTTGACGACTCGGGACGAGTCTGTAAAAAGGGGAGGGGTAGTGTTGTCGTGAGGAAATTCGCAAACCACCATTCAGGTCCCGTAGGTGAGATATCTCTGTAAGTACATGTGTAGTTAGCCCCAAACCCGTTGTTTAGAGGGAATAAATGTGATTCATTCGGGCTGCGACCCTTTAAGATAGCCGTTTTTCTGTTCTATCTTTATTTTGAACCAACCACGTCTCAACCGCCATCACACAACAACCACCAACCGCAACGCCGCTTCACAACAACGCCAACAGCCACGACCTTTACCTTCACAACTCGCTCTCGCAAACATCGCATCACCACCATTCCAAGCGTCACCGTGGCCAGGGACCGCCACTTTAGACCCTCCACCACCTTCGCCTCTCCTTCTGCGGCCATTCCTGCACCACTTTTGAACGCCGAGCGTCAGGCTGTCCTGGCCTCGTGCGGGACGCGCGCTGAGCCGCGGGTGCAAAAAGTGGCCTTTCCGAGGGGAAGTCGGATCAGGAATGATAGACGCCCACTTCTGATCCATCCAATCATTAAGCGCGGGGCGATTTGGCCCCACCTCCAGGCGCGTCGGAGTAGAATCGGTATATGCAAATTCGAGGATCAGGGGAGGTTCACGCCCACTTTTCCTCCGTCCAATGGGCGAGCGTGGCTCCGCCCCCGAGCTCATTCTGATCCGGAAATTTGCATATGGGTTCTCCTGCCGTACTATAAAGCGCCGAGCGTGGGGCGAATTCAGTCATTTTTGGGTCGGAAGCAGTCGGGGTTTTGGGCTCAGGCGAGTTGGAGAGGTGTGGCGGCGGCGGAGTGTGGCAGCAGCAGTCAAGATGGGTCTGGAGGAGAGTCAGTCTGTCGGGGTTCGGAGTCTGTCGGGGAGCTGTAGAGAGGGAAAGCCGGGAGCGCGGTCGGGGTCGCAGTGGAATCGCTCGTCGCGGGACCCAAGCAAGCCAGCTATCCTCTTTCCCCAGAGCATCTACAATTCCCCCCTTCCCCCGCGCTGAGATAGTGCGGAAAGGGGGCCCCGTTCCCACCCCATTCCAAGCAGTGCCAACGAAACCCGCGGAGAAGCGTGGAGTCGGGGCACCGCCACGGCATTTGCGGCTCATCACAAGACGGGTAGGCTCCACCCGGTCTCGCGCCCACAGCCCCGTCTGCCCCCTTGTCGTTGAGGGTGGCCCTTTTCTTTTGCTTTTGAGTATATGTGTTGTCGGCGCCGTCTGTAAAGTAAAACTGTGTAAGTGTTGCCATGTGCTCGCATCGTCGGTAGTAGATCTGCATTGTTGTGTTTCTTTTGCAATTGCTTTTGCTGCATAATTGTTGTAATTGTATACGTGTGCTTTCCGTGTGCCGCGGAATAAATGTGCCTTATGTTGAACTGTTTTTCCCGTTTCGCTTCATCTTTTCTTTAATTGAATCTCCATCTTACTTCACGTAAAGGGTTGGTAGTGGGCTAAATACGCCCGATAATTAATCGGAACCATCGAGGTTGACGATAACACCGCTCGGTTATCCCGATAGTACGGAACGGGTCGCTTAAAGTGGCCCGAGTCCGGAGTCGACCTGTGGCGAGGTGCGATCGCCCGGTCTACCCTCCGTGTGGGTACTTAGGTAGGTCGAATTTGGCGAACAACCCTATCCCACGCGGGGGGCTGATTGGCACGATCGTGGTGAGGCCGAAAGACCCACCCGTGACTGGTTCCCGGCGTTAGTCCGAGAGGGTCACGACAGAATTGTCCGTCCGGTGGTCGACGTGCCACGACTCGAGTTACGTGGCCGCTCGCACGCCGGCGGGCGCGAATTCGCAACAATATCTTCGATAGAATAGGGAAGGTTTTGTCGACGCACAAAGTGTGCCATTCTGGTTACTCCTGGGTGGCATAGACATGAAGGTCCTTGCAATGCCTGACCTGATGTTGCCGAACAGTGGATCCGTGAAAAGGTGTCTGCAGCAGGGTTGTCCCTCCCAGGCCGATAAACAATGTCATAACTATAACAAGATAGACAGATGCGCCATCTCATTATTTTGTCACTTTTAATTTTTCCATTATTTTTTCCATCAAACATAAAAGCAACGGATCGCTGGTCCGTGATGAGCGTGAAGTGGTTGCCCAGTAAATAATGTCTCCATTTACGTAGGGCTTCGACAATAGCGTATACTTCATTCTCTATCACTGAGTATCTCTGCTCGCTTCCAGAGAGAGTTCTCGAGAAGAACGCGACGGGTCGACCAGACTGATTGAGCGTCGCGGCGATCGCAAGCGTCCGTTTCCACCACGATTGGTACTGTGCTATCGATAGACAATACCACGGAGTTGCTGATGTCGTCTTTGAGGCTGTTGAAAGCATTTAAAACAGCAGGGTCTAGCAGGAAGTTCTTGCAATGCACTAGAGGATGAATTTTCTCAGAATATTGGGGAATCCATTTAGCGTAGTACACGAACATCCCAATCACCCGACGCAATGACTGCAGGCCATGAGGGGGAAGTTCGCGGAGCGGGCGCAAACGTTCAGGATCAGGCTTCATCGCGCCGTCGGCTATTGGGTATCCGAGTAGATCGATTGACTTTCCCGAGAATACACATTTGTCATAGTTCAGTGTCAGATTATATTTTCTTGCAATATTCAAGAATCTGTCCAGATTTGCATCATGTTCTTCCCGATTCTTTCCGCACACCGTGACATTATCCACGTAAACGAAAGTGTCTTTTAGGTTTTTGTCTGAGATGATATTATCCATGTCTCGTTGAAAACAAGCTACTCCATTAGTGACACCGAATGGGATTCTCCTGAATTGATAGAGTCGCCTACCTGCCTCGAACGCGGTGTAAGGTTTGTCTTCCTCTCGAATGGGAATCTGATGATACGCGCTTCACAAATCGATGGTGCTGAATATTTTGTAATTGGCCACGCGTTCGACCATCTCGTCTATTCGTGGCAATGGGTCTGCATCGAGGTGAGTGTAGCGATTGATCGTTTGAGAATAATCGACAACCATTCGTTTCTTATGGTTCTGGTTGGTGGTCACCAATACTTGCGCACGCCATGGCGAATCGCTCGGTTCTATAATACCTTCTTCCAGTAATCCCTTAGTTTCAGAAGCAATGAAGTTCGTATCGGCAGTGGTATATCGTCGCGATTTGATCGCTATCGGTTTGCAGTCCAAAGATAAGTTTGCAAACAGCAGGGGGGGGGGGTGGCGATACTTCTGCGGTGGCCAGAGCATTTAGAATTAGACAAGGTTTTCCCCCGCCAAAGGGTATTTCGACACTAGTGTGCTGCTTGAGGACGTTATGACCCAAGATTACATCTGCACATAAATCACGAAGTACTAGTACCTTTGCATCACGATACGTGTAGCCTTTTATGTCCAGCTCAACGTTACAGTATCCTCGTGTGCTAGACTGCAGTGATGTCGAAGCCGTGCATACTGTATTGTCGGTCGGGTAGATCTTCCATTGTCTGTCTCTCGCTCGTGAGCTGCTGACGAAACTCTGATCTACCGGTATCGATCAGCGCCTCAGCCATATGCCCGTTGATTCGTACTTTGATAGACTACCCGGCGAAGCAGCGGTTACCTTCTTTTGAGAGTAGAGGGCAGCTGAAGTCGGTTTATTTCGTTTAAGAGTAGATTTGCAAACCTCGGCATAATGTCCTTTCTTGTCACAGTTCATACAGATGGCATCCCTGGCCGGGCATTTGCTTCGTGGGTGTCTTTTATACCCACAAAAGAAACATTTAGCAGCCGAAGTGGTTGCAGAGGAGTTCGACGAGGTTGGCGTGTCTGATTTCCCGGAATTATCTCCATCTTCGGTTTCGGGGGTAACTCGGGAAGTTCCTTGAGTTTCCGTGGTAGGTAGTGTGGTGTACTGGATAGAAGATGCTTAGCAGGCAGACACGAGCGGGGGAACAGTCGAGCCGGGCTGTGTTGCACAAGCGCGAGCGTACTTTGCCCGCGGCTCTCCTTTATTACGTATTCAGCACACTCACGAGCCGGGCGACTCCAGCATTACAACGCCTCAGGCGGCGCGCACACCTTATATCCCTTGCAGACCCGATGACCACGCCGACCCCTCCTCCCATCATCATGCCCCGCCCTGCATGCCCGCAGGCTACACCACACTCCTCCCTCCTAAAACTATGATTATTAAATGATCACCATCATAATAAGCATAAACAACACGAAGGACTACGGTATAATAGTCGACAAGGCACAAAAAATGAAAACAGCGAAGTATAACAGCACATCACATCATATAATGCGTGAAAGCGAGCTAATGGAGCTGCCACGGCCAGATTCCGAAGACGGAGGTGCACACAGCACCTCCCAAACTCTGGCCGCGTTACCGATATGAAGCAGCAAGGCGAAAAGCACAGCAGCCCTACACAGCGGAAATGCCCCCAGGCGGCTCATGCTGACATGGCCCTCGGCGAGGCCGTGGCGATCTCCCGAGCAAACCTCCCCCGGCACCATCAAACGCCTCCGGCCCACTTCCCCCAGGCAGACCCGACGCAGATAAACATTCCGAGGCCAGAAGCCCGCCGTCTGGAAGCCGTGGCACCAGCGCCAGCCTCGATCGACCTTGGATGGGGGCGCTGAACAGCGCCGCTGGCTGGACGCACTCAATGCTCCAAAAACAACCCACCCACCACAATCAGTTGAGACGCCAACGCCCATCTAAACGGCCTTGAGCGAACACAGAGAGCTGCGCCCGCAACCAGAGGTGGGGGTAACGCTGACCAGCGCACCAGTCTTGGCTCCGAGTCGATCTCCGAGACCCACACGGCAGTTAGACGGTAGCAATTCCATTTAAACCACACTTCAATCATAGGCTCGTTATAAATCACTACGAACATCATCTGAACTATTGCAAACTCATTTTTCCGTACAGCGCGTTCTTTTGATAAAATCCCAGCACATGACAAAGCAACTACCCGCGGCCCGGGACAATGGAAGGCCAACCCAACCTTTTTATTCGCCACCACCGCTCCCAAAGCCACCACATCGCATTGATCATAATACAAATCCCATTGATTGAGCTCCGCCAAACCCACTCTCACGCGGGAACTGCTGGCATTTATTTCAACAACGTTAAACTGCATCACTAGAGCAAGGAAAAACACATATGCAATGAACAGCAACCCACAACCCACATCACGAGTCCGTCTCTTGGTTGTCGACTCGATGTTGTGACTCGCGACTTCCTTTAACGCCACGGGCTCATCGCAACCTGTTGAAGCTGCCCGAACAACACCGGCGCGCATTGCCTCACGAACGCTGCCGAAGCACGGGAACTCATCGCGAGAGCTGATACGGCTCTCGCCGCTCCCGAACCGTACATCACCGCCGCAGGCAGCAACGAACGGCCGCTCCCGTTGCATCGACGCGGCTCCCGCCGCCAGAACCTCGCCCTCGGTACTCGACGAAGGCATCGAAGAGAGCACTGGCACACCTGGAGGTACGAACCGGAGATCCAGCCCGAGGTGCGCCAGCCAGTCCCGACCCAAAAGGGCGGGCCCCTCCCCTCGCACCACGAACACCGAGAGCCGGGCGCGTCGACCTCGGTAGCGCACCGAGACGTCGGCCCTCGCAAGCGGTGCAATCGCTTCACCGGTGTACGTGTACAGTGACAAGGCCGTCTTGACCAGGCGAACACCGCGAAGACCACGAGCCGCCTGTTCACCCATGACCGACACCGCAGCCCCGGTGTCCACGCAAAACACGGTCGGCTCGCCATTCACCTCGACCTCCATCGTGAACGGCGTCGTCATCTCCGAACCAACGGAAAACAGACTCAACCGTGGTTGCATCTCCTGCTCCGTTCCGCCGGCATCGCCATGCCCCGGTTGCAGGCCGATCTCCAGGTCACTGGGGTCCTCCCGCACCTCGTCATCCAAGACCCCAACGGAGGCCCCCGCCATCCGACACACGCTTCAAATGTCCCACCTTGTGACAATGCAAACACACGGTGTTCTTATACGGGCACATTTGTCGCAGGTGAACAGGCGGCGCAACCGCTTCGCCGGTGTACGCGCGCGATGCGCGGGCAGCACGAGTGGACTCAATTCGACACCCGATCAGTGCCCCGATCACTTCAACCGCCCCTGCCACTGATCTTGTCATCTCCGGATCAATTGGAAGCAGGTCTAACTCCGGCAGCATCTCCCGCTCCGGGTCGCTGGAATCTCTGTGCCCCGGCCGCAAAACTCGACCCGGGCGTCACCGTGCACGCCATGCACCGAACACCATGCCGGCAGTAGGTCTTGACCCGGGACGGAAGGACCGCTTCGCACACCGCCATCTATGACTGTAATGATGGGCGATGACTCTCGGCGCACACCCCGTAGACATCCTCGAGTGCTCAGACCGCCGTCCGAGTGACTGCATTGCAACGCTCGCCCACGACCCGCGCCGCAGACCGTGCGCGCGGCCGTACGTGCCTGGCACCTCGCACTGACCCCCGGACCATCTGCTGTGCCCCGACCATCGAGACCCCGGACATTCTTCAGAGCTCGCGCGACGTCCCACGCCGCGTTCGAGCCGAACCGCGTGTCCTCGTTCTTTAGCCGTGGCTCTGCAGAAATCATTCCCCCAATCTGTCGTGCCTCAATAAAACGAACACTGAGCGCGGCCGTTGCCCACTCGACGTGGCCGAAGTCGATTCCGACAAAGGCGGGCACGCGTTCGTGCGCCGTGCACCGACCTTCTGCCATGCTCGTGCTGGCGAGACCCTTGGCTCCGTAGCCTGGAACCGCACGGGTTATTTGCCGCGCCGCCCTGCACACGCCGATCCGAAGATCCCATCCTCGTCGCCAACTGTGGTGTACTGGATAGAAGATGCTTAGCAGGCAGACACGAGCGGGTGAACAGTCGAGCCGGGCTGTGTTGCACAAGCGCGAGCGCGGGCGTACTTTGCCCGCGGCTCTCCTTTATTACGTATTCAGCACACTCACGAGCCGGGCGACTCCAGCATTACTGCAACGCCTCAGGCGGCGCGCACACCTTATATCCCTTGCAGACCCGATGACCACGCCGACCCCTCCTCCCATCATCATGCCCCGCCCTGCATGCCCGCAGGCTACACCACACTTAGCAGCATTCGTTGGAAAGACTGGTGACCCATACGACTCAGATTGTTGCTGGGCCACGTCCATAGCTTGGGCTTGATCGACGGCCGTTTCAAAATCTCGTCGTGCATTTTCCAGTAAGCGTTGCCGTATGGGGGCAGACCGTAGCCCCTGCATGAACGCCTCTCGGGTTGCTTCATCTCCATGTTTCTCGGCAGTTACAGCCTGGAAATTACAGTCTTTGCCAAACCGTCTCAGAGCTAGCACGTACCGATCGATTGTCTCACCAGCCTCTTGCCTGCGTGTGGTGAGAGGATGTCTTGTGTATACCTCGTTGTTGCGTTTCACGTAGAGCGTCCGCAGCACATCGGTCGCATCTTCACAAGTGTTACACTCTGAGAAAAGTGTATATACACTCGGCGAGACATGGTTTATAAGGGCGGCCATTTTGTCCACATGAAGTTCTTCAATGATCGTCAGATAGTTCGAGAAGGTGCGATACCAAGGACACCACCTCATCTCCGCGTCGCCGGCGTTTGGGTCCGCATCGAACTTCTCCAGTTTGAAGATCTTGTCCATGGTCGATTGAAGCAATCGAAGGAATCAAGCGAATTAAATTATTGAAATGAATGAGAGAGAGAAAGGCCTTCGGTTTGAGGAACTCAAGCTTGGTTACTGAACACACTTCTCACCCAGAGTTGCACTGCACTGCAATCGTGTATTAACGATCGACGTTTTGGCTTCAAAATGAACACAACAGCAAGCACGTCGTACACAAGTTCTCCAAAAGGTTACTTTTTAATCCATCGGAACAACCAGACGGCAAATACTTCATTTAACTATTGATACACAGTGCAGCTTGTCATTTAAAAAGATTTGTAAAATGTACGTGTGAATGGAGATGTGTTTGGGGTTTATCGTAGGTAAATGTAAGCTCGGATGTGACCCAACCTTTTTGTGGTTAAAAAACAATTCAACGGCAGCCGTGCTTAAAATTGGTTTTAACAAGAAAAAAGGAATCACAGGATCGTAAAATTTTTTTTTTAATGTTCCTAAGTTCTGATTTTGTGAAAATAGAAATTATATTTAAATGTTGTTCAATTGTTTTTTTTTCTTTCTTGAACGGGCAACTTTTCCGTTGAAGCTCTGATATAAAAATAAACATGAAACACCGAAAAAAAACTCAACCGTTCATCATGAACTTTGCTGCTTAAAGTTATAAAGGTACAAATCAAAAATCCAAAACCGCATTTGCTTTTTCACAATCGGATCAGACAAAAAAATATTGTTACGGATTTCAAAATCCGGTCTGATGGATACATCCACACATCCAGGTCCTCAAACAGTTATATCCTTAAATCCATGTTCAGATTAGCCCCAGCCCCTTGTCCAATGGGATCTTAAATGTGATGCGTTGAGAAGGGTAAAGGATTGATCCCCTCTCTTATGGGAAGGTTTTTTTTCTTTACAACAGACACGTTTACACACATTTCTTTCACAAGCTCTGAAGCCCTCTCCCCATTCTTCCTCAGCAACAATCTTTCGTGACCTCCGAAGCCCGCCTTTTTTGAGAGCGCACGGGTCGTCATGGTAACCGTGCGCCAGTTGGAGGGGGGGCGAGCTTGGGGCGGACTGCTACCACGGATATAAAAACGAAGGGAGGTCCGTTCTGAGGAAAAAGAAAAAGCCAACGATGAGAAAAGCGGGGCGAAAGAAAGCGAGAAAGAAAATCGGGGAGGGAGAAGAGAACGAGAAGTCAGCTTGAGAAGCGAGCAAGAAGCGAGTGTCTGACCAGCGCTGATAGGCGACACTGATAAAAACCATAACAGTTTTTATCACTTCCCCAACAGCCGATTTGATCAACTGTTTACCGATTGAATACGGTTTTCCAGATCTGGCGATGAGCAATGACAGCTTATACGACGCGTCCAGTCCTTTATCCACGAGCTTTTGGCTGGCTTTGAACATCGTCGATACCGTGGATCGCTTCTCAAATTTCTCTTTCAGCGATTGGAAATAGCTGACCTCTGCGCGAGCCTTATCACTGTGCTTCTTACTCAGGTGCTCGCTCAGTCGAGATGGTTTCATTGCTTCATTGGACAGCCTGATACCACACAACAAACACGTCGGTAACTGCGCGTTCGTCAGGGATGGAATGAATCCATACTTGATGTATTCAACGGAATACTGACGACACTTCTTTTTTTTTGAGGCAGACATCTTGAAGCCGACGGACGGGACGTGAAGCTTTTTTGAATAACGAAATCAATACGCCAAGATGTCGAAAGACTGACACCAGTGATAAGGCCAAACAATAATTATATATTTCCGGTCTCTGGTCAGCACGCGCATCGATTTTCGCCCTGCACGTCCAAGAAAATTTTTCTTCACATTTCCAACAGTAGCTACAACAGCGAGCGCCTAAAACACAATGCCGCACCGCCTCAGTACTCGCGCCTCGCTGGGAATTGCGCTGCCGGATCATAACACAAGTATATGGTATTCACACCATGTGTGTATTAAAAAAAACACTGACTTGCATTGTTGGAAAACAAATCTGTAATATGCTTGAAGAACTTAATGATTTTCAGAATAAATACATTTTAAAATGTGTTCATTATTTACAAAAAGGCCTACCTGTCCCATTGCCTGTCTTTAATTTCTCTCTGGACGGCGCCACGGCAAACGAGGAGGACCGCAACGGGCATTGTATGGCCAATTTGCCGAATGGCGCCGGGTAACCTGTTCAGACTGCAGGAAGCCCAATGAGCGCTTCCAATCGCCGCTGCTCCTCCAAATCATTGCCAGCACCCCCTACCACTCATGGAGTCTGGAGCACCCCCCTGAAAGTTCCCAGCGCCCACTGGGGGGCGGTAGGGACCACTTTGAGAACCACTACACAAGAGGGACATCAATCTGCAGGTTCGCCAATAAACAAATCGAACTGCCCATTTGCACAACCGTGCACCCTTTTATCCATGCTTGTCATCAAAAGTGTTTCATGATCCACTTAGCTGAAAAAATAATTGCAAACGCACTTCGTGATTTTTATCATGTGATCAGATCATCATTCTTCCTCTGGTAATCCAACAGGATGGCACAGCAGAAGCACACTGACCTTTGAGCTGCCTCGTCTCTGGGTCCCATTCCCAGCCCGATTAATGTGTTGGACGTTAAACTGGACATCCTCTCTCCTTGCTGTTAGATGATCAATATCCCACCGCGATCTTCGCAAAGAGTAGATAAGTTACGACATGCACCCTGAACAAGTTATAAATTTGTCCAGTTGAATGTCAGGCTGAACCAGACAGTTCGTGAAGTATTTTCCTAAAACTAAATAAATGGGCTATTAAACGTGTTAGTCGTACTAGTAGTTGCAGCAGCAGCAGCCTCCATGATTTCAATGAAACGGTGCAGCACCATCCCATATCACCATCATAATCAACCATTCCTTTCATGCCATGAGCTGCATGGGGCAGCCGAGGTAGTTTCATTTGGCTAAGGAGTACAATCCTGGACAAGTCGTCACTCCGATGCAGGATACTCAAAATGACTTATTAACCCAAGAAGCTGGAACTCATTTTGCCGACCTCGGAGGGACGACAGGCTGAGTCAACCCACCAAATGTTATTTCAACAGCACGACAGGGACTCAAAATCAAGGCATGAAGATCGTAAGCCAGCCACCTTAGCCGTGAAGCCAACACCAGGCTTGTGTCACCATCATCCCAACCAGAAATCTTTTCTACCCCCATTAATCCTACCCAACTTAAACCTCTTGCAGAATACCTCTAGTCTCATTCCCTCAATTGTTGCCCCCACTGTCAGTAAGTACGTTGCCTTTTTCCCCTCTGTCTCCAAGATTTTGCACAACACGTAATCCAATCCAATCCATTGGAACCATACTCTATGCAGAGCATTGGTGCTGCCGAAGCAGTCTCCTGGGCTATTGAGCACAATCCTGGATGGGTCACCACTCTGACACAGGACACTCGAATGGCTCAATCATCCCAGCACCTGACACTCATTTTGCTGACCTCAGAAGGATGACAGGCGGAGTCAACCCCACCTAGTATTATTTCAACGGGTAAGTGAGATTTTAACTCAGGACCCTAAGATCCCAAGCCCAACACCCGAGCCATTAAGCCAACACCAGGCTTACAACGTCATCCCAAACAGCAATCTTTTCTACCCCCATTAATCCGACCCAACTCAATCCCCTTGAAGATTACCTCCTCTCCTCTCCTCTCTCATTCCCCGAGTTGTTGCTGTACTGTCAGGAAGTACGTTGCCTTTTGCCCTGTCTCCTAGATTTTGTACATATTAAAAAAAAAAAAAAAAAAAATCAGAAAAAAATTTCAGCACTTGAGGAGATCAAAGAAAGTTGAGTAGACAGCATAATCAAACAGCAATGGTGAAGTAATGCAAACAGAATTTCAGGTTGCATAAAAAGATTCCGGTGCAATGTTCATCTGGATTTCTGGGTGAGCCTGCAACACTCAGCTCTACCAGGTTGCACGTGACTGGCCAACCTCTCCCAGTCCAAGATTTCAGAGCTAATGCTTGTCTCTTTCTTCCATCACATCACCTGTAAAATCACTTCCTTCACAGTGATTTTTGGAGAGACAGCAAAGTGTCTCGTCCTCCAGTGGCTGTGAAATGCAAATGTGACGTCATGTGTGTGTTCACAGCCAACGATGAACAATATGGGGGCAAGGTACACAGAAATTGTGCACAAATACAGGGTGTCCCAAAAGTCTCCATCCATTGGGAAAATTAACACTTTCAGCAAAATCTCTCCCAAAATTCTTCATACATAGCTTACATCTTCAACAAAGATTCCCTTCAAGAATGCCTTTGTCAAATGAAGAAAGTATTGAAATCATTCGCACGGCTGGTTCAGGAAGCTGTCGCAAAGTTGCAATTGACATTAACATGAAACATGGCAAGCACATCAAACACGACACACACGACAAGATTCAGAACATGGATCATTAAAGGCAACACAATCGAGTGCACATTAAGATGCATTATTCCATGCAAGGATGTAAAGTGAACCACATAATGATCCGGTAATTCAGAGTTTTTGAAAGTTAAGCTTTGTTTCACTCCAAAGATGTTCTTTAAACGTACTACAGAGCAATGAAAGTAGGCCTGGTGTTGGCTTCGCGGTTGAGATAACTGGCTTAAGATCTTCCGGTCTTGAGTTTTAGCCCGTTATCCATTTATTTAACACCAGGTTGGGGTTGACTTAGCCTGTCATCATTCTGAGGTTGGCGAAATGAGTACCATTGTACTGTCAATATAGGGCATTACAGCAGTTGCACAGTTGCACCCCCAGAAAATGATGCAACCAGGAGTCACAGGCTGCCCACGAAGGCAAGCCAACAATGAAAGTCGAGGATAAACTGGCCACCGGTGTTACGATTATTTTCTGCTTTTTAACAGTAATTTTCCAAAGGATATTCATGCATTTGAGACGTTTATAGTATATGTTGGAAGTCAGTGGTCTTCTAACTACCGCAGGGTCCACCAGACGGGAATGGCTCAAATTTATCCAATCATCCGCAGTTAATTTGCATACACGCCAATGGTTAAAAACCGTCCAGCTGTAGCAAATCTGTTGACAGTGAATAGCCGAGCAGAGCTCTGCCGGGAACTCATCTTTACCGATGGCACATGAAATGCGCCATTCCAGATGCTTCCCGTTTTGAGGGTTTATTCTGCAAATTAATTGTACATGCTTGGAGTTCCCCAATGTTGTGCATTCCAAAATGTCCAAGACACAGGTTCTCATTTACAGGAAGATTTTAATAACCAGAAAAACAGGGCAAAGGAGAAAAGAAGAGAGCTGGCCACAAGTGGCGAAACAACTGGTACCAGTGAATAAATAATGACAATCCTTGTGCCCACTGTGCCAACGACAAACTTAATCAACTCAATGGGTGACAGGACAGACAAAGGGAGAATATGAGACATGAAAGACACATGCGGCTTAAGTGTCCTTGCTTGCGCCAGAACATCCTGTCAAAATTCTCGGATGGTCGAGCGACTCGAAGGACTCAACGCTTGCCTGGCACCACAGTGCACCATTGACAGCAAGAACACACACCGAGAGAGATACAATAACAGAATGCTGGTGTTGTCAAACAAGGAACCGGGAAGGGGGGTGAGGGGCAGAGTCCATGGAGCAGGGAGTTGACAGCCAAGCAGAGAGCATTCAGGGCACAGAGAGAGATAGAGAGATAGAGATAGCGTCCAGGGCACAGAGAGAACGGTTTCTACTGTTGGTGGTACTTTTTATAGTTTCTCGTGTGGCGACACTATAGGAAGCCCAAACTCTCTGCTCTCAGGAGCGCTGTCCTTCCCCCTCACGTGGGCGTATGTAGTTCTGGAGGCTTCCATCTCATGTGACTGCTTGGCAAGAGAGGTCGTAGAATTTGAATCTGGTGTTGGCTTTATACGGTTCGGGTGGTGGCTTGGGATCCTTGTATCCTGAGTTCAAACTCCGTTATTCCGCTGAATTAACGCCATGGGGTTGAATCAGCCTGTCATCCTTTCGAGGTTGGCGAAATGAGTACCAATGTATTGGTAATGGGGGCACTGCATCAGTGGCATATCCGCACCCCTAACCAATGATGTAACCAGCAGCCAAAAGGTTGCACACGAAGGGCAGGGGTATTGATGGATGTATTTTAAAATCTGGTATTGGTGTGACGCAAGCGTGATGGGCCGAATGGCCTCCTCCTGCGCATAATTTCCTTGTAATCCTTGTCACCCAAATGCACTCCTGTCCTTCATGATTTTAACAAAAGGAAAACACATGATAGATTACAATGGGGAAAACAACAATAAACACCAAGGTGGGGATATGGGTGCAGACACAAACAGATTGGGAGGGAAAATGCAAGGGAGTTTCCTCGAGCAACCTCAACACTACCTCGTAACCTTCAGTAATTACACACGCTTATGCCAGCACGTACTTTGAAATAACTCATGTAATCCGAGCACATTTATCCCCGAAGCCAGATCCATCAGAATATTTTACATGGTGATTTGATCTGATGTGTTATTTGAAAAAAAACAACAAAGAGTTCAGAGAACACCCTAACCCTGTGCAGTCTTAAGAAAACAAGGACGTGGGCAGGGTCTGCAAAGGCCAAATTTGATTGGTCGAGATGACCTAACACGCCATAATATTATGTCCAAGTATTGCTAAACGGTAAGTTTTTGAAAGTGTCAATAAGGCGATTTGTGTTCTCCAGTGTTCAAGTCGATAATTCAATTGAAATAAAAAAAATATTTTAAAGGTTCTTGAAATTTTGGAAGTTCACCGCCGTTAATGTAGCGTTTTTGTACACCACCTTATTTAATATGTTACATTAGTTCTCCATGCCTGTTTGTGTTCTTTATGACGTCACTAAAAACAGTAAGTTTCCGTTTGGGAATAATTTAAAATTTTGTTTCACTGCCAGAAAGGCAGACAGAGTAAAAAGATCATCTCACTCCTCTCTGCGCATGTGCGATCAGGACAAATTCAGAGCCAAAGTTCGATTAAACTGCAGGTTCGTTTTCCGATTCGTCTTAAAAAATAAAACATTCAATTGAAATGAAGTTGTTCCTCGATCGTAAAGTGACGTTTGCAGACAGACAGACAAAGTGAGGCAATTGCTTAACCTTGGTTTTCGCTTTGCACGCGCGAGGTAATTACAAAGTAAAGTGGCACTTCACAGCAACAACTCAACTTGGTTAAACTTCACAACACGAACCACTCAAGAATAAAGGTTCACAGGTTACCTTTTCCGAGCCGATGCATTATTTCTATCATTTCCATTTTTGCATCTCTTTGTTTGTCTCGAGGAAAGGCCAACAGAAACTCAGTCACATAACTAAAGAATCCGTTATGATCATTTGGTTTGTCAAACGGCTTCAGGCATTGACCGGGGCCTTGCAGAACGTCCATCGATGTGTCTCTGGCTCCTTTTTCTCCACGAGTCCTGGAATGTTTTGGCCTTGGTTCCTGAAGCTCAATGTCACTTGAGCAAGCGCCTGGCATTTCTTCAAGCGTCACCGCTACTTGTGACTGAATGGACGAGACGGAAGTTATGGAATCATTTGCTGTTATTTCAACCAACGAATGTGTTTCGGGAAACTCTTCTTTTCGGCTGAAATGATCTTTGTTTAACTGGTCATCTTCACATTCCGACAAAAATAACAGTCGGGGATAATGGCGCCATTTGGAATTGTACATATCGTCCACCCCCATTCCAACGGCCATTGACATTGCAACTTTTTTGTGCTCCCTTTGGAAGTGTGTTCTCATTTTTTTCCATCGAGCTTTCAATTCTTCAACTGCAAGGAGAGGAGAAACAGATTATGTTTGCATCAGAATCCATTTGAGCAAAGATTGTGTCATCAGTGGGATTTATGTTGATTAGGCTACATTGAGACGAGTCATGCAGAGAAAGACCAGCATTGCTTCACTGATGGGTTTAAACAAAAAAATCAGCATATTTCACTTCACAAACATCTTGCATGTCTATTTGTGAGTTTCAATGAGGATCGAAAATAAAGTGAAACGCGTTAAAAGGATCCCTGAGAACACGTACCCGCTGTTGTTGCCACTGTCGTAGCGGCTGTGGTTGTTGTGTGCTCCTTCTGTGTGCGATTAAATATTTTTCTATTGTGTCGATAAGTATTACCATGTATAATTTTGCATGCTCCTTCCTTGTCTGTCAAACTTCATCATCAGGGTTCCTGCTGTCGTACCGTTGGAACCACTCCATTAAACAAGGACAAGGAAATCCAACACAGGTGGAGACCATTCAGCCCATCATGCATGCACAAACACCACACCAAGCCAAGATCCAAGAAAGAAAATGCAAAAAAAAAAAGTTTTTAATTAAGGAAAGAAAGAAAATTTTTTTTGTATTTTTGTTAGTTTGTTTGTTTTTGCAAGTTTTTTGTTTTTGTTTTTTCTTCCCCTCAAAGAGGGGACATGGGCTTGGTTCACAACACACAGCAACCACACAACCCTCCTGAACAAGACCCCCACCAACAGCACTCCATACACAATCACCCATCAATACTCAAACGACCTCAAAGTCTGATCAACATCCACATACTCCTCCATCTCCATAACTTCCACGTACCTATCTAATTCTAATTTAAACTTATCTACTTTTTCTGCTGCCACCACATTTCCAGGGAGACCATTCCATGCATTAACTACTCTATGAGTGAAAGCCCCCTGCCTTACAACCATCTTAACTCTCCTCTTCTTGACTCTCAGGCTTTGGCCCCTGGTTCTGTCACTGTCTACAATGTTGAATAATTCATCTCCACTTATTTTGTCCATACCTTTCATTATCTTAAACATCTCCATCATATCTCCTCGCAACCGCCTCCTTTCGAGTGAATAAAACAGTCTCCTTCAACCGCTCCTTACAGCTGAGTCAAGCTCGGCCTGGATTCAATCGAGTAGCCCAAAACAGAACCTTCTCTATGGCATCGATGCAATTCCGGAAGTGCACACAACATTCTCGATGTGGCCTCACTAAATTCCTGTTCAATGTCAACACCACCTCTTTTGATTTATAATTGATCCCCCTCCTTATACAGCCAAAAACCCTATTTGCTTCACCTGAAGTTGCCTGGCATTGTGCTATCTGCTTACCTCCCGTATCTATTACCACCCCCAGATCCTTCTCCTGTGTGACACGCTCCAAAATTACCCCTTGCATCCTGTAATCTCTATTTTCATTGTTATTTACCATCCCCAACACCTTTCACTTGCTCAGGTTAAATTACATCTGCCAGTCTTTTGCCCAATCCATACAAGTATCAATACTCTTGAATCTGTTCACCACTCCCACTGCTGTCCACCTTACCTCCAGGCTTTGCGTCATCCGCAAATTTGGAAAGCTTACTCTTTACTCCATTACCCAAATTGTTAATGTAAATATTGAATAGAAATCGTCCGAGTACTGATCCCTGAGGTACCTGGCAACTTACATCCTCCAACTCACAGCCACTCTTTTCTTCCCATCACAAAGCCAGTTTGCAATCCAATCAGCTACCTGACCAGCCACTCCACAATCACTCACTTTGGCTAACAACCTCTGATGTGGTACTTTATCAAATACCTTCTTAAAGTCGAGATATACTCTGTCCACTGCTTTTTCCTCATTTACCCAATCAGACACTGCATCATAGAACTCGAAAAGATTTGTTAAACAGGAACTACCTTTGGTAAACCCATGCTGACTACCTTTCATTAGTTTGTATTTGTTTAAATGGTTCCACATCCAATCTTTAATTAATGGCTCAAACACCTTCCCCACAACTGAAGCCAAATTCACAGGTCTATAGTTTCCCAATTCTCCTCTGGATCCTCTCTTAAATAATGGTGCTACATTTGCTACTCAGGTCAGGTCAGGTTCGATCTGTTCATTTAGTCAGGTCAGGTTCATTTAGTCAGGTCAGGTTCGATCTGTGACCTGCTTCAGGTACCATGTAAACCTGTACTAACCTGTTCCATGGTCGGGTTGTCGGCGACTAAACCGTCTCCCCCACCAGGTTTTCTGGTGAGGAGGGTGTTTGGATATGGACACCCAGCAGGATTAAAAACAAAACCTGTCAAAGGGCGGAGGAGCTCCTTGTGAGCCAACGGCCATCCATATCTAGTGCCCAACTGTGTCTGCGGACGTCCTCCTGCAGTTGGGTTACTTCTTATTAGGAGGTTGGTGGCAGGATTTGCATTCCGGCCACCGTAAAACCCTTCATTCCGCAAAACGCAAAAACGCAAAAAAATCTGAAAACCCACTCCGTGGGAGTACCTCCTGTGCAGCTTCCCTTCGCAGGGCAGCTCACCGAATGACGGGATTGGGGCAAAGCCTTCAGGACCCCCAATCTTTGATGATAGGAGGGAAACCACGGGGTAACATCCCTGGGTCAGATTGCGGGAGAGTGTGTCGGAGTGGTGCTGAGGTGTCGTCCACCAGACGGCGGTCTCCTTGGGTTAACCTGAGGCGGTCCCTTCGGGTGGGTGCCTGGAATGTCCTATCCCTAAGAGAGGATGATTAGATATCCTCTTGGGGGCCCTCGAGGTGCTGAATGAGGAGTCGGAGCCGTTGGGATTACGGGTTTCTTGGGTCAAAACGAAGATCCAGGCTTTCGGTGACATCTTGGATGCTGCTGTCCTGTCTGTGTCTGTTTGTGGTGAGGATGTTGAGGTCGTGGAGAGATTCACTTACCTTGGCAGTGATATTCATGTCTCTGCTGGCTGTGAGTCAGAGGTCAATAGACCTCTGGGTTGGGCCTGGGGAGTCATGGATTCACTGGATCATGGGGTGTGGCGCTGCCGGTACCTGTGCGGGAGGACGAAAGTCCGAGTCTTCAGGTCCTTGGTACTTCCAGTCTTGCTCTATGGGTGCGAGACTTGGACTCTGACCAAGGAACTGAGACGGAGACTTAATTCCTTTGGTACCAGGTGTCTTCGGAGAATCCTTGGCTATCGCTGGTCGGATTTTGTGTCCAACGAGCGGTTGCTGAGAGAGACTCGGATGAGATTTGTCACCTGCATAGTCCGTGAGCGTCAGTTGCGGCTGTATGGACATGTGGCTCGTTTTCCTGACGCTGATCCTGCTCACCAGATTCTCTCAGCGAGGGAGTCTCATGAGTGGAGGAGGCCAGTGGGCCGACCACGTGCCTCATGGTTGCAACAGGTTGACCATCATCTCAAGGAGATGGGGATGGGCCTGGCATCTGCCTGGGGGATGGCCAGACGGAGGCCCCTGGAGTACCGGCGGGCTGTTCTGGCACATGCTCCCATACCTGACCTGATTTGCTACTCTCCAATCCTCCGGTACCTGTGCTGACTCCAATGAGCTATTGAAAATATCCGTTAACATCTCGCTTACCTGCTCAGCCACCTCCCTCAATACTCTCGGTTGCATATTATATGTACCCGGAGCCTTATCTTCTCTTTGATTACCTAACTGTTCCTTTACTTCCTCCACCACAACCTGGATCTTCTGTCGAAGCCATTCCTCACCTCTTTGATAGACACTCTCAGCTGTTGGCAATTCTCCTGACTGTTCTTGTGTAAAAGTTGATGAAAAATACCAGTTTAATAAGCCTGACATCTCACGTTAATCACTAACCACTCTGCTGGTGCTATTCCTCAATGTGCCCACACTGGTCCTAACCTGTTCTTTTCTCCTGATATACTGAAAGAAAGCCTTGCTATTATGTTTAATATTCTGAGCCATGTCCTTCTCGTACTCTCTTTTGGCTTGCCGAGTTAATTTCTTCACTTGCTTCTGTTTACTCCAATAGTGATATAAATCTAACTCCAGTCCTGTTATTTTAAAACTAATAAATGCCGTTTGCTTCTCCTTCATAGCGTTCCTTATCTCACTGCTCAACCACACTGGTCTCTTTCTACTTCTAGTTTTCCACCTCATTGGAATGTACTTACTCTGCACTCCACACATTTGGTCCTTGAAGGTTTCACATTTTTCTGATGCTGATTGTCCTGTTGTTGGAGTCTCCCAATCTAAATCACCCAATTCTCTCCTCGTACCATCAAAGTTCGCCTTACTGAAATCGAATAGCCTTACCCTACTATCCTGAACTCTAACCCTCAACAGAATCTTTGCACACACAATGTTATGGTCACTTTCTCTGGAATGCTCCCCAACCACCACCTCCTCCACCATATTGGGATCGTTACTTAAAAGGAGGTCGAACACTGCACACCCCCTCGTGGACTTATCTACGAAGCGGGTTAAAAAGCAATCTTGGAATAAAACTAGGAAATCCTCATCTCCTCTGCCCTTTCCCTGTTCCTGGACCCAATCTATCCCTGGCAAGTTAAAATCCCCCATAATCAATACTCTTCCCTGACCACATGCCCTTTTGAATACTTCATGGACTACTCCTTCCAGCTTCCTTCCCACATCCCAATAAATATAATAAAGTCCAATAAACACAGCCCAATAAAAGCATCCCACCAGTGTCTTACTATTTCTACAATCTCTAATCTCTACCCACACAAAATCTTCAACATTTATTCCTTCCTTGACGTCACCCTTTTTTCTTGATGCAATGCTGTCCTTTACCCATATTGGAACGGCTCCTCCTATTCTCTCCTTACTATCACACCGGTACACCTTGTAACCTTCTCATCTTGTCCTCCAGTTATTCTCATTTAACCATGTCTCACTCACTGCAACTATATCATAATCCTCGCAATCTACTTTGGCTTCAAGCTCTTCCATCTCATTATTTGAATTTCTGGCATTGGCAGAGAATATATTTTACTTTTCCCTTCCTGAAATTCTATTTTCCTGCCTTGCCTTACTCATCCCAATTACTTCATCCGTTCTTTCCTTGATAGCTTCTGCACCCTCCTTTGACCTAAAAAAGCCTGAATTCCTTCAATTCCCACTGCAAACCTTGCTGTCCCCTTTCTATTTAATGTAAGGCCATCATTCTGGAAACACTCACTTTGTCCCCTAAATGATTCCCACTGCCTCCAAAATGTAAAACCTTCTCCCTGACACCATTCTTCCAGCCATTGGTTGAGGTCTATTGGTCTGCTCATAATTTCTATATAGTTTCCTAATTTTGGAAGGATCCCAGAAAACATGACCTCACAACCCTTTGCTTTCACCATTTAACCAATATCCTGTATCTATTTTTCAAAACCTCTGAGTAAACTTTCCCAACATCATTCCCACCGAGGTATACCACAACCAACTTCTTCCTGCCGTGACCTTTACCGTGAAAAACAATATTCTTTACCCTTCCGTCAATGTCCCTAACGCCCGCTCCTTCAAAACTACACAGAATTCTGTCTACAATCCGTCCTGCAGAATGAAGAATCTACATATTTAATAATCTCATCACCCACAAAATCTGTCTACCAGACCTCATTTCTTCCAACTTCTATTGCTGCACATCCACCACGACCCATGCCCGCTGCACCTCCGCCACCGGCCGCACATCCACCCCTGCCACGGAAACTTAGCTTCAGAGGGCCTGGAAGGAGAGCTCGCCACCCACTCGTCCTCGTGCGCAGATACCTGAAGTGACGTCCAGCTTCAAGGAGTTCTTTTATCCCCTCTTCCTATCCAGGTTTCTCCCAATGATCAACAAGGAAGTAACGTCGAGGTTAAGCTTCAAGGTTATGCTTCTTCTTCTTCCCTCCCAGAAAGATGGGCTTTTTATGATGAAACGGATATGGATTTTTGTTCCACATGGACAGTACATCGATTATTAGCTTTCCAATGGTACCATTTTTATCATTTTACGGCAGCAGGAATCCTTAAGAATAAAGCGTAAGGGACGGACAGACGGACGCCCAAACATAAACGTGGATAGGTGCTTCTCCTTTTCGTAATGTGTGCTTTGGTGTGAAAAAACCTTGAGCCTTCACTAATAACACCCGAGATACTCCATTCTTTTTCTCTTCCATACACTTCCTCCTCCATCTCCGCAAATTGTCCCCCTACCCTCCGTTTTTCTCAATTTCAATCCCTCTTCCTTTTTCGATCCTCGTGGAGGATCGAAGTCTTACTCACGTTGTTGTTCTTGTGAACTTTTTTGTTTCACAGCCTACAGTTTTTATCGAAACTTCCTGAAACTTGGCTTATACATGTAAAAATACCCTGCGCAGACAGCAACGATCTCCGATTTTGAAAATTCCTCCAAGAAAAAAAGTTGTGACATCAAAATATCTCCGCTAATGGAAATCGCCTAAAAAATTATCTCCGAAACAAGACAAGCTTTTTAAATTCTGATTGCGGAAATCGAACAGGGCATTAGCAGAGATGAATTACCGCACATGTGATAAATCACGATGACATCATCTCAATTTTTATGACGTCATTCCTATGTTTTGACATTTTTTGTTTCACAACCCAGAGTTTTCATCGGATCTTCGTGAAACTTGCCATGTTTATGCAGAAAGCCCACACACAGGCAGTAACCATCTCCGATTTTGGAAATTCTTCCAAGAAAAACAAGTTAATGTCATAATATCGCCACGAATGGAAATCGCCTATACCATTATCTCCGAAAACTGGGCAAGCTGTTTGAATTTTGTTTGCCGGAATCAAGCCGGGCATTAGCACATAATTTATCGCAAACCTGATACATCACAATGATGTCATATTCGTTATGACGTCATCATAAAGAGGACGAGGATCTTAGCTCATTCAAGCTTGTTATAATGTAATATGTAAATGCAACGTCAATTATAATAAGGGCACAGTAAATGTTTGTAACACTTAGTGTGCCAAAATGAATTTGTAGATGTCTCATTATCAGCGCAGCAATACAAATGCATACCAGTCAGTTTACTTCCTTGTTGATATGTGCTGAGTTGAGCGCAGAGATATTTCAACAACTGGGCACGTTTTTCTCTCGTGTAATAATCCTTCCTCCGATGATTCCACAGGCGCGGGTTTTCTGCGAATAAATTGCAAAAGATTCAAAGAAGACGCACAACTTGCAATGAAGAATAAACGTGATGTCCGGCTGTAATCTCGTGCTGGGATTTAAATACGACTCGAGTTCTAATTTTGATGAACCCCAAGTCTGACATTGGGTGTGAAGGCTGGGATTTAGACTCGTCATAGTGACTTGCAATGAAAGTTGCAGAACATTTTTTTTTGTATACTTTGTCAAGGCTCGTATGAGTACAAATACACAACGAACAGCAGGGGGGGGGCTTGAGACAAGAGGGACGGGTGTGGGAAGGACAAAACAGTGGGGAACAGAGACATTAGATTTGTGGAAGGGAGAGGGATGAGGCGAGGAACACGGGGTATACAAGATGGATATTACAGGGACTTTCAGAAAAGAAAGCAGGGAATTTGAAGGAGGTGGGTTTGGAGTGTGTTAACAGGGGTAGAAAAGATCGAGGATTTTGGATGGGGGAAGATAAGAGGTGGTGGTGAACAGCTGTTTTGAAGGCCTGGAGGGAAGAATGGGATTGAACAGAGTGAGGGAGTTTATTCCAAAGGCGGGGAAAAAAAGAATTAAAAAGTGAAGGGAGGCAGAGATTCATTATTTAGGTAGTTTTACCAGAAGGGGGTTGTTGATGGACCTTGAGCGCCCTGCGGAAATATGGTGGGGACACATCGCAGACACAGCAGGGGGGGGGGGCGAGACCGGCGAAGAGATGGTAGAAGACAGAAAGACCACCGACCTGTCTGCGGTGAGAGAGTGAGAGGCCCAAAGACTCAGCCTATCTCGGGAGACGCCAATGACCAGAAATGCCTCAGCCCGTTGTTCGCTCAGTGGTGAGGGTGGCGGCTTGGCACCCAAGTTTCCTGAGTTCAAGCCTCGTCGGCCGCTGAATTAATACACCAGGGGGTTGACTCAGCCTGTCATCCTTCCGAGGTCGGCGAAATGAGTACCAGTTCCAGTGTATGTACTGGTCGAGGAGCACTGCATAAGCGACACAGTCATGGTTCAATAAATGATAGCTACCCCGGCAGCTAAGCTGCCATATGACCACCAGAAATGCCTTGGTTTCCACAGCGTGAAGCCGAGAAAGGTGGGAGACAGGAGCACCTGCCCAGAGGGGAGAGCAGCACTCCATCAGGCTATGGACGAAAGCTTTGTATGTAGTCAGGTGGGCCGAGGATGGACTTTGCACGATGGAGGATTCCCAGTCAGTGACTAGTTTTGGAGGCCAGGTTGGAAATGTGGCTTTCCCAGGAAAGATCATGACAAATATTGAGACCCAGAAGCTTGAAAAAGGATTTCTTCCAGAGGATTGTTGAGAAAGTGGATGGGGGGGTTTCCAAATGGTCCCTTTGGAGAGGCAAAGTGAGAGTGTGAAATTTGTCCGGATGAAGACATGTTCCACATGTTGGACCAGTTTGTGATTTTACCCAGATCTGCAGTGAGCGAAGAAGCTGCTGCTTGCCGGTCTGAGGGATGACAGATGGTATGGCAGAGGGTGGAGTCATCAGCAAAGAGATAAAGAGGATTTTCCAGAGGGTCAGAGAGATCATTGATGAAAACCAGAAAAAGAACAGGGCCCAGAAGGCTGCCTTGAGGAACTCCAACCTGTACAGGAAGAGGGGATGAAAACTCCATTTAGGGCCACACGTTGACTGCGACAGGAGAGGAAGTCTGCAAGCCATGAGCGGAGATAGCCTTGGATACCACAGTAAGAGAGTTTGGTGAGCAGGGCAGTGTGCCAGACCGTGTCAAAAGCACGTGATAGGTCTTGGGATATGGTTCTGATTTCACGTCCAGCATTGAGGACCTGCATCCATTGTTGGGAGAGCAAAAGCAGCATATCTATGGCAGAGTGACCCGGTCTGAAACCAAATTGATGATCGGAAATCAGGCCATTGGAGAGAGGAAGGTTTTAATGTCTGAAGCGATGATGGATTCCATAACATTGCTGATGATTGGGAGAAGGCTGATTGGTCTGGAGTTGCAGGGATCTGCTTTTATACCTTTTTATGCAGGGCAGTGGTGTTTGCTGATTTCCAAGCAGATCACAGATGACCTTGAGCAAATGAGATGGTGAATCGAACAGAGAGGGTGAGCAAGAGCAGAGGAGCAGGTTTTTGGGACACGTCGGCTGATTCCGTCTGGACCGGTTGCAGAATCTGAGTCGAAGTTTGACAGCAAGCTTTCAACCTTGTCAGGAGAAAAGGACACAGAGTCCAGGGACAGTTGGGTGTGACTGGGTAAGGTGGGTTCAGAAAGCGATGGGTTTTGGACACAAGATTTTGATGCAAACACTGAGTTTAGGCATTCAGCCTTTTCACGTGCGCATAAGCAGTGGGGCCATTTGAGTTATGGGGAGGGGTTGGAGGGGGAACATACACCAGAAACAGATTGATTACATGCCACCAGGATTTGGAAGAGGGAGAGAGGTTTGATAATTCAGACTTGAGCTGAGAAAATGTTGTTTTCTGGCTCTCCTGAGGGTGGACACACTTGTTCCGAGCTTTATGGAAGGAACTGAGAAAACCTGCAGTTGGGTTTGCTTTCCACGAGGCAAAGGCAAGTTGTTTCAGGACAACTGCCTCGCCACAAGCTTCAGTGAACCAGGGGTGGGAGGAAGGGTAGGACAACTGAAGACGAGAGGGGACAATTCTCTGCATGAGGGAGAGCAAGTTTCTTTGAAAGAATTCCCAGGATGAGTTGATGTTGGAGAAAGTAGAGACAGGAGTCCATTCTGGAAGTTTGATGGCTGCTTGGAGACCTGCCCGTCGGCTTAAGTGAAATGCCAGACTCGACGGCACTGAGATGGTTCTCCGATAACAGCCAGAGAGATGTCCACTTTGACCAGTACGTGGTGAGAAGAACCGATTCGAGCGGAGGAAGAATAGCAGATATTTTCAGGGAAATTTGTAAAAATCAGATCCAGCAAAGATGGAGTAACGTTTGTTGACATCCGGGTCAGGAAGATGAACGATTGAGTTCGTCCCAATGAGTCGCAGAAAGCTCTTGCTGAAGTACCATGACAGGTGAGAGAGGTACCCACACCGAGCCAACTGGCATGATGACAATTTGTCACCACATATGAGGAAGAGAGAGTTTGGATGAGGAGATAGAAGTTGGTCCATGTTTTCGGATCGTGAGGTGTAAATGGAGCTATCACTGTTTGGTGAACAGTACAGTACACATCAAAACATGAGGTGGGAGTGGAGGGGAAGCCGTAGCCAAAGGTATTCTTGGGGGTGTGGTGGAATGAGGGCAGTGCATGGAGAGTGAGGAATTGAGTCTTTGATGAAGAGAGCAGCTCCTCCACCAGGACGAGGCTCAGTTCTGTCATACTGGAAGAGGGAGTAACCAGGGAGAGATACTTGGGAGTCAGAGACATCTTGAGGGAGGAAAGTTTCTGTTTGGCAGATTATGTCTGGTTTGTCAGTGGAAACCTGTATGGAAAGATCTGTAAGGTTTGAGCGAAGGCCCCGGATATTTTAGGTCCACACTGTTAATGAAGAGGGAGAGGAGGAGGCTTTGGGTGCAGGGGATGGGAGGGGAAGAGGAAGGTTGGACAAGGCAAGAGGGGGGAGGTAAGGAGTGATGTTGAAAGAGTTGCAGGACTGCAGAATAGCTCGGGGAGGGGCCGGATGAGGAGGAGAAAAGGAACTGTGGTGGTGGGAGAGAGGGGGTACAAGAGAGGCAGAAGGGAGTTGAGGATTTGAGGAGGTGGAGTGATGAGATGGAGGTGAGAGGGCAGGGGAAGGAAGCATCTTGTGGGAGAAGGGTGAGTCGGGAGAGTTGGGGGAGAAAGGTCAGGGTGGCGTTTTTGAGAATGGTGAGGGGGAGGCTTGGAGCGAGAATGTGATGGTTGCTTTGAGAGGTAAGTTGGTACTGAAGTTGGAAAAAAAAAGATTGGTTGAAAGAAAGTGAACATTCACAGAAAACTGGGGTTTTTTAATTTTTCGGATGATGATGTAACGAAAAGGTTGGAGAAAAAAACATCATGAGGTGAAAGGTGAATTTGGATCGGTAAACGCAGGCGGTGGAAACAGATCACATGGTTTCAGAAGAAGCACGTGGCTATTGGAGGTGAAAAGTTAAATTATTTATTTTAAATAAGAATTGCGAAACATTGGGAAAAGGGAAGGTTGAAGTAAAAACGTGGAGGTGTGTGGTGAATTTGGAACTGTAAACGCAGAGTGAAGCTGCTGGGTCGATGAAACATATCAGGAAGAGAGTGGAGAGACACGTGGTGGCAGGAGGTGTATAGATCGAAAGGATACAAGGAAGATTATTAACTTTTTGATGTATTTTTGAAGAATAGGTAAGATTCGTGAATGAAGGTTGAAGGAAGAAATCGTGAAGGTAATGGCGAGAGTGGGTCAGTTCATGGAGAATAAAGATGGTGTGTCGGCACGAGGAAGAAGAAGAAGGATCGGGACTCGTGGGTATGCAAGGAGAAAGGTAGTTTTTGTATTGGATTTTAGACAAGAATCAGTGTTTAGTTGGGAGGGAATAGATGGAGAGCGTTGGGAAAGTGGGGAAAATACAAATTGGAGGTAATAGGGAGAGAATACAAATAAAACCGATCGTACACCAACAAGGGAAGGATGGGTAGGCCTCAAAGAAGCCTGTAAGACAAGGTCGACGAAAACTCACAAGATAGCACGATAGCACTTTGAAGAGAAAAACTCAGATTGTCTTTTATTTGAGACTTGCCAGGGTTTGTTAACACTACTGGTCAGTATTTTGATGAATCATGATCGTTAGTTCAAAACAGGAAGCAAAACATTACTTTTTTATGAAGTAATGCTGCATCAAACAAAAGAAGATTGTAAACTTGCAGGCCAAGTTTCCCACAGAGCAAATGAGCCTCGATTGGGAATGTGAAACACTTAGAACCCAAATTTATTTTAAACGTCTCATCCTACAAACACAAACCCTAAACACACTTGAACATATTTGCTCCAAACACAATGACCAGGTGAGGTGAAAACTGACAGCAGGCTTCAACGAGCCTCCGTGCTGTAACCCTCCCTGTAAAAGCTTCAAACCTCGTACAGTCAGATAAAATATATTTATAATCATATTTACCGGAAAAAAAATCGATTACAGCATTTTCTAATTCCACTGTCCAGTTGAACACGGTGGAGCAACCAGCGTCCGCCATCTTCGTCGACACTTGAAAGCTCGAATCTGATTGGCCGGTGAACCGTGCATTACTCTCAAATGTGATTGGTTGTTGGGCGGGCGCATTGCTCTGATTGGAGGATCTCATGAGGCTGTGTTGCCGAATCCACGGTCAATTGGCAATGCAATGGTTTTCATTGAGGAATGTTTGACCCCCCCTGTCTGTTCAAACAAATTCCATCAAATTGCGTGCTGTGGTCTCCCTGGAAAGGCAGCGTAGGGGTGGAAACGTTTAAATGGAATAATTGAGGAACTGTACCTGGATGCGTTGGAGATCGAGGGGTGTGGATGTGGGGATGGTGGCTTGTTTGTGGATGGGGTTGGCATCGTTGGATTTCGGGAGGAAGAAACATTTACAGGCCAAGTTTTAATAGCAAGGGGGAAACACCAACAACAGAACAGAAATGAAAGTGAGATCAAGAGGAGGGGAGAAGGACACAACGGGGTGAATGAACAAGCTGCCCACAAAAGACATGAGAACGACACTCGGTGGAGCACAGACCTCCACCAGCGGCAATGAGAAGGTAACGGTTTTAGGTTTGTAGGAATAAATGAATCACACCACCACGGTGATGATACCGTGCGGAGTATTTAATGTAACCACAGCACAGCACATGAGAATAGCCACCGGAACACGGTACACGGTACACGGCCGGAACCGTGCCCCATTGCATATACAATGGCGTGACCTGTTTCTCTCCCTTTTTATATATAATGTATTCATGCACCAACTGATTGTGCCAGAAAGTGACACACAAAGATACCAGGCTGAATAAATGTGATTAGCCTCCTCACACCAAGATGAAGTCTTGGGGAAACAGGTGTGCAAAGAAAAGCACCTCGTGAACATAAGGAAGACCCATCTCAGTGCCAAGGTAATCCAGATATATGGATGGGAACCAACAAAGTGTACATGGATACAGGGAATAACTTTTGGGGATTCAATCACAGATCACATGAGCGAGGACACTGGAATAAGAGAACAAGGACAAACTGTGGAAAATACATCGTTGGTGAAACAGATGTTTTAATGACCGATGACATTACAGGGCCATCATTGGAGTTGACTACCCTCCAGCCACTGGGGATTGTTCTTCCCCGAAATTACGAATATCATTCGTGAAGTATGAAATCTGTTAGATGTTTCGGAAGGTTTCTCTGTCGAGTTGAGCGCCTCAGAGCGGGCACAGGGCTCGTGAAACACGGAGATGGCTGGCTGGATGTTGTAAAGGCAGGAGCAAGGGAGCAGGGGCTTGGGCCAGTGTCTGGAGAACATGACGAGGTGAGGAAGACTGGGGCTCTGGATCAGGTACGGGCATCTCTGTATCGGGAGGCAATTCAGACAACTGTCCTGGAGCCAGTGATTGGGACGGACTTGTGGGGCCCATCATAGCCCATGGAGTTTGTGTAGTTGGCTCCATGGTCGCCAGTATTGGGATTGTGGAAGGTGTAGAAAGTTCAGCCGGTATGTTAGGGTTGATAGGAACGGACTCTGTTAGTGGGGGGTGATCGCCATGACCAGTGGAACGACGGTTGGGAGTTGAGCAAACTGTAGAGACAGTGAAGAAGGAAGGGACCTCATAGCACTCAGATCTCTTGATTCGATAAGTTGTGCTACGCAGCTGGGAACCGATGAATTTGCGAATATTACACCAGTCACTCTCGACAGAGGTAACCAGGTAGCATTGGTGGGCCTGAGATGTGTTGCGATCAGTGTGAAGATAGACCAGATCACCAATGTCAACTGAGATAAGTGTTGATGGCACACCTTGGGGGGGCCTTAAACATCTGGCTATATGGGTGATTGGCCCGGCAGAGCCGATGTTGAGTCTCAATAATCCTGTCTTCAGACAGTGGAATCTGTACATGGAGAACTGGTCTCTGCATCCATAGCTCTCTCGCGGAAAGACCTTGGGAACGAAGACGTCCGTTGCGTCTTGCAGTGACGATGGTCAGAGTCAAAGGTGTAACAGGACCACCATGTGGTTCATGGCATGTAATTTCGTCCTTCAGTTCCCGCACTGCTTTCTCTGCCACCGGGTTCTTGTTGGGGTTCTTTGCTCCACTGAGCTCAATGGCGATGCGGTGTTCCTGAAGCAGCTTATCTCCCACCAGGGCAGAGAACCCTGGGGCGGGATCAGTCCGTATGACAGCTTTGGGACCATCGAGTGGACGAAACTCAATGCACAATTGAAGTAGAGCATCCCTTAAGGTGTTACGGCATTCGTTGGCAATGATGCAAGGAGCTGTGAAAGAAGTGACACACTCTAATATGACTAAAATGAGTTGTCGCTCACACTTGATAATATCAGCTGCAAACGAGATGCCAACCACCTCTGGAGGGTCACTGGAAGATTGAAGGATGACGGTGTGTGAGATGTTCTGGAGAGCAGCACAATTATGACAGCAAGCAGTGATCCATTCAATGGAAGCATCCATGTCAAGTGCATAGAAATATCGGTCGGTGACCAATTTGAGTTGATGACATGATGGTTGAGAAAGACAAAGATGGAGGGCAGTAACCAGGCCTTCCAAGACACTACGCGGAATGGTAATGCATTCTCTGGAGGGGGCAAGAGGTTAATCACACCGGACGACGAGTAAACCATCTCGTGCTATGGTAGCAAGCTGGAGGAAGCGTTTGACATCGCGAATGTTGCTGAGCTTCGTTGAAGGGCGAGTACCCTGCAATATGTGACCATGCATGTGACGGAGGTGGGGGCATTCGGATTGGATAGCGAGCCGTGCTGCCCTGCTGGTGAAAGGGAGTTTTGTTGAGCCTGACACAATGTCTTCAATAGAAGCGTGGTAAACGGTGGAATCTGAAGTCTGGTGTACAAAGAAACAGATTTGACATGTGGAGTCTTCACATGCAGGTGCATTGCGGCTTGTGAAATCCGAATGAATATTTACAGATCCAGCGAGGTGTCTGACGGTGTTTGAACTGTACAATGTATGTGCTGAAGTGTTTGTTGGAAGCCACGATGGACAGAGCTTCAATTTCACAAGGCAACCATGTGATTTGGCGACCACGCAGCTTGGCACTGACAAACGCAGTGAGCTTGAGTTTGTTGCCACGGGTCACATACAGCGTGGATGCGATGCCATGCTTCTTTAGAGCGCTGTCTGTGACAAGCAAGAGTTGATCCTCTGGTCGGGGAAGGGTAATGATTTCAGTGGATGCAAGAGCCGACTGTGCTACTTGGAAGCTTGTGCAGAGATGATCTGTCCACTTGATCCTTTCGCAGGACTCACTTCCAGCAGTGACAGCGTCCAAGGGGGTTGTGTATGAGTGGAGGCATATTGTGGAAGGACTCTTGAAAGCATCTTTTGGGTTTCAAATTTTGATCTCCTGCCAGAGACATTCTGGTGGGAGGAGGTAGAGAGTCGTCTTGGCTTGCAAGGTGCCCTGAGACCAAATCCATCCCAGAATAGTTGTCGTTTTAGGACTAACGAGACGACCCGTGAACCCGTTGGGTTCCCGTTGTGACAGCGGTTGATAAAAAAAATCATTTAAAAAAAAATAAAAAAAGATAGCACCAGCGAACTATACCGCTGAGGTCGTTTGCATTGATGAAATTCTCCCAAAGAGTACTTGACTGAATCAGGAATTGATTTTTTCATAATTTTTTTCGTTGCTTGATTTGAACGAAACTTGATATTGCGTGTCAATGTGAAGAAAGAAAGGAGAAAAGAAAGTCGAATAAATTATTGTGCGTAATATTCTAAACACAATTTTATTTATTAATGAACACGGAAGTATTAGATCAAAATGGCGGTTTATTTTATGCTTAAAAATAAATTGTTCTTCGTCAATACTAAATGTTTGAGATTTTTAAAATAAATCATTTCAAGAAAAAAAAGATAGCTCCAGCGAAGTATACCACTGAAGTTGTTTGCATTGATCAAATTCTCCCGAAGAGTGCTTGACTGAATCGGGAATTGATTTTTTAATTATTTTTCGTTTTCTGAATGGAACGAAATGATGCTGCACACCGCAGGAGAATGGTGGATAAAGTGGCCCGAAAATGTTTGCGCTATCTTGTACCATTTTGGCTGCATTTCGGGAACATACATACAGTACATACAGTGGGGAGAACAAGTATTTGATACACTGCCGATTTTGCAGGTTTTCCCACTTATAAAGCACGTAGAGGTCTGTAATTTTTATCATAGGTACACTTCAACTGTGGAAGACGGAATCACAAACAAAAATCCTGAAAATCACATTGTATGATTTCTAAATACTTAATTTGCATTTTATTGCATGAAATAAGTATTTGATTATTTACCAACCAGTAAGAATTCCGGCTCTCACAGTCCTGTTAGTTTTGTCTTTAAGAAGTCCTCCCATTCTCCACTCATTACCTGTATTAACTGCACCTGTTTGAACTCGTTATCTGCATAAAAGACAGCTGTCCACACTTGATCAATCAGACTCCAACCTCTCCACAATGGGCAAGATCAGAGAGCTGTCTAAGGACATCAGGGACAAAATTGTAGACTTGCACAAGGCTGGGATGGGCTACAGGACAATAGGCAAGCAGCTTGGTGAGAAGGCAACAACTGTTGCTGCAATTATTAGAAAATGGAAGAAGTTCAAGATAGTCAATCTTCCTCGGTCTGGGGCTCCATGCAAGATCTCACCTCGTGGAGCCTCAATGATCATGAGAAAGGTGAGGGATCAGCCCAGAACTACACGGCAGGACCTGGTCAATGACCTGAAGAGAGCTGGGACCACAGTATCAAAGAAAACCATAAGTAACACACGACGCCGTCATGGATTAAAATCCCGCAGCGCACGCAAGGTCCCTCTGCTCAAGCCAGCGCATATCCAGGCCCGTCTGAAGTTCGCCAATGACCATCTGGATGATCCAGAGGAGGAATGGAAGAAGGTCATGTGGTCTGATGAGACCAAAATAGAACTTTTGGTTTAAACTCCACTCGCCGCGTTTGGAGGAAGAAGAAGGATGAGTACAAGCCCAAGAACACCATCCCAACCGTGAAGCATGGAGGTGGAAACAACATTATTTGGGGATGCTTTTCTGCAAAGGGGACAGGACGACTGCACCGTATTGAGGGGAGGATGGATGGGGCCATGTATCGCGAGATCTTGGCCAACAACCTCCTTCCCTCAACAAGAGCATTGAAGATGGGGGGTGGCTGGGTCTTCCAGCATGACAACAACCCGAAACACACAGCCAGGGCAACTAAGGAGTGGCTCCGTAAGAAGCATCTCAAGGTCTTGGAGTGGCCTAGCCAGTCTCCAGACCTGAACCCATTAGAAAATCTTTGGAGGGAGCTGAAAGTCTGTGTTGCCCAGCGACAGCCCCGAAACCTGAAGGATCTGGAGAAGATCTGTAAGGAGGAGTGGGCCAAAATCCCTGCTACAGTCTGTGCAAACCTGGTTAAGAACTACAGGAAACGTCTGATCTCTGTAATTGCAAAAAAAGGTTTCTGTACCAAATATTAAGTTCTGTTTTTCTGATGTATCAAATACTTATTTCATGCAATAAAATGCAAATGAATTCTTTAAAAATCATACAATGTGATTTTCAGGATTTTTGTTTGAGATTCCATCTTTCACAGTTGAAGTGTACCTATGATAAAAAATTACAGACCTCTCCGTTCTTTCTCAGTGGAAAAACCTGCAAAATCGGCAGTGTATCAAATACTTGTTCTCCCCACTGTAAATACATACAAGATAAGAGTTTTAGTAATATATAGATAGATTGTTGTTGAATTTTGTCTACAAGACATGCACAGATGGTGAAAGCTCCAAGGCCTCGATGGAGAATGTGATGATTTTGTCAGATGACTTTTCATTGGATTGTGTTGATGAGTTCAGTTATTTGGGTGACATGATTGGAGTAAGTGGTGGAGCAGAATCGACCTCCATTGCTAGAGTTAGGAGAGCCTGGAAGAAGTTCAGAGAACTGCTGCCTCTTCTGGTTGGTGGAAGTGGATCCTTGAAAAAGAAAGGCCAAATCTACAGGGCTTATCTAAGGAATGTCATGTTGTATGACAGTGAAGCATAGCCAATGAAAAAGGAGGAAGTTTTAAGACTGGATCAAACTGAGATGATAATGGTAAGATGACTGTGCAGGGTTTCCTTTAAAAATAGGAAATCCTCTTTGGAATTGAGAGAAAGATGAGGTCTCGATCGTGTCACGTCGTTGGCGGTCCAAGGTTAATCTTCCTGATCCAATTTGTGGTGAGCGGCAGTGAACACCACCAGCCTGGACCTGCAAGCGGTCTTTCCTCAATAGTGTTGCGGAGCCGGGTATCTGCGACGAGCGCGACCGCGAGATGGAGCTGCAGAGTCAACTCCACCGAACACCCGGAATCGAGATCGTACCTTTCGGAAAACTCCGACAAGTACGGGTCCCTTACCGGACTGTGAATCGTCAAGAATTACACCACGTGCCACAGGGTTATTTGCCAATCTTCAAAATTCCGAGAAATCCACGTGGCGAGTTACCGAGTATTCACACCCTTAACGGCCCTCGTACGAGTCAAGCCGTTAGCGTGCCCGACCCGTGCGCAACCCGAGCGGACAGTTGCCGAAGTTTCGTCGGTCCAATCGTACATTTACAGCGGCAACAGCCTTTCTAATTCACCAACACGCGTCACGCTAAGCCAATGGAGGAAACACAGCAACAAACTGATACATTTAACATATGTATTTATTTATAATGGGGAAAAGGGGGAAGCACGCAAGAAGCAGAGTTATCACGACCAATGAGATGCAAGTATGGACAGCAAAGAGCACTTATACAATTCCTACTTTCAGACGGGCCCACACACAGCCGCACACCGAAAAGAAACGGACCCAAAGTGGTCTTTATAATCCCTTCGGCTCGGAGGGAAGACGAGCTGAGGGAAGAGAAAATAGCAGGCGACCTGGCCGCACCACACGGCTCGACGTCCGCACCTTCCCGGTGCACCAGTCGGCCAAGAAGGAACCAGGACAGCCAGACGCAGACCACGCCAGCCACAAGACGAGCCGAGAACCAGAGCACGCCAGCGACGAGATGTCTTTCGCCCAGCCTCGAGAGATGCGTCTTCCTCTCCGAGCTTCAGCAGATCCTCACACTCGACCAGACTCTGACGCTTTGGCAGATTCCCTCGCTCTTTCGCTCCCTTGATTCTCTCGCTCGACGTCCCTTTTATCGCTATCATGCGCGGTTCGCTCCTCGTGACCCGCTCTCGGGCACGGTCCAAGCGAACCGATTCATGACCATATTTTGGAATTGAATTCAGTCCAATCATCATTGGTTGGGACACAACGCACTCCCTTACTTGGCGCGCAGCCAAGCGAATAGGTTCATGCCAATATTGGGAATGGAATTCCATTCCCAAACGAATTCCGAAGACGCCTACATTCCAGCGAGCATGCGGAGCATGCCGGGAGCAGAGGGTTATCGTTGTTGTAGTTGGAGATGTAGGAGCCATAGTTGTAGTAGCCATAGTTGTGAGTGATGTAAAAATCCTTACTATTAAAATAACCCACAGCGCATGTACATTTATTCACCCATTAAACAAGGGACGGGGACCCTAACTAAAAACACATACTTACCGATATAACTGTTCTATAGGACCTGTATGTTGAGTGCTCACGGCTTCCAGATTCGCAACAATAGAAGACGGACACGTTGATCTTACGGAGATTATTACGTACACGGGAAAAGGGATGGAGCAATGGCAGAGGGATGGGGGCACAGAATTGGATGCACAGGGGGGTTTATACTCGAACCCCAGGACAAATACACGGATACAGCTACTTAAAATAAACACATTTTATGAAAATAGACATATTTACAAAGGACAATAATCATAATAACATAATGTCAGGTAAGCTCATCCTAAAGTCGAAATCAAGGCACCTCGACACACACACACTTAAATACAGACAAGGGGAAACAAAATAAAAGAAAACCCTTCCTTTATTCTGATGCTTACCTTGGCCCAGAGATGGTCCTTGTGGAACTTGGAATCGAGGTGCTTCTATTTGCATGTGTAGACTGCACAAAATGGCACCAAGTCGCACTCTTGCAGCGGGAACATACGTCAAGCAATTCATGAGCGGTATTCAACACCAAGGCTCGGAGACCCCATGCAGCTGCTCCGTGCGTCGAATGTCTTCAAAAACCCGCTGTCTGACATACACGAGGCTCTGAGGCCTGTCACATACAACCAGCCAAGAGTCGATGGCCAGTGTCTCGCTTCACCACGCGAGCCAAATCGCCTCAGCACGAAGACGAGAATCGTGCCGGTGTTCTTCATGCGTCAAAGGAAAGCCAGCTGTAAAGCCCTGTTCTTTCAGGCCATCTCCGAGCTACGTTCTCTCTGGACGGTGTGCGTCCCTCACTCCGCACTCAACCGTTCCTCCTCCAAAACTCTCCATTCTCCATCCTATTTGATCTGCTGGGCCGCCACACCCACTTCCTCTTCATGCATCTCACGTCACGCCCATCAATCCTCCGCCACTGGGGCATGGCCTGCTCGAACAAAACCCAGGGCTTCTGCCCGCTTGTAGTTGTTTTAGGGACATGTTCCCCACCTTTATAGCATACAAAACCTTGGGATACAAAACGTTGGCGGAAGTTCACAGGGGAGCGATGACAAACTGGGGCAATTAGTCTGAAACTCTGCCTCATTAACATGGCACCACCCCCTGGTGTGGTGACAAGTAACACTTAAGCTCACAGTTTCCCAACTTAATTACATCGAGACGTCCCCGACACACCCAATGACCAAACAACTCTATTCAATCCTAACTTTCCAATTAAATTCCTCCATCTACCCCCACAACCATAACAATAGTTTATGTGTTGTTTTGAGAAGGAACCAACCGATATGGTTTGGCCACGTTAAAAGGATGGATGACAACTCTTGGGTTAAAAAGTGTACACACCTCTCTGTTGCTGGAAAGAGAGACAGAGGAAGACTATGATTAGCCTGGGACTCTTGTATCCAAGGATATGGAACTTATTGGCCTGTCCAGAGCAGATGCTCAGGTCACATGGAGGCAAAATATTTGGTGGAAGAAGTAGATTGACTTCTTTTGTTCTTGTTGATAGGTTTTTTTTTATTTGTGTAGTTGTTGAGACGAACTGCCTTACCCAAGCTTGCAGGGATAGGTCCAAGAAGATATTTATTACTTATTGATTTAATGGCCATAAAAATGATCCTTAAAATCAACATGAACATCTCGAATCGAGTTGATGGAAAGCAGACCTTCATTGAGTCACACAATTTAAAATATCTATGTTTTGCCCTGTTTTTAGACAACTCCAACCTCTGCCACCCGATGCTGCACCACCATTTGGTGGTGGGCGGTATAAGTAGCTCACAACTTTGGCTCTGAGTGAAACTAAGAGTGTAACACAAACAAGGATGGCCACTCAGTGGAGTGCATACCTCCGACAGGAAGAAGAGGTTACGTTTTGTATATCACTGATAACCCGGATCTGGATGCGGACCTGGATGCGGATCGAATCGGCTTGTCACCTAAACTCATCCATCTGTATGTTTTTTTCAACTTGTCCACAAATTATTGAAATATCGTGATATAATGTATATCGTTTTTGGCCCCATCTTTCAATGGTGAAGAATCACTGAAGAAAAAAAAAATTAAAAATTCTCATATCTGGATTCAGATTCGTATCTTCACCAAAATCGAATCATTTTGTTCTTGTCACAGCACACCCAACCTGTCCACCAAGTTTCGTTTGAATCCGTCCACAACTTTTTGAGATAGGGCTAAAAACGATACGTACACCATCACTCAGAGGTGAAGAATCACTTTTACAATTCGAGTCTCCAAATCCAGATCTTCACCAAAATATAATAATTTGGTCCTGATCACATTCCAAACCGATCCACAAAATTTCGTCTGAATCCGTCCACAACGTGATGAGATATCCTGCTCATAGACAAACAGACAGGGGTGAAAACATAACCTCCACACATACAGTATGTCTGATCATTGCTGCACATGAGGGTCTAATATTTGGTGTTTATTAATAGGTTAGGACCAGTAGTTGGGTCAATTAATAGGTAAGATCCAGTAGTTGGGGTGAATTAATAGGTAAGGATCAGTAGTTGGGGTAAATTCGGTACATTCAGGTTTAGTATTTGGGATTCCTCGAGTACAGAAAGGTCCAGTAGTTGGGGTTAATTAATGGGTAAGATCTAGTAGTTGGGGTAAATTCGGTACGTTCAGGTTTAGTATTTTGGGTTCCTCGAGTACAAAAAGGTCCAGTATTTGGGGTTTCTGAAAATAATCTCACAACAAGGAGTCACGACCTCGAAATAAGAATGACCAGCCTGGTGCGCACGAAGTAAGAACACCCCACAGGCGATGAGTAAACATCAAGGATTTTCATGTAAAGAGGTTCAGGGGTGTGTTCGGTGACCAAGCATCACGCTTGCCAAGCGAGCAACGAGCGCTCCACAAGATAATTGGTAACTGAACGTGAGGGAGGAACAAACAATGTTGATTAATTGATCTTAGCGCTTTTTATGATGTACTCGGTGAATGCACCTGGCGCTGCCCAGGTTCTTTTTGAATGAATTTAATCTTCTGTACATATATGTCTGACGCGAGCACAGTATCAGTTCCCTATTGGGCCATGGCAGTCAATGGCTAAGGGGGTTGGTGAGAGAGAAAACACACCCCCTCCCCCCCCCCGGCCGACGGGCCTTGCCACATAGCCTATAACCTTCCCGGGGCCCATCTCGACATTTTTTGTTTCAGTGGTTAACTCCTATCTTTCACCTTTCAGGAGATTAGCGTGTGCAGACAAACAAACAAACAAACAAACAAAAACTTAAAATCATATGTTAGATATATTGTATATGGCGTTGGCCCCATGTCAATCGGCTGAACTTGAAAATTTAACGTTACGAAATCAGGTGATGACGTCATAATTCGGAAACCGGAAGTCAGAAGTGCAATTCTTTTACATCGGGACATTCCCGGGTACATGTTCTGTCAGCATGTGAAGTTTGGTGAGGATCAGTCCAGTACTTTTCACTTGCATAGGTCACAGACAAACACACTTTCAAGTTTATATGTATAGATATATTCTGGCATGGATCAGATCGAAAGGATTTCGTCGACACGAATACTGAGGATAAAATTTTGTTGTCCAGATCTACTATAATCTAGTACTAACACACTACTGCTCCGAATCAAACGTGAAAACAGCCTTTCCAAAAATAAATATTGCGACACAACACCGGCCGACAAATTTTTTTTTAAAGATATTTCATTTTTTAAACGAAAATCGAGTCTCCACTTGAAATGGAGCACATACGTGACAACAAGGGTGTTCAGTTACCAAATTTCTTCTGGAGCGTTTGCTTCAAAAAGAATACAACAGCAAGCACGTCCTACACAAGTTCTCCAAAAGGTTACTTTTTAATCCATCGGAACAACTGAAGTGAATGCGAGAGAAAAACCTTCGGAGTGTAAGGCTTTATTTCACTTGATTGAAGCAGTCTCTACAGACACATAAAGGAATACATGTGCAGTCGATCACCACAAAATATATCAGCAATTAGCCAGCATAAGCACGGAGTCCGGTATACTCTCAACTTCGACAAATGCGTATTCTCGGCAAAGTCAATTGATCTTCTCGGCTACACAATAGCCGACGGCACGATTAAGCCCGATCCTGAACGATTGCGCCCACTCCGTGAGCTACCCCCACCTCATGACCTGCAGACATTGCGTCGGGTGATTGGGATGTTCTCGTACTACGCTAGATGGATTCCCCAATACTCGGAGAAAATACATCCCCTGGTGCATTGCAAAAACTTCCCGCCAGATGCCGCTGTTGTGAAAGCTTTCCGCAGCCTCAAAGATGATATCAGTAATTCCGTGGTATTATCGATCGACAGCACGGTGCCGTTCAAGGTGGAAACGGACGCTTCTGATCATGCGATCGCCGCGACGCTCAATCAGTCCGGATGACCCGTCGCGTTCTTCTCGAGAACTCTCTCTGGAAGCGAGCAGAGACACTCGGCGATAGAGAAGGAAGCATACGCTATTGTCGAAACCCTACGTAAATGGAGACATTATTTACTGGGCAACCACTTCACGCTCGTCACGGACCAGCAATCCGTTGCCTTCATGTTTGATGGGAAAAATAACAGGAAAATTAAGAACGAGAAAATAATGAGATGGCGGATAGATCTATCTTGTTATAGTTACGACATTGTTTATCGGCCCAGGAGGGAAAACCCTGCTGCAGACACCTTCTCTCAGGTCTACTGTTCGGCGACAATCGGTCGGGCTTTGCAAGACCTTCATGTGTCTCTGTGCCACCCAGGAGTAACCAGAATGGCACATTTTGTGCGCAGACAAAACCTTCCCTATTCTATCGAAGATATTAAACAAGTGAGTGCTTCTTGCCCTGTTTGTGATGAACTAAAACCCAGATTCTATGGCGCCGCTTCTGGCAGGTTGATCAAGGCCACTTCACCCTTCGAGAGACGAAATATCGACTTCAAAGGGCCCCTGCTGACTGAGACAGACAACAGATACATACTCACGGTTGTTGATGAATACTCAAGGTTCCCATTTGCATTCCTGTGCTCGGATATGACCTCGGGCACTGTCGTGAAATGTCTCTCTGACCTCTTTGCCATGTTTGGGAAACCTTCGTACATACATTCAGACAGAGGACCGGGTTTCATGTCGGCCGGGCTAAAACAGTTCCTATTTGAGCACGGCATAGCAACTAGTCGAACGACGGGTTACAACCCACAGGGTAATGGGCAGGTGGAACGGTATAATGGAGTTATTTGGAAAGCCATAACCCTGGCGCTGAAATCGAGAGGACTGGGGCCCGAGCGGTGGGAGGTTACCCTTCCCGATGCCCTGAATTCCATACGCTGTTTGCTCTGTACGTCCATCAATGCTGCTCCGCACGAACAAATGTTTACTCACCAACGACGATATACTGGCGGCCAATCGGTGCCCAACTGGCTAACCTATCCGGGAACAGTGTTCATGAAGCGCCCAGTACTACAAAGCAAGTATGAACCAATGGTGGAGAAGGTCTAACTCATCGATGCTAATCCTGAGTATGCTCATGTTAGACTTCCTGATGGCAGGGAGACCACTGTGTCGGTTTGCCATCTGGCTCCCGCAGGTACTCCTCCATCTGATACTCCTCCCTCTGACATTCCCTCCCCAGGTGTTTCCCCCTCAGGAACTCCACCCGAGAATGGTGGCGACGGAGCTACCGCATTCCACCCGAGAGCGATCGAGGAGTCATCCCCGGCACGAGTCGAGGCTCACCAAGAGGATCGGAAGCCTCCCTCAAGTGAAACCACCATTTACTCCCGGAGAGGTCGACGGATAAAACCCCCTCGACGACTCGATCTGTAAAGGGGATTATCGGCATCCCTCGATGGCACCTTACCATGCTTCTATAACTAAAAATAATCCTCACTGCTTGAAATGTATGCTTCTGTAATTTAAATAGTTCGCACTGCTTGAAATGTATACTCCTATAGCTTTGAAGTAATCATGGTGCGTTAGTTGAGCCTCTAGTTACATTTTAAAGATGGGGAGAATGTGATGAAATAAAGGATGAAGTGACGCGCGATCACGTGTCGCGCAGCTCGCACACGGGACAGATAAAACCGAGATGCCGCGCGGTCGGTGGGATTGTCCCTGGGGCAATGTCATTTACGGTGGTGGTTCACTTGGTGCTCGTTGAATGGTGAGAATTGAGAGTATACCGGACTCCGTGCTTATGCTGGCTAATTGCTGATATATTTTGTAGTTGGCCATGCGTTCGACCATCTCGTCTATGCGCGGCAAAGGGTAGGCATCGAGGTGGGTGAAGCGATTGACCGTTTGAGAGTAATCGACAACCATTCGTTTTTTATGGTTCTGATTGGTGGTCACCAATACCTGCGCGCGCCATGGCGAATCGCTCAGTTCTATAATACCTTCTTCCAGTAATCGCTTGGTCTCAGAAGTGATGAAGTTCATATCGGCGGTGGTATATCGTCGCAATTTGATCGCTATTGGTTTACAGTCCGGCGACAAGTTAGCAAACAGCAGGGGGGATGATACCTCTGCGGTGTTCAGAGCATCTAGAATTAGACGAGGTTTGTTTCCTCCAAAGGGTATTTCGACGCTCGTGTGCTGCTTGAGGACATTATGACCCAGAATTACATCTGCGCATAAATCACGAAGCACCAGTACCCTTACATCCCGATACGTGTAGCCTTTTACGTCCAACTCAACATTGCAGTACCCTCGTACGTGGGACTGTAGTGATGTGGAGGCCATGCATACCGTATTGTCTGTCGGGTGGATCTTCCATTTCCTGCCTTTCGCGAGTGAGCTGTTGACGAAACTTTCAGAGCTACCGGTATCGATCAGCGCCTCGGCCATATGCCCATTAATTCGTACGTTGATGATAACTTTGGATAGATTCCCCGGTGAAGCTGCTGTTAATTCCTTTTGTGAGTCGAGAGCCGCAGAAGTGGGTTTATTTCTTCTAAGAGTAGATTTGCATACCCTGGCATAATGCCCTTTCTTGTCACAGTTCATGCATGTGGCATCCCTGGCGGGGCATTTGTTACGGGGGTGTCTTTTATACCCACAAAAGAAACATTTACCAACCGAAGTAGTTGCTGAGGAGTTTGACGAGGTCTGGGTATCCGATTCCTCGGGTTTATCTCCATCCTCAGTGTCGGAGGTGTCCCGGGGAGTTCTTTGAGTTTCCGCCGTAGCAGCGTTCATTAGCAACACCGGTGTCCCATATGATTCAGATTGCTGCTGAGCCGCATCCATAGCTCGGGCCTGGTCAGCTACCATTTCAAGATTGGGTTGTGATTTTTCCAGTAAGCGTTGCCGAATGGGGGCTGACCTGAGCCCATGGATGAACGCCTCTCGGGTCGCTTCATCTCGATGTTCCTCGGCGGTTACAGCCCGGAAATTGCAGTCTTTGCCCAACTGCCTCAGAGCTTGCAGGAACTGATCGATTGTCTCACCGGCTTCTTGCCTGCGTGTGTTGAGATGTCTTGTGTATACCTCGTTCTTGCGCTTCACGTAGAGCGCCCGCAGCACGTTGATCGCTGCGTCATAGGTGTCACACTCCAAGAAGAGCCTGAATACACTTGGCGAGACATGGTTTACAAGTGCGGCCAGTTTATCGGCTCCCTCTTCAATGATGGTCAGATAGTGTGAGAAGGAGCGGTACCAATGGGACCACTTCATTTCCGAGTCAGTCGCGTTGGGGTCCGCATCGAACCTCTCCGGCTTGTAGATCTTGTCCATAGTGGGTTGAGGCAGCCGAAGGGATCAAGTGAAATAAATTGAAGTGAATGCGAGAGAAAAACCTTTGGAGAAAAAGGCTTTATTTCACTTGATTGAAGTCGACTCTACAGACACATAAAGGAATACATGTGCAGTAAGGAAGACATGTGCAGTCGATCACCGCAAAATATATCAGCAATTAGCCAGCATAAGCACGGAGTCCGGTATACTCTCAATTCCTACCATTCAACGAGCACCAAGTGAACCACCGCCGTAAATGACATTGCCCCAGGGACAATCCCACCGACCGCGCGGCATCTCGGTTTTATCTGTCCCGTGTGCGAGCTGCGCGACACGTGATCGCGCGTCACTTCATCCTTTATTTCATCACAACAACCAGACAGCAAATACTCCATTTAACTATTCATACACAATGCAGCTTATCATTTAAAAAGATTTGTCAACTGTACGTGTGAATGGAGATGTGTTTGGGGTTTTGTATACAAATGTAAGCTCGGATGTGACCCAACCTTTGTTGTGGTTAAAAAAAAACAATTCAACGACAGCTGTGTTTAAAATTGGTTTCAACAAGAAAGCAAGGAATCACAGGGTCGTAAGATTATGAGGTTACCCAGTCAGATGGACTGGGTAACCTATTGTTTTTCTTGTTTATTTATTTATTTATTTTTCCGCCAGCAATTTGTGGCCTTTTTCGCTTAAAAAAAATCATTTTGCCTGGAACGCTAAGTTCGATCAACACGAAATTTTCACCATAGTATGTATCTTTTTTGATAGCACATGATGATATTAATGATGTAATTGGTCACGTGGTGCGGGCGCCATCTTGAAAAAAACCGATAAACTTTGGACCTCTGTATCTGACACTGTGCAATGGAAAAAAAAAATTTTGCTTGATGCATTTTCCTAAGCTCCCTATGGGGAACAGGTGTGATTTTTTCGTGACGTCATCGGTGAAGCGGTATGCCGGTGAAAATTCGTCAAGTACAACGCTGCATAGTCTAAATCTAAAATTTATTGTGCGTCATCGACACATAAATTCACCATCGAAAAAAATTGTGACATCGGTGACGTAATTCGGCAACCATCTTGTTTTGAATTTTTTTTTCTTTTAATCTTCTCCAGAATGGCTGGACAGATTGAGGTGAAACTTTACACATATATTGCCCATGACGTCCTTTTTCAAGTTTGTTAATTTCTTGAGAGGTCACATGGTTTGGTGGCCATCTTGAATTTACCCTAAAACCTTAAAACATCTCCAGAACAGCTCGTCCGATCAAGGGGAAACTTCACATACGTATTGCTCACGAGTAGTGAATACAAGTTTGTTAGTTTCTAATTGATAGGTCACCTGATTTGGCAGCCATGTTGGATTTAAGAAAAATATTAAATTTTCTCTGGAACTGCTTAACCTATCAAAGCGAAAATTTGCAACTGTCATCTCGCATGATGTCTGCATACATGGTAAAAATTATGACTTCACAAGTCACATGGTTTGGCAGCCATGTTGGATTCAAGAACAACATTATATGTTGTTTTCTCTGGAACCACTTATCCTATCGATGCAAAACTTTGTGACTATCATTAAAAAGTCTCATGTTGTATCAAAGGCGGAAGTCTGGTTACCCGGTCATCACTGCCAGCAGTTATGAAGTGGCAGTTCTAGTTTTTTTTAATGTTCGTAAGTTCTGATTTTGTGAAAATATAAATTATATTAAAATGTTGTTTAATTGTTGTTTTTTTCTTTCTTGAATGGGGAACTTTGCCGTTGAAGCTCTGATTTAAAAAAAAAAAAACATGAAACACCAAAAAAAAAAAAAAAACGTTCATCATGACCTTTGCTGCTTAAAGTTATAAAGGTACAAGTCAAAATCCGAAACCACATTTGCTTTTTCACAATCGGATCAGACAAAAAATATGATTATTAAAAAAGTGATGCGGGGTGGGGTGGGGAAAATCAGTGAAGCACACAGATCATCCTTTACCCATTTACCTCAAAGTCTATGCAAACACCTTGTTATCCACTAGAGGGACATCGATCTACAGGTTCGCCAAGAAATAAATCGAACTGCCCATTTGCACAACCGTGCACCCTTTCAGCCATGTTTGTCAACAAAAGTGTTTCATGATCCGCTTAGCTGAAAAAATAATTGCAAACACACTTCGTGATTTTTTTCATGTCATCATATCATCATTCTTCCTCTGGTAATCCAACAGGATGGCACAGCAAAAGCACATTGACCTTTGAGCTGCCTCGTCTCTGGGTCCCATTCCCAGACCGATTAATGTGTTGGATGTTAAACTGAACATCCTCTCTGCTTGCTGTTAGATGTTCAATATCCCACCGCGATCTTCGCAAAGAGTAGACAAGTTATGACATGCACCCTGAACAAATTAGTCCAGTTGAATGTCAGGCTGAACCAGACGGTTTGTGAAGTATTTTCGTAAAAATAAATCAATGGGGCTATTAAACGTGTTAGTAGTAGTAGTAGTTGCAGCAGCAGCAGCAGCAGCAGCAGCAGCAGTACCCTCCACAACTTTAATGAAACGGTGCAGCACCATCCCAGATCACCATCATAATCAACCATTCCTTTCATGCCGTGAGCTGCACGGGGCAGCCGAGGTAGTTTCATTTGGCTAAGGCAGTGGTTCCCAACCAATGGTACGCGAGGGCCTCCCAGGTGGTTCGCGAGCACTTTCGGGCTCAACCTTTAAAAAAAATGATGAAAAAAAAAAAAGGAAAGGATGTTTTCAACCTTTTGGATAATTTCTTCAAGCATAATTAACTGGATTGGGGAAAGTTGGTCGGATGCACTACAGATAGGGCTCCGTCTATGCTCGGTCGAAAGTCAGGGTTTCCAGCCCATGTGAAAGCTGTGGCACCAAACGCCACCGGGGTCCATTGTTTCATAGACAGATTCGCCCTTCGCACTAAGGTACTCCCTCCGAATTTGTTATCATGCTTGAATCGATTAATCAAAATAGTTAATTTCGTCAAAACATCCGCCCTGAATACTCGGCTGTTAAAACTGATCTGTGAAGATCTCGGCTCCGACCACACTTGTCTCCTCTACCACACAGAGGTTCGCTGGCTCTCCCGGGGGAATAGGACGAGGCGTCTCTTTGAACTGAGGGATGAACTCCTCGTATTCTTCACGGAGAAAGAACACGATTTTCAAAAAGATCTGGAGGACGAGGAGTTGATCTCAAGGTTGGCCTACCTGTCGGACATTTTTGGGGTTTTCAACCACTTAAACCTGTCGTTCCAAGGGCCCAACTGCACTGTCTCAGACTTCATCTCGAAGCTGGGAGCGTTTGTCCGGAAGTTGGACCTCTGGATCAATAACGTAGAGAGCAAACGCTACGGAATGTTCGAACTCCTGACTAGCCTTGAGAGCGAGCCCAATGATGAATTGTCCCAATAAATCGTCCATCACCTCTCACTGCTCAAGACTGAGTTGATGTATTACATGTTGTGCCTTCATCACCAATCCGTTTTCCGTTGAACCAGGTGATCTGGCTGTCAGGACCGGGGAACAGGAGGAGCTCATAGATATACAGGCTGATGAGACAGCAAAGACGAAGCACAAGGAATGCTCTCCTATGAACTTATGGGTGACCATGGCCTCCTCGTACCTGACACTAGCCCGTCACGCTGTTCCCCAGCTACTGATTTTCCCCTCTACGTGGGAGTGCGAGCAGGGGTTCTCAGCCATGATGATCATCAAGTCAAAGAGCCTGAACCGTATTGCTGCGCCCGGGAATGATTTCCGATGTGCTGTGAGCAAAGTTATGCCCCACATCGACCAGCTGGTGGAGAAGAAACAGATGCAGCCCTCACATTAAATTTTGTTCTTTGTTGACAGTTAGTTCATTTGTGTGTTCTACTTGTGAATAAATTGATATCATATAGAATTGAGTTTTTCTGGAACCAGGTGTTACGCGGCGACGGTATGGGACCTCCAAGTGGTACTCGATCAGAAAAAGGTTGGGAACCACTGGGCTAAGGAGTACAATCCTGGACGCGGCGCCATTCTGATGCAGGATACTCAAAATGACTTATTAATCTAGGAAGCTGGAACTCATTTTGCCGACCTCGGAGGGATGACAGACTGAGTCAACCCACCTAATGTTATTTCAACAGCACGATAGGGACTCAAACTCAAGACACCAAGATCGTAAGCCAGCCACCTTAACCGTGAAGCCAACACAAGGCTTATGTCACCATCATCCCAACCAGAAATCTTTTCTACGCCCATTAATCCGACCCAACTTAAACCTCTTGCAGATTACCTCTCCTCCTCTCTCATTCCCTCAATTGTTGCCAGACTGTCAGTAAGTAAGTTGCCTTTTCCCCTCTGTCTCCAGGATTTTGTACACGTAATCCAATCCAATCCAATCCATCGGAACCAACCTCTATGCAGAGCATTGGTGCTGCAGAAGCAGTCTCCTAGGCTATTGAGCACAATCCTGGATGGGTCACCACCCCGACACAGGATACTCGAATGGCTCAATCACCCCAGCAAGCTGGCACTCATTTTGCTGACCTCGGAAGGATGACAGGTGGAGTCAACCCCACCTGGTATTATTTCAATGGGGAAGTGGGATTTGAACTCAGGACCCTAAGATCCCAAGCCCACCACCCGAACCGTTAAGCCAACACCAGGGTCACAACGTCATCCCAAACAGCAATCTTTTCTACCCCCATTAATCCTACCCAACTCAATCCTCTTGAAGATTACCTCCACTCCTCTTCATTCTCCGAGTTGTTGCTGCACTGTCAGGAAGTACGTTGCCTTTTCCCGTCTCCTAGATTTTGTACACATAAAAAAATTCATCAGAAAAAGAAATTCAGCACTTGAGGAGATGAAAGACTGTTGAGTAGTCAGCATAATCAAACAGCAATAGTTAAGTCAGGCAAACATAATTTCAGGTTGCATAAAAAGACTCCTGTGCAATGTTCATCTGGATTTCTGGGTGAGCCTGCAACCCTCAGCTCTACAAGGTTGCACATGACTGGCCAACCTCTCCCAGTCCAAGATTTCAGACCTAATGCTTGTCTCTTTCTTCCATCACATCACCTGTAAAATCACTTCTATCACAGTGATTTATGGAGAGAAAGCAATATGTCACATCCTCCAGTGGCTGTGAAATGCAAATGTGACATGATGTGCGTGTTCACAGCCAACAATGAACAATATGGGGGCAAGGTACACAGAAATTGTGCACAAATACAGGGTGTCCCAAAAGTCTCCATACATTGGGAAAATTAACACTTTCAGCAAAATGTCTCCCAAAATTCTTCATACATAGAAGAATTATATCTTCTCCCAAAATTATATCTTCTTATTTTCAGATTCCCCTCAAGAATGCCTTTGTCAAATGAAGAACGTATTGAAATCATCCTCATGGCTGGTACGGGAAGCTGTCGCAAGGTTGCAATCGACTTTAACAGGAAACATGGCAAGCACATCAAACACGACACACACGACAAGATTCAGAACATGGATCATTTAAAGGAACACAATCAAGTGCACATTAAGATGCATTATTCCATGCAAGGATGTAAAGTGAACCACATAATGATCCAGTAATTCAGAGTTTTTGAAAGTTAATCTTTGTTTCACTCTAAAGATGTTCTTTAAACACACTTCAGAGCAATGAAGGTAGGCCTGGTGTTGGCTTCGCGGTTGAGGTAGCTGGCTTAAGATCTTCGGGTCTTGAGTTTTCGCCCGTTACCCATTGAATTAACACCAGGTGGGGTTGACTTAGTCCGTCAGTCATCCTTCTGAGGTTGGTGAAATGAGTACCAGTGCACTGTCAATATAGGGCATTGCAGAAGTTGCACCCCCAGAAAATGATGCAACCAGGAGTCACAGGCTGCCCACGATGGCAAGCGAACAATGAAATTCGAGGATAAACTGGCCACTGGTGTTCTGATTATTTTCTGCTTTTTAACCGTAATTTTCCAAAGGATATTCATGCATTTGAGACGTTTATATGTTGGAACACTCGGTGGTCTTCAAACGACCGCAGGGTCCACCAGACGGGAATGGCTCAAATTTGTCCAATCATCCGCAGTTCATTTGCATACACGCCAATGGTTAAAAACCGTCCGGCAGTAACAAATCTGCTGACAGAGAATAGCCGAGCAGAGCTCTGCCGGGAACTCATCTTTACCGATAGCATATTAAATGCGCCATTCCAGATTCTACCCGTTTTGAGGGTTTATTATGCAAATTAATTGGACATGCTTGGAGTTCCCCAATGTTGTGCATTCCCAAATGTCCAAGACACAGGTTCTCATTTACAGGAAGATTTTAATAACCAGAAAAACAGGGCAAAGGAGAAAAGAAGAGAGCTGGCCACAAGTGGCGAAACAACTGGTACCAGTGAATAAATAACGACAATCCTTGTGCCCACTGTGCCAACGACAAACTTAATCAACTCATTTGGGTGACAGGACAGATGGAGGGAGAATATGACAAGAAAGACATGCGGCTTGAGTGTCCTGGCTTGCGCCAGAACATCCTGTCAAAATTCTCCGGGGTCGAGCAACTCGAAGGACTCAACACTTCCCTGGCACCACAGTGCACCATTGACAGCAAGAACACACACCGAGAGAGATACAATAACAGAATGCTGGTGTTGTCAAACAAGGAACCGGTAAGGGGGGTAAGTCCATGGAGTAGACAGGGCACAGGGAGAGAGGTAGAGAGAGAAAAAGTCCAGGGCACAGAGAGAATGGTTTCTACTGTTGGTGGTCCTTTTTTATAGTTTCTCGTGGGGCGACACTATCGGCAGACTCTCTGCTCTCTGGAGCACTGTCCTTCCCCCTCACGTGGACGTATGTAGTTCTGGAGGCTTCCATCTCATGTGACTGCTTGGCAAGAGAGTTCATAGAATTTGAACCTGGTGTTGGCTTTACGGTTAGGGGGATGGCTTGGGATTCTCGGATCCTGAGTTCAAGCTCCGTTTCCACTGAATTAACACCATGGGGTTGAATCAGCCTGTCATCCTTCTGAGGTTGGTGAAATGAGTACCAGTGTACTGGTAATGGGGTCACTGCATCAGGGGCACATCCGCACCCTGAAACAATGATGTAACCAGCAGCCAAAAGGTGCATATGAAGGGCAGGGGAATTGATGGAATTATTTTAAAATCTGGTATTGGTGATGCAATGATATTGGTGATGCAATGGTATTGCAAAGCGTGATGGGCCGAATGGCCTCCTCGTGCGCATAATTTCCTTATAATCCTTGAAACCCAAGTGCACTCCTGCCCTTCATTTTTACAAAAGTAAAACATGATAGATTACAATGGCGAAAACCACAATAAACACCAAGGTGGAGATATGGGTGTAGACACAAACAGATTGGGAGGGAAAATGCAAGGGAGTTTCCTCGAACAACCTCAACAACAGTAATTACACATGCTTACGCCAGCACGTACTTTTAAATAACTCATGTAATCCGAGCACATTTATCCCCTCAGCCAGATCCATCAGAATATTTCACATGGTGACATGATCTGATGTTATATTTGAAAAAACAACAAACTAGAGAGTTCATGGAACACCTCACCCTGTGCAGTCTAAAGAAAACAAGGACGTGGGCGGGGTCTGCGAAGGCCAAATTTGATTGGTCGAGATGACCTAACACGCTATAATATTATGTCCAAATATTGCTAAACAGTAAGTTTTTGAAAGTGTCAATAAGGCGATTTGTGTTCTCCAGTGTTCAAGTCGATAATTCAATTGAAATAAAATTAATATTTTTAAAGTTCCAGAAATTTTGGGAGTTCACCGCCGTTAATGTAGCGTTTTTTGCACCACCTTATTTAATATGTTAGATTAGTTCTCCATGCCCGTTTGTGTTCTTTAAGCCGTTACTAAAAACAGTAAGTTTCCGTTTTGCAATGATTTCAAATTTTGTTTCACCGCCAGAAAGGCAGACAGAGTAAAAAGATCATCTCACTCCTCTCTGCGCATGTGCGATCAGGACGAATTCAGAGCCAAAGTTCTGTTAAACTGCAGGTTCGTTTTCCAATTCGTCTTAAAAAATAAAACATTCAATTGAAATGAAGTTGTTCCTCGATTGTAAAGTGACGTTTGCAGACAGACAGACAAAGTGAGGCAATTGCTTAACCCTGGTTTTCGCATTGCACGTGCGAGGTAATTACAAAGAAAAGTGGCACTTCACAGCAACAACTCAACTTGGTGAAACTTCACAACACGAACCACTCAAGAATAAAGGTTCACAGATTACCTTTTCCGAGCCGATGCATTGTTTCTGTCATTTTCATTTTTGCCTCTCTTTGTTTATCTTGAGGAAAGGCTAACAGAAACTCAGTCACGTAACTAAAGAATCCGTTATGATCATTTGGTTTGTCAAACGGCTTAAGGCATTGAACGGGGCCCTGCAGAGCTTCCATCGATGCGTCTCCGGTTCCTTTTTCTCCACTAGTCCGAGAATTTTTCGGCCTTGATTCCTGAAGCTCAATGTCACTTGAGCAAGCCCCTGGCATTTCTTCAAGCGTCACCGTTCCTTCTGACAGTGTAGACGAGCCCGAAGTTATGGAATCATTTGCTGTTATTTCATCCAATGTACGTCTTTCGGAAAACTCTTCTTTTCGGATGAAATGATCTTTGTTAAACTGGTCATCTTCACATTCGGACAAAAATAACAGTCGGGGATAATGGCGCCATTTGGAATTGTAGACATCGTCCACCCCCATTCCAAAGGCCCTTGACATTGTAACTTTTTTGTGCTCGCTTTGGAAGTGTGTCCTCATGTTTTTCCATCGAGCTTTCAATTCTCCAACTGCAAGTAGAGGAGAAACAGATTATGTTTGCATCAGAATCCGTTTGAGCCAAAACTGGGTCATCAGTGGGGTTTATGTTGATTAAGATGCATTGAGACGAGCCATGCATCGACAGACCAGCATCGCTTCACTGATGGGTTTAAACAAAAAACAGCATGTTTCACTTCACAAACATCTTGCATGTCTATTTGTGGGTCTCAAAAAGGATCTAAAATAACGTGAAACACGAGTTAAAAGGATTCTTAGAACACATACCTGCTGTTGTTGCAGCTGTCGTAGCGGCTGTGGTTGTTTGTGTGCTCCTTCTCTGTGCGATTAAATATTTTTCTATTGTGTCGATAAATATTACCATGTATAATTTTGCATGCTCCTTCCTTGTCTGTCACACTTCATCATCAGGGTTCCTGCTGTCGTACCGTTGGAACTGCTACATTAAACAAGGAAAGGAAATCCAACACAGGTGGAGGCCATTCAGCCCATCGTGCCTGCACGAATACCACACCAACCCATGATCCAAGAAAGAAAATGCAAAAAAAAAAAGTTTTTAATTAATGAGAGAACAAAAAAAATGTATTTTTTTGTTTTTGTAATTTTTTTTGTTGTAATTTTTCTTCTTTTTATTTTCTTACCCTCAGAGAGGGGGCACGGGCTTGGTTGAAAACACACATCAACCACACAACCCCCCTTAACAAGACCCCCACCAACAGCACTCTATACACAATCACCCATCAATACTTAAAAGACCTCAAAGTCTGATCAACATCCACATACCCCTCCATCTCCATATCTTCCAGGTACCTATCTAATTCTAATTTAAACTTATCTGCTTTTTCTGCTGCCACCACCTTTCCAGGGAGACCATTCCATGCATTAACTGCTCTATTAGTGAAAGTCCCTTGCCTCACTCCTGTCTTAACTCTCATCTTCTTGACTCTCAGGCTTTGGCCCCTGGTTCTGTCACTGTTGGGTCACCGAAATAGGTGACCCTTATTGTCAGTAATTCTGTCTGTTTGTTTGGATGTTTGTTCGTTTGTCATCAGCATAATTGGTAGTAAACGTGGGCCGATTTTTACCAAACTCGGGTGGTAGATACATCTTATGACCTCAGGCTTTGGAAATTGTGATGGTTGCTGCGGATGCTTTGGTTCCATAGCAACAACCGAAAAACCTTCAAAATCGGTATTGTTCACGCGAAATTAATTCCGAAAGCCATTATCCCACGTATGCTTATGAAATTTGGCACGAATGATCTGCAGGTGATGCTCTATCAAATATATTCCGTTTATTGTGATATATGGAATACTTTACCCGCAGCGCCCCCGACAGTTATGGTATGCACGAAAATTGAAGGCCCCCAAGCGACCAGGTGAGTGCATCGATACGAAAAACTTTGCAGGTTCATGGTACTCAATGAGGACTACAACTTTGCCTCAGGACATATTGACCGATTTCGCTGAGGTCAGGGGTCAAAGGTCAATTCGTGCAAAAATCGATAATATGCGAGAGCTTGAGGTGTCTTCGCGCCAAATGCTACTCCGCCTCGGGTTATGGTCGGATGGTCATGAAAATTCACACTAATCGTCAGGAATACATTGTGCACAAACGATCGAGCCGGATTTTCGATTTAGATCTTTGTTCACCCACAGCACCCCCTCGAACTTCGGGGATTTCCGATTTCAAACAGCATTTTCGGTACTTTTCATTCAAATGGATACCGAGTAGTTATCAGGAGATGGAACTGGATGAGATTTGATATGCACAATCTTAAGATGATTCCCTATCCACGATATGACATCCATTTTGCTCTATATCTTATAGTTTCCATGCTCGGCGACCCATCGCCGCGTCTACTACTCCACTCTGTTGAATAATTCATCTACACTTATTTTGTCGATTCCCTTCATTATCTTAAACATCTCCATCATATCTTCGCAACCACCTGCTTTTGAGTGAATAAAACCCTGTCTCCTTCAACCGCTCCTCACAGCTGAGTCAAGCTAGGCTTGGAATCAATCTCATAGCCCGACGCTGAACCTTCTCTGTGGCATCTATGCAATTCCGGAACTGCACACAACATTGTCAATGTGGCCTCACTAAATTCCTGTACAATGTCAACACCACCTCTTTTGACTTATAATTGATCCCCCTCCTTATACAGCCAAAAACCCGATTTGCTTTACCTTACCTATAGTTGCCTGGCATTGTGCTGCCTGCTTACCTCCCGTATCTATTACCACCCCCAGATCCTTCTCCTGTGTGACACGCTCCAAAATAACCCCTTGCATCCTGTAATCTCGATTTTCATTGTTTTTTCCCCATCACCAACACCTTACACTTGCTTAGCTTAAATTACATCTGCCAGTCCTTTGCCCAATCCATACAAGTATCAATACTCTTGAATCTGTTCACCACGCCCTCTGCTGTCCACCTTACCTCCAAGCTTTGTGTCATCCACAAATTTGGAAAGCTTACTCTTTACCCCATTATCCAAATTGTTGATGTAAATATTGAATATATTAGGTCCAAGTACTGATCCCTGAGGTACCGGGCTACTTACATCCTCCCACTCACAGCCACTCTTTGCTTCCCATCACCAAGCCAGTTTGCAATCCAATTAGCTACCTGACCAGCCACTCCGCAAGCCCTAACTTTGGCAAACAACCTCCGATGTGATACTTTATCAAATACCTTCTCAAAGTCTAGATATACTCTGTCCACTACTTTTCCCTCATTTACCCAATCAGACACTGCTTCATAGAACTCGAAGATATTTGTAAAACAGGAGCGATCTTTGGAAAACCCATGCTGACTACCTTTCATTAGTTTGTATTTGTTTAAATGGTTCCTCATCCAGTCTTTAATAAATGTCTCAAACACCTTCCCCACAACTGAAGTCAAATTCACAGGTCTATAGTTTTCCATTTCTTCTCTGCATCCTTTCTTAAATATTGGTGCTACATTTGCTACGCTCCAATCCTCCGGAACCTGTCCTAACTCCAATGAGCGATTGATAATATCCATTAACATCTCGATTACCTGCTCAGCCACCTCCCTTAATACTCTCGGTTGCGTATTATCTGGACCCGGAGCCTTATCTTCTCTTTGATTACACAGCTGTTGCTTTCACGACACTTAGTTCCTCCACGACAACCTGGATCTTCTATAAAAGCCCTTCGTCACCTCCTCAATCGATACTCTCAGCTGTTGGCAATTCTCCTGACTGTTCTTGTGTAATAGTTGAAGAAAAATACCTGTTTAATAAGCCTGCCATCTCACTTTCATCACTAACCACTCTCCTGGTGAGATTCCTCAATGGGCCCACACTGGTCCTAACCTGTTCTTTTCTCCTGATATACTTTAAGAAAGCCTTGCTATTATGTTTAATATTCTGAGCCATGTCCTTTTCATACTCTCTTTTGGCTTGCCGAGTTATTTCCTTCACTTGCTTCTGTTTACTCCGATAGTGATATAAATCTAACTCCAGTGCTGTTGTTTTAAATCTAATAAATCCCTTTTGCTTCTCCTTCATAGCGTTCCTCATCTCACTGCTCAACCACCCTGGTCTCTTTCTACTTCTAGTTTTACACCTCATTGGAATGTACTTTCTCTGCACTCTACACATTTGGTCCTTGAAGTTTTCACAATTTTCTGATGGTGATTGTCCTGTTGTTGGAGTCTCCCAATCTCCATCACCCAATTCTCTCCTTGTAGTGTCAAAGTTTGCCTTCCTGAAATCTAATAGCCTTACCCTACTATCCTGAAATTGAACCCTCAACAGAATCCTTGCACACACAATGTTATGGTCACTTTCTCCAAAATGCTCCCCAACCTCCACCTCCTCCACCATATTGGGATCGTTACTTAAAAGGGGGTCAAACACTGCACTCCCCCTCGCGGGCTTATCTATGAACTGGGTTAAAAAAGAAATCTTGCAATAAAATGAGGAAATCCTCATCCCCTCTGCTCATTCCCTGTTCCTGGACCCAATCTATCCCTGGCAAGTTAAAATCCCCCACAATAAATACTCTTCCCTGACCACATGCCATTTTTAATTCTTCACGAACTCCTCCTTCCTCCTCTTCCTTCCCACCCAGAGTCCAATAAAAGAATCCCACCAGTATCTTACTATTTCTACAATCTCTAATCTCAACCCACGCAGAATCCTCAACAATTATTCCTTCCTTGATGTCACCCCTTTCTCTTGATGCAATGCTGTCCTTTACCCACATTGCTGCGACTCCTCCTATTCTCTCCTTACTATCACACCAACACACCTTGTAACCTTCTCATCTTGTCCTCCAGTTACTCTCCTCAATTAACAATGTCTCACTCACTGCAACTATATCATACTCCTCACTATCTACTTTGGCTTCAAGCTCTTCCATCTTATTTTTTAAACTTCCAGCATTGATAGAGAATATATTTAACTTTTCCCTTCCTGAAATTCAATTTTCCTGCCTTGCCTTATTCATCCCAATTGCTTCATCCGTTCTTTCCTTGATAGCTTCTCCACCCTCCGCTGACCTAAAAAAGCCTGAATTCCTTCAATTCCCACTGCAAACCTTGCTGCCCCCTTTCTATTTAATACAAGGCCATAATTCTGGAAACACTCCCTTTGTCCCCTAAATGATGCCCACTGCTTCTGAAATGTAAAACCTTCTTCCCCACACCATTCTTCCAGCCATTGGTTGACATGTATTGCTCTGCTCATAATTTCTATATCGTTTCCTAATCTTGGGGGGATCCCAGAAAACATGACCTCACAACCCTTTGCTTTCAGCTGCTTACCCAATATCCTGTATCTATTTTTCAAAACCTCTGAGTAAACTTTCCCAACATCATTCGCACCGAGGTGAACCACAACCAACTTCTTCCTGCCGTGACCCGAAACAATATCGTTTACCCTTCCGTCAATGTCCCTCACTCCCGCTCCTTCAAAACTACACAGAATTCTGTGTCGACAATCCGTCCTGCAGAATGAAGAATCAACATATTTAATAATCTCATCACCCACAAAACTCTCTCCCAGACCTCATTTCTACCAACTTCTATTGCTGCACATCCACCACTACCCGCACTCGCTGCACCTCCACCAACGCATGCGCCCGCTGCAGCTCCACCACCGCCCATGCCCGCTGCACCTCCACGCCCACTGCACATCCGCCCGCTGCACCTCTGCCACTGTCCGTGCCTGCTGCACCTCCGCCCACTGCACACCCACCACCGGCAGCACCCGCACCTCCGCCACCGGGCCACCCGCTGCACCTCTGCCACCGCCCGTGCCTGCTGCACATCCTCCACAGCCCGCACCTGCTACACATCCACCACCGGCCACGCCCACTGCACCTCCGCCACCACTTGCTGCACCCCCGCCACAGAAACAGCTTCAAAGGGCCTGGAAGGAGAGATCGCCACCCAGTCGTCCTCGTGCGCCGATCCCTAAACTGGAAGCCCGGAAGTGACGTCCAGCTTCAAGGAGTTCCTTTATCCCCTCTTCCTCTCCAGGCTTCTAATTAACAAGGAAGTGACGTCGAGCTGAAGCTTCAAGGTTATTCTTCATCTTCTTCCCTCCCAGAAAGATGGGCTTTTTATGATAAAACAGATATGGATTTTTGTTCCACATGGACAGTAAATTGATAATTAGCTTTCCAATGGTATGAATTTTTTCATATTACGGCAGCAGGAACCCTTAAGAATAAAGCGTTAGGGACGGACAGATGGACACACAAACATAAACGTGGACAGGTGCTTCTCCTTTCAGTAATGTGTGCTTTGGTGTGCAAAACCTTGGGCCTTCACTAATAACACCTGAGATGCTCCATTCTTTTTCCCTTCCATACACTTCCTCTTCTCTCTCCAAAAATTGTCCCCCGACCCTCCCTTTTATCCCCACTCCTCTCCCCTTTTCTCAATTTAAATCCCTCTTCCTATTTATAATGTAATATGTAACTGCAATGTATAATGAGGTCACAGTAAATGTTTGTAACACTTGGTGTGCCAAAATGAATTTGTAAATGTCTCATTATCAGCGCAGAAATACAAATGCATACCAGTCAGTTTACTTCCTTGATGACGTGTGCCGAGTTGAGCGCAGAGATATTTCAACAACTGGGCACGTTTTTCTCTCGTGTAATAATCCTCCCTCCGATGATTCCACAGGCGCGGGTTTTCTGCGAACAAATTGCAAAAGATTCAAAGAAGACGCACAACTTGCAATGAAGAGTAAACGTGATGTCGGGCTGTGATCTCGTGCTGAGACTTAAACATGACTCGAGTTCTAATTTTGATGAACTCCAAGTCCGACATTGGGTGTGAAGGCTGGGATTTAGACGAGTCATAGTGACTTGCAATGAAAGTTGCGGAACAAATACTCGCTTTCACACTCGATCTTAAGAAACTGGGGATATAGAAGGGTGCATGTACGTTGGCAAGACCGTTAAGTAGCTTAGGTATGGATGGGTGATTGTGATGTCTGTGAGAAGGTCTCGCCAAAAGGTGAGCATTCGGTCAGTGCTTATGCATTGCTTACTCGCAAAACTATTCACGCTCCAAAAAAAACTAAAAACAAACAGTCCAGTGATGTCCCTATGCCTGTCCCACTGTTCTCCTCCACACTCGCACTCCCACCCAATGATCGAGGATTTGATAGAAAAGATCGAGGATTTGGATGTGGGAAGATAAGAGGTGGTGGTGAACAGCTGTTTTGAAGGCCTGGAGGGAAGAAGGGAATTGAACAGAGTGAGGGAGTTTATTCCAAAGGTGGGAAAAAAGAAAATGAAAGAGTGAAGGAGAGCAATGATTCGTTATTTTGGTAGTTTTACCAGAAGGGGGTTGTTGATGGACCTTGAGCGCCCTGCGGAAATATGGTGGGGACAAATCGCAGACACAGCAGGGGAGGCGAGACCGGCGAAGAGATGGTAGAAGACAGAAAGACCACCGACCTGTCTGTGGTGAGAGAGTGAGAGGCCCAAAGACTCAGCCTCATCGCGGGAGATGCCAATGATCAGAAATGCCTTGGCCTGGTGTTGGCTCAGTGGTGAGGGTGTTGGCTTGGGATCCTAGGGTCCTGAGTTCAAGCCCCGTCGGCCGCTGAATTAATACACCAGGGCATTGACTCAGCCTGTCATCCTTCCGAGGTCAGCAAAATGAGTTCCAGTTCCAGTGTGTGTGCTGGTGGAGGAGCACTGTGTACAAAGCATCAGCGACACAGTTGCGCTTCAAGAAATGATAGATACCCTGGCAGCTAAGCTGCCATACGACCAACAGAAATGCCTTGGTTTCCACAGCGTGAAGCCGAGAAAGGTGGGAGACAGGAGCACCTGCCCAGAGGAGAAGCAGTACTCCATCAGGCTACGGACGAAAGCTTTGTATGTAGTCAGGAGGTCAAGTCGGCCGAGGAAGGACTTTGCACGATGGCAGATTCCCAGTCGGCGACTGGCTTTGGAGGCCAGGTTGGAAATGTGGCCTTCCCAGGAAAGATCATGGCAGAGAGTGAGACCTGGAAGCTAGAAAGAAAGGATTTCTTCCAGAGAATTGTTGAGAAAGTGGATGGGGGTGTTTTCCAAGTGGTCCCTTTGGAGAGATAAAGTGAGAGTGTGAGATTTGTCCGGATTGAAAGACATGTTCCACGTGTTGACCAGTTTGTGATTTTACCCAGATCTGCAGTGAGCGAAGAATCTGCTGCTTGCTGGTCTGAGGGATGACAGATGGTACGGCAGAGGGTGGAATCATCAGCAAAGAGATAAAGAGGATTTTCCAGAGGCTCGGAGAGATCATTGATGAACACCAGAAAAAGAACAGGGCCCAGAAGGCTGCCTTGAGGAACTCCAGCCTGGACAGGAAGAGGAGATGAAAGAACTCCATTTTGGGCCACACGTTGACTGTGACAGGAGAGGAAGTCTGCGAGCCATAAGCGAAGATGGCCGTGGATACCATTGGAAGAGAGTTTGGTGAGCAGGGCAGGTTGCTAGACCATGTCAAAAGCACGCGATATGTCTCGGGATATGGTTCTGCTTTCACGTCCGGCATTGAGGACCTCCATCCATTGTTGGGAGAGCAGAAGCAGAATATCGAGGGCAGAGTGACCCGGTCTGAAACCAAATTGATGATCGGAAATCAGGCCATTGGAGAAGAGGAAGGATTTAATGTCTGAAGCGATGATGGATTCCATAACATTGCTGATGATTGGGAGAAGGCTGATTGGTCTGGAGTTGCAGGGATCTGCTTTTGCACCTTTTTATGCAGGACTGTAATGTTTGCTGATTTCCAAGCAGATGACAGATGACCTTGAGCAAATGAGGGGGTGAATCGACCAGAGAGAGGGTGATCAAGAGCAGAGGAGCAGGTTTTTGGGACACGTAGGCCGATTCCGTCTGGACCGGTTGCAGAATCTGACTCGAAGTTTGACAGCAAGCTTTCAACCTTGTCAGGAGAACAGGACACAGAGTCCAGGGACAGTTGGGTGCGACTGGGTAAGGTGGGTACAGAAAGCAATGGGTTTTGGACACAAGATTTTGATGCAAACACTGAGTTTAGGCATTCAGCCTTTTCACGTGCGGCATCAGCAGTGGGACCATTTGAGGTAAGGGGAGGGGTTGGAGGGGGAACATACACCAAAAACAGATTTGATTAGATGCCACCAGGACTTGGAAGAGGGAAAGAGGTTTGAGAATTCAGACTTGAGCTGAGAAAATGTTGTGTTCTGGCTCTCCTGGGGTGAGACACACTTGTTCCGAGCTTTATGGAAGGAACTTAGATAACCCTCAGTTGGGTTTGCTTTGCATGAGGCAAAGGCAAGTTGTTTCAGGACAACTGCCTCGCCACAAGCTTCAGTGAACCAGGGGTGGGAGGAAGCGTAGGACAACTGAAGACGAGAGTGGATAAATCTGTGCATGAGGGAGAGTAAGTTTCCTTGAAAGAATTCACAGGATGAGTTGATGTTGGAGAAAGAGACGGGAGTCCATTCTTGAAGTGTGATGGCTAATTGGAGACGTGCCAGTCGGCTTAAGTGAAATGCCAGACTCGACGGCGCCGAGATGGTTCTCCGATAACAGCCAGAGAGATGTCCACTTTGACAAGTACGTGATCGGAAGAACCGATTTGAGCAAAGGAAGAACAGTAGATATTTTCAGGGAAATTTGTCAAAATCAGATCCAGCAAAGATGGAGTACCATTGTTCGAGATCCGAGTCGAGAAGTTGACCGATTGAGTCAGTCAAAATGAGTCGCAGAAAGCTTTTGCTGAAGTGCCATGACAGGTGAGAGAGGTACCCACACCCAGCCAACTGGCATGATGACAATTGCAGTCACCCCATATGAGGAAGAGAGAGTTTGGATGGAGAGATAGAAGTTGGTCCATGTTTTCGGATCGTGAGATGTAAATGGAGTTATCACTGTTTGGTGGACGGTACAGTACACATCGAAACATGAGGTGGGAGTGGAGGGGAAGCCGTAACCAGAGGTATTCCTGGGGGTGTGGTGGAATGAGGGCAGTGCATGGAGAGTGAGGAATCGAGTTTTTGATGAAGAGAGCAGCTCCTCCACCAGGACGAGGCTCAGGTCTGTCATACCAGAGGAGGGAGTAACCAAGGAGAGATACTTGGGAGTCAGACATCTTGAGGGAGGAAAGTTTCTGTTCGGCAGATTATGTCTGGTTTGTCAGTAGCAACCTGTATGGAAAGATCTGTAAGGTTTCAGCGAAGGCCCCGGATATTTGTGGTCCACACTGTTAATGAAGAGGGAGAGGAGGAGGGTTTGGGTGCAGGGGATGGGAGGGGAGGAGGAGGGTAGGACAAGGAAAGAGGTGGGGGGGAAGGAGTGTTGTTGAAGGAGTGTGGGGGGACTGCAGAATAGCTCGGGGAGGGGGCCGGATGAGGAGGAGAAAAGGAACTGTGGTGTTGGGAGAGAGAGGGGACAAGACAGGGGGTAGAAGGCAGTTGAGGATTTGAGGAAGTGGAGTGATGAGATGGAGGTGAGAGGGCAGGGGAAGGAGGCAGCTTGTGGGAGAAGGGTGAGTAGGGAGAGTTGAGGGCGAAAGGTCAGGGCGGCGTTTTTGAGAATGGTGAGAGCGAGGCTTGGAAGGGGAAGAGTGTGATGGTTGCTTTGAGAGGTGAGTTGGTACTGAAGTTGGAAAAAAAGAATGGTTGATAGAAAGTGAACATTCACAGCAAACTAGGGGTTTTTAATTTTTCATTCAGAGATGCGATTAAAGACATTTCTTGATGGTTGCAATAAAGGCGAATTAACAGTTGGACTTTTTTTCGGCAAGGTATGAATGAAAGGTCGAATTGAGAGCAGTCTGTTGAAATAGAAGAAGAGTCGTGCATTATGACACAGTAAAGAGTATCACACTTGTGAAAGAGGAAGATGAAGCATTATGAGATCTTTTTTTTTATTATTATTGTTATTACTAGTACGTGCCCGTACGTGTGTGGCCGTACATGCAAAAAAAAAATAAAATAAAATAACTTTCAAACAGCCACACAGGCCGTTCCCTCGCTCTCGGAAACGACGACTGGATTGGGGCATTGTGTTTATCTCTAAATGCGCATAAGAAATCGAGAAATTATTAGAATACAGTAAGTCATCACTATCCGGAAGTCCATACGTTGTAACCCGTAATGGGGAATGCGGCTGAGGATCTCTTCCCCAACGGCCAAGCCGACGCAGCAATGTGTCCTGTCATTGGTTGGTAAATAAATGACCATAACTTGGGAAGCACTTGTCCGATTAATATAAAACCTTGAAAAGGCACATACTCGGGTCCCCAACAATATAGCTGGCAAGTTTCAATTAGATCAGACCAGTGGTTGTCGAGAAACAGCAGACACACACACACACACACACACACACACACACACACACACACACACACACACACACACACACACACACACACACACACACACACACACACACACACACACACACACACACACACACACACACAGCTGGAATTATAGATAGATTGTTTGAGAGACTTTTCATCAGATGATGTAATGAAAAGATTGCAGAAAAAAATATCGTGAGGTGAAAGGTGAATTTGGATCGGTAAACGCAGGGGGTGGAAACACATCACATGGTTTCAGAAGAAGCACGTGGCCCTGGGAGGTGGAAAGTGAAAAGTGAATTTATTTATTTTAAATAAAGGATTGCGAAACATTCAGAAAAGTGAAGGTTGAAGCAAAAACGTGGAGGTGTGTGGTGAATTTGGAACTGTAAACGCAGAGTGAAGCTGCTGGGTCGATGAAACATCAGGAAGAGAGTGGAGAGACACGTGGTTGCAGGAGGTGTATTGATCGAAAGGATGCAAGGAAGGTTATTAACTTTTTGAAGAAGAGGTGACATTCGTGAATGAAGGTTGAAGGAAGAAATCGTGAAGGTAATGGCGAGAGTGGGTCAGTTCATGGAGAATAAAGATCGTGTGTCGGCATCAGGAAGAAGGATCGGGACTCGTGGGTATGCAAGGAGAAAGGTATTTTATATTTTGCATTTAAACAGAGGGTTTAGTTGGGAGGGAATAGATAGGGAGCGTTGGGAAAGTGTGGAAAATACAAATTGGAGGTAATTGGGAGAAAATACAAATAAAAACGATCGTACACCAACAGGGGAAGGATGGGTAGGCCTCAAAAGAACCCGGTAAGACAAGGTCGACGAAAACTCACATGATAGCACTTTGAAGAGAAAAAGCACAGATTGAGTCTTTTATTTGAGACTTGCCAGGGTTTCTTAACACCACTGGTCAGTATTTTGTTGCATCATGATCGTTAGCTCAAAACAGGAAGAAAAAAAAAATTATGATGTAATGGTGCAACAAACAAAAGAAGATTGTAAACTTGAAGGCCAAGTTTCCCACAGAGCAAATGAGCCTCGATTGGGAATGTGAAACAGTTAGAACCCAAATTTATTTTAAAAGTCTCATCCTACAAACACAAATCCTAAACACACTTGAACATACTTGCTCCAAACACAATGACCACGTGAGGTGAAAACTGGCAGCAGGCTTCAACGAGCCTCCGTGCTGTAACCCTCCCTGTAAAAGCTTCAAACCTCGTACAGTAAGTTAAAATACATTTATAATCATATTTACCGGCAAAAAAATCGATTACTACATTTTCTAATTCCACTGTCCAGTCGAACACGGTGGAGAAACCAGCATCCGCCATCTTCGTAGACACTTGAAAGCTCGAATCTGATTGGTCGGTGAACCGGGCATTACTCTCAAATGTGATTGGTTGTTGGGCGGGCGCATTGCTCTGATTGGAGGATCTCGTGAGGCTGTGTTGCTGGATCCACGGTCAACTGGCATGCAATGGTTTTCATTGAGGAATGTTTGACCCCCCCTGTCTGTTCAAACAAATTCCATCAAATTGCGTGCTGTGGTCTCCCTGGAAAGGCAGCGGAGGGGTGGAAACGTTTAAATGGAATTATTGAGGAACTGTACGTGGATGCGTTGGAGATCGAGGGGTGTGGATGTGGGGATGGTGGCTTGTTTGTGGATGGGGTTGGCATCGTTGGATTTCGGGAGGAAGAAACATTTACAGGCCAAGTTTTAATAGCAAGGGGAAACACCAACAACAGAACAGAAATGAAAGTGAGATCAAGAGGAGGGGAGAAGGACACAACGGGGTGAATGAACAAGCTGCCCACAAAAGACATGAGAACGACAATCGGTGGAGCACAGACCTCCACCAGCGGCAATGAGAAGGTAACGGTTTTAGGTTTGTAGGAATAAATGAATCACACCACCACGGTGATGATACCGTGCGGAGTATTTAATGTAACCACAGCACAGCACATGAGAATAGCCACCGGAACACGGTACACGGTACACGGTACACGGCCGGAACCGTGCCCCATTGCATATACAATGGCGTGACCTGTTTCTCTCCCTTTTTATATATAATGTATTCATGCACCAACTGATTGTGCCAGAAAGTGACACACAAAGATACCAGGCTGAATAAATGTGATTAGCCTCCTCACACCAAGATGAAGTCTTGGGGAAACAGGTGTGCAAAGAAAAGCACCTCGTGAACATAAGGAAGACCCATCTCAGTGCCAAGGTAATCCAGATATATGGATGGGAACCAACAAAGTGTACATGGATACATGCCGCTGTGGCAATGGGCTTGGACCTAAAGGCCCAGTCACACCTTGACGTTTTTGCCAGCAATGGCAACGTATTAAAATGTATGTAAAACGCTGGCTTTTGTTGATCTTTTGATGTTTTTTTTTAAAGATTCGGACGTATTCATGACGACTTGGTCTTATGCATAACGTATGAGTAACGGACAGAACGTTTCGTTGAGTTATAGATAACTTATACCAACGAATGCTGAACCTGTTGTCGGCCTTCACAAGCTATGCCCAACGATAGTCTAACTTAGGCATAGCGCGCTGCACGCATCGCCGACGATGACGTGACATAGGTTATTAAAAGGCTGCCGCACAACGATTCAAATCATAACCGCCGGAGAAATGGAAGTGTCAACATCGCAGTCACACCTTGGCGATCTTGCCAGCGTATGCCGACCTCTGAAAAATGTGCCTAAAACGCTGCCGCACGTCGAATACGGTATGGGTAAGTTTGGTATGCATGAATAGAACGCTAAAGTACGCTATCATACGTCGTAGTAAGTGGAGTACGTCTTGTAATTTTGTACATGTTGAAAATTTTACGACGTACTTGCCGTATGACACACGCTCCGCATGCGATGGGAATAAGTTGTACGCACGATATGCGATCGTTGACACACATCGACACACGTTATTTGTAAGGTGCTCATAAGTTGAAACAAGTCAAGGTAATGGTTAGCGTCAGTGTTCCAGACTCCCGGTTTTTTATTTTTTATTCGGTATGACGGTGTTCAGTGTACAGTGCGGTTATGATTTAAATCGTTGAGCGGCAGCCTATTAATTATATTATATTATATTATAACCGCACTAGAAATCGAAGTGTCAAAATCACCATCACACCGAAGGAAGGAACAAAAAAAAAAAACTAAAAAAAAAAACCAGGGAGTCTGGAACACTAACGCTAACCATTACCTTGATGTGTTTCGACTTATGAGCACCTTACAAGTAACGTGTGTCGATGTGTGTCAACGATTGCATAACGTGAGTACAACACGTTACTCATAGGTTAGAAAAAAGTTTCGGGTACGCTAAACATTACCTCGACGTGTTTTGACTTACGAGTAACTTACAAGTAACGTGTGTCGACGTGTGTCAACAATCGCGTGATGTGCCGACAACTAATGGCCAGCGTTATGCGGAACGTGTGAATCATACGCTGGCATAAGTCTTAAAATTTCAAGCATGGAAAAATTGAGGACAACCGAAAAGTACAACGTTTAAAGCCAGCGTACAACGACGTATGGCATTGTTTTTCAGCGTGCTCTCAATGTTATCAAAACTTACCCATAACGTATTCGACGTGTACCAGCGTTTGACAAATTTTCCAAAAATCGGCATAAGCTGGCTAAAACGTCAAGGTGTGACTGGGCCTTAAGCTACCGTCTCCCCCCAACTTATCGCCTCTGCCTGTCTTTGTCCATACACACTCCCTTAATTTGCAACAACAAAACAACAAAATTTAGCCCCTTTTTATTTTATTTTTTAGTTATTTTTCTCTATAATTTCATCTCCCTAACCCCCTTTATCGTCTTTGTCCGGCTATCCTATCCTGTCCATCAACTCCCAACCCCAATGTTCCTGTTTTGGAGGGGAATAAGGATGAGACTAGCGTCCTGTCTCGAGGCCCAACAAAGCCTCAGAATATCCTCCTACAGATTTCAGCAATCTTTCCCAAGGTGGGTCCAGCGGCCTACAGAGAGTGAAGGGATGGATGGTGCGAAGGAGTACACGTTTCCGATCTACCCTATCCTTTATTAATCTTTAAACTATCCCAGGGGCTTTTCAAAACGCCTGGCTCTTTAAACTATAGGTTCTAACAACCATGATTCCCATCGCCTGTGTTGGTGTCCATTATTAACTTGGGCCCTGCCCACAAATTTTCACTCGTGCCCTTGCACAATTTCATGGCTGGGCAGTGTGGCTCACTTGGCAGGGATTTCCCCTCTGCCGAATCTCAAACTACGGCACCCCCGGGCCCTGAGGCTGTCTCCGAGCCTACCTGCTCCCTATGAACGCGGGGGGTTTCCCTTCCCGGCATTGCCCCCTCCGATGCCCACGTGGCATTTTGGCGCTACGGGTCCCTTTCCAAGGTTCGCCCGTGCCCACTACACTATCCCGGTCCCTTGGACCCTTGGCCTACTCTGGCCGACTTCTCAGTACCTGGGGTGCCCTCTATTCAAAACTCACCTTTCCACAGCCACACTCCCAGCCAGTCCATTGACTCCTGCACCCTTCAAAAGGTATCGAGCCTTCTTCCCACACCAACAACAAAACGACCTCCTTTTCATAAATTTGACTAACCTAACATTACACTGACCCCAGGGTCACTTGGGTGGGAATCACTCCTCCCCCCACTCATTCATTCACACCATACATTCCACATTCACTCCACTCACACACTCGGGCCCGCTGACCCATATTCATTCATCATATAATTTTCATTTGCTTTTCAATCCACTCCATACTCTACCTATGTTCCCCTAACTATATCTTGCTCCCTCATCATCCCTTAAACTAATGCACGTTCCATTTAGTCTACGTAGCAAAGCTACATCCCCACTACACATTCCATGTCTGTCCATGTCTCCCAAAATCCATTTTCCATTCTAAATCTAACCGAACATTCCCACTAACTAGTCCACGCACCCCATGGAGGACGGCTCATGCCCCCATGAGGCTGGTCTATCTAAGCTAAACCCATCCCACTAACTAGTGCTTCCTTTGCCCAAACAGGATGTCTACCACATCCGTGCCAGGCCATGTACTTGGAGCGAGGCTTTTTATTTTTATTTTTTTTACACCGCCAAAGCGGCGGTCTACGCCTCGCTCGTTCATCCCTTCCATTGGGCACTACATGCAGCCTTGTCGTCACCCTGCGCATCGCAATCAGCGCTCACTTCTGAGGGGTTCCCCATGCGGGACAACGTGCGCCGCTCGCCAGTAGCTCGTGCCGCGAGGTCCTTGCCGATGACGTCAGTCGCACACCGAACCTGCGCGGTTTCCCGTGCAGGCCAGCACGAGCGCATCGTCCCGGGGGCTCGCTCCACGAACGGAACACGAGGCGCGCAGCATGTGATGCCTCGCACACTCGCTCGCATGACGACCCTCCGTTCCAAATTCCAGCACTCGCCTGCATTTTAGCCGTCCACAAGGCATTGTTGAATCCCACGTGGAGCGTTTCCACGCCGAATTCCCTACACGAAGGCATGCGCATGACGGTCGCTCGCGAAATGTGAAGCGGGCCCCGTACGCAATGTCCCGTGAAATCGGCGCGGATCCCGAAATACTTACTAGTGGCCCATTCGGCTCGGTATACCCGTCTCCCGTCTGAATCCGTCCATGTACCAATTCCTCGCATGCACTCATGCACGGCATGACACTCGCATTCTGCACACAGTTCAACACACTCGCACCACTCGTACACTTTACCACACACTCCGGGACAATCACATCGGGGATTCGTGTTAACTCAAGAAATCCCAGGGTTTCCATACCCCCCAAGCTCCGCGTGTACCCATTTGCATCACTCACCCACTCAACCTTGCACGGCCCGACCGGACTCACCTCGTCACAGTCCACTTCGAGGGAGCTTACCATCTCCCTCTGTCCCTGAAGGAGGCTATCCTGATGCTCGCACTGGGTCACGAAACATTCCCCATGCTCAACCTCATCGTCCCCCACTAACTCTACGTGTGTGTGCTCATCTTTAGTTTCATTCAATTCGTTCCCTTCTACTTGTTCCATCTCCCATGTCTCTGTTATTTCTTTCAATTCCTGCGTTTCTGTCTCCGTTTTCATTTCCGTTGTCTCTGTGTTTATTAGTTTCACTCTCCCCAATTATCGTGACGTCGCTCGTCCCCTCGTGTCTCACCCTACATGTTGTTGTAGAATGTTGTAGTTAACGTTTTAACCGACTCGATGTAAATCCTGTTACTCAAATGAAAGCCATAATTAATTCACTGTCCACAACGGAAAGTACATTACATCAGATTATTTTATTAACATAGTACTATGGTGTTCAAAACACTGAGATGTAAGCATCCATAATGATTTGCACTAAACTAAGATTACATTTCCTGGCATTTATATGCTTTTGTGGGAGTGGAGGGGGCTGATAAGCATTAGAATAAAAGAACTCCAATTGCAATACGTGTCTACTAGGTGAAAAGCAAATGACGTAATCATGGCAAAAGTTGCAGCGTTATGAACCAGGTCACCTTGTTCGAGAGCGAGACATTCCTTTTATCAACATTTAGGTCAAAAGACTCTTGGCTACAAGGAAGCATAACTGACAGCCAATTCGACTTACAACATAAAAATTAAATTTATAAAGCACCAGCAACAATTATAATTGAGAGTACATTAATATTATTACTTTCTTCCACAATTCTCCCCTTTTTCCTTAACAGGAAAATTTGAATAATTATATTACACATGATCACCATACCCCTTTCCTGGAGGAGAATAGATATCCGTTACACAAGTTCAATCAACAATGGCAGCGAGTGCTCATATCAGAAGAATGCAGGATAACGACCATTTCAACAGTCTCCCAGCCAGGTGAGTGAGTGTGTTTCCATTCAATTTATGGCCTGTTCATCAGCATGTGTCACAAATCGAAAAGACATGCTATCCGAAGTCAGAAGATAAGTAGGTCAGGGTGTAGATAGAGCAGCACCCAATGGGAAACACAGTCGAGGCACTCCTTGAGCTGCAGAGAAGGCATATATTGGCAGGTATGAGCTTGGGCCCGACACTGAGTTGAAGGAGACGAAAAGGACTCGAGAGTTGACCCAGAGATCCAGCCCCAGCAGAGTTTGGGGCCTCGTAGCAGCAGTTTGTGCAATCAGGTTTGATTCACCAAGTGAGCTGTGCACGTTGGATGCAACCGTGATGGCTGCACGAGCCCCACCCGCACCATTAAACACATATTGCAGATGACTCGCCGTGTGGACCTTCAGGGCCTTCATCATGCATTGAAGCAACCACGGCAAGTTTACGATGCATTTGTAGAGCAGCAATTTGTGAGTGTGGTTGAGGACATTCCTCCAGGCTTGCCTGGCCTGCCTGGCACCACGCAACTGTGACATTAAGACTTTGCCTTGCTGTGGTTTAGGCCCAGTCACACCTTGACGTTTTAGCCAGCTTATGCCGATTTTTGCAAAAATTTGTGTAAAACGCTGGTACACGTCAAATACGTCATGGGTACGTTTTGTATATGTTAAGACCACGCTGAAAAACACTGTCATAAGTGGTAGTACGCTGGCTTTAAACGTTGAACTTTTGGGTTTTCCTCAAATTTTTTCATGCTTGAAATTTACGACGTAATTTACGACCATAAGTTGTAGGTACGTTATGCGATCGTTGACACACGTTGAAACACGTTACTTGTAAGTTATTCATAAGTCGAAATACGTGGAGGTAATGTTTAGCGTACCCGAAACTTATTTCTAACCTATGAGTAACGTTTTGTAAGCACGCTACACGAACGTTGTTCACACTTTGCAACACGTTACTTGAAAGTACTACTACTACTACTACTACTACTACCAACATCGACATCACTAAATTCTCTCGAACTACTACTACTAATACTACTACTACTAATAACATCGACATCATTAAATTATCTCGAACTACTACTACTACTACTACCAACATCGACATGCCTAAATTCTCTCGAACTACCACTGCTGCTACTACTACTACTACTACTACTACTACTACCATCGACATCACTAAATTCTCTCGAACTACTACTACTACTACCAACATCGACATCACTAAATTCTCTCGAACTACTACTACTGCTACTAGTACTACTACTACTACTGCTACTGCCACTGCCACTGCCAGTGACATTGACATCTACTCAACATGGAGTCAGGAACACTGATGGGTTCCTCTTGTGAAGCCCATTTGTATATACCAATTCCCCTAAACGCTGCCAATACGCCATTATACGGTAGCTGTAAGTTAGAAACACGTTCAGTAAGTTCTGTGGTCGTCCGGAAGACGTCAATCAAATTCGTCTGCATACGCCAATGTGCGTTTGAGATACGTTACACATAGGTTCAAAGCACGCTACACATAGGTTCAAAGCACGCTACTAATATGTTCAAAGCACGTTACTCGTAGGTTAAAAATTAAGTTTCGGGTATGCTAAACATATACAAGTAACGTGTGGCCGACATGTGTAAACGATTGCGGAGCGTGCCGAGAACTTACGCCAGCGTATGCGGAACTTGTGAGCCATACGTCGAGTACGTCATAATATTTTCAGCATGCTTGAAATTTCACGACGTACTAGACGCAACACGTAATATACCAGCGCACTTCATTGTTTTTCATCGTGCTGCTAACGTATACACAACTTACCCATACCGTATTCGACGTGTCCCAGCGTTTTAGACACATTTTTTATAGGTCGGCATTCGCTGGCTAAATCATCAAGGTGTGACTGCGATGTTGACATTTCCAATTTTCAGGTGGTTATGATTTAAATCGGCGAGCGGCAGGTTTTTAACAGAGACGCCACGAGTTCGTCGGCGATACGTGCAGCGCACTATGACTAAGTTAAACTATCGTTGGGCATAGTGTGTGAATGCTGACAACAGTCTAAGCATTCGTTGGTATAAGTTATCTTTAACACAACGAAACGTTCTGTGCCCGTTACTAATATGTTATGCATACGACCAACACGTTATGAATACGACCAAAACTTTTTTAAAAACCTCAAAACTTCAGCGTACGCTAACGTTTTATACATTTTTATACGTTGCCATTGCTGGCTAAAACGTCAAGGTGTGACAGCGCCTTAAGCAAGGGGGTCTCCTACCCCCTGCCCAGGAATCCTGTTTACTCGAAGTGGCGAGGCTTGCTTTTCTCTCTTTTTTTATGCGCACCAGCGCGACAACTCACAACCTGCGCTCTTTTCCCGTGATGTCATGGCAGCTGTTCGCGCTTTGCACACCTCGTCCCTTCTCGGATGGTAACATCCGGCAGGGATTTCCCTTCTGCCGGATTCCAACCATGCGTGCAGCCACGACGTCACCCTGTGCATCCCAAGCAGCCTCGCGTTTTGAGGGGTTCCCCACGCGAGCACATGTGCTCTGCTCGTCCGTAACCCGCGCCGCGGAATCCCCGATGACATCACTTGCACCCCGAAACCGCGCGATTTCTCGCGCAAGCCGGGGCACGCATAACGCATCGGGGAAACTGCTTCGCGCGCTCTGCGAACATAACGCACGGCGCAGACCACATGGAGCCCTCGCCTGGAGAACCCGTCCGATCCAAATTCACCATTCCAGCCAAGCTTCTGTCTGTCCGCGGGATCGCCTTGTATCCACCGTGTGTGTTTCCGGACCGGATTTCACTCGCATAGACGCGCACGTGGCGGCCTCGTGCGAAGCACAGCATGGACCCCGCGCGTGCTGCTGTGCGAATCTGGCACGGTCATCAAAACGGCTACGGCCACTACATGGCCCTTGTCCCTCGTCTGGCGCCATCTTCATCACCATTCACCGCATGCACTCCCTCGTGCTATGACGCTTTCACACCTCGCCATGACACTTTCACTCGGACACACGGTTGCGTGTTCCCGCATACCAACCGCCATTTCTCTTTCATACCGCGTCCTCACACATGCGGTTCCTCTCACATACGCCCTTTCACTCACGCACGCCATTTCACTCACGCTATGTGCGCGTTTCAACACGCATTTCGTCACACTCACTTTTTGAACCACACACACCGGGACAATCACGCTGGGAATTCGCGCCACCACAAGTGCTCCCGGGGCCTCCATACCCCCCAAGCTCCGCGTGTACCCATTCACAGCACTCGCCTCCCATAACTCGCAAAGCTCGACCGGACCCACCTGGTCGTAGTCCGCTTCAGGGGGGGCATAGCATCTCCCTACGTTCCTGAAGGAGGCTATCCTGCTGCTCGCACCGGGTCACGGGACATTCCCCAAGCTCCTCCTCATTGTCCCTCGCTAACTCCATGTGTGTGTGTGTGTGTGTTCGTCTTTAGTTTCATTTAATTCACCCTCTATCTCCTGTGTCTCTGTTTCTGTGACTATTTCCGTTTTCTCCTTTATTATCTCCCTCGTTTCTACTTGTCTCGTACATGTCTCAGTCACGCCATCTAATTTTTTCATCTCTGTCACCGTCACTTTCTCAGTCACCTCCACGAGTCTCGCCCAACACGTCTTCCGAATTATTGTGACGTCGCCCGTCTTTATCACGGGCCGGACAGCCGTTGCACTCCCTCTCGTTGGTTCGATCGTACTGTCACGTGGTGTCTCCATTTTGTGCTCTGTCGTTCGCGTTTCGTCGTGCGCAATCGCCATTATGCCTGCCTGGAGGCCTCGCCCCATGCACTGCATCTCACCCCGCAGTGTCTGCATATTTGCATCCATAGTGCATTCCATGTTTTTCACATCGCGCACGTTTGTATCCATTTTGTTTTCCATGCCATCCATTTTGCTGTTCATCTTGCACGCATTCGCATCCATTTTTGCTAGCATTGCAAACAACTGGCGCATCTCATACGAACTCGGCGCAACCAATCCGACATCATTGGTCGCAGAAACGGCCAGGACTGGGGAGGAGTTTGACGGAGGGGGCGTGTGTCATACAACACGGCCCCCGCCGCTGCGCTCATTACGGATTCTGGGTTTGGTTGTGGGGAAAGTTCCTGCATGGGACTGTCCTGTATGGTGATTTCGTCCTGAGCCATAGATTCGTTCATTTCTAAATCTATTCCCTCCTGCCCCCGCTCGCCTTGAGCTGCCATTTTGCGTATCGGAAATAAAATATTTCAAAGCTCGGAATTTAATGGAACAGGAGGGTCGCTTCGCACACCCTTGATCCGGTTCCGTTAATTTCGCTTGGAGGAGGATGAATTGGAATCCCACGTCCTGACAACAGTGTTGTAGATTTCCGACCGTCCGGCGTGCAGATGACCGCCTTTAGCCTAATTGCGGCCGCGCGTGCCCACCGAACGTGGCAATCTTGTCGCAGCTTCCGGATCAACGCCGAAACCCAGCTACGGGTGTTTATAACACACCATAAACCAGCCAACACTTTTGTCCATGCACTACAGGGTCGATCGCCGAATTGTCGATGTACCTAATTATTCGCGCGGACACAAATGTCGGGAGTTTATACCTCAATGGGTCCTGCAAGAAAATGAGCCGCTTAAGCAGCTCGTTCCGTATGCGATTGCCGAGCGGTTTTATATCGCAAAGTCCCGTCGGACCAGATGTACGTTTTATAGGCTTATAATCAGCCAGCTAATATCCCGAACGCAATTATGGCAGTCAATGTAGGACGGGACGCAACGAGCAGGTGAACATTCAAACAATGGAGGTATTTATTTTAAATGCACATATGCAATGAATGGGAGGGGGGAAATGGGGCAGGATGAGCAAAAACCTACAGCCGAGTTCTATCATGTAATGTACAGGCACTTAACAGTTTGTTACTTACGGACAAGGCGCCACAGAATTTCATACAAAACCCAAGAAAGAAAGAACAGGCTCGTCAGCCTTTATTATTTGCTCGGAGCCGGGATGACCGAAGGGGCTCCGAGAGACCGAGCGGGCTACCTGGCCACCCTCGTGGTGACTCGCTGGGTCCTGGTTCGGCGACCCTCGGCGTCTTTGCCCGGACCCCCCGAGCTCCGACTGGCTCCCTTGCTCGTCCGGCCTCCACTGCGGCCTGGTCTAGCCGACGACGCGCTGGAGGAGTCAACGGGTCTCGACTCCGGCTTCCTGGTTGCGCCGGCGAACCTTCCAGTGAACCAACTGCCCGAACTCCGAACTCTCCAGCTCTCAACGCGGCATCTCTCCACTCCCAACTTCCATCGACTCTGAGCTCCCCACACCGATTCAGCTGCCTTTTCGGCCAGCGAACGCGGCTTTTTATCGCGTCCGGGGCGTTCACCCTCCCTTCCCGGCGTTCAACCTTCCCTTCCCATGTGCATTTCAACACAGTAGCCGCCACCCTCCCAACTGTGCCATGGGTGAAACACACACACACACACACACACACACACACACACACACACACACACGAGAGTTGCGAGGCTTTTTTTTTATGACAACGGCACTCGCAATTTGGGGCCATTTCCCCTCTACGGCAACACAGACTCAGCGGAGAGTGGTGGCCCGTACAGGATAAAATCTCGCGACCTTCGCGTTATCAGCACCACACCAAAGTAGCCACAAGCCAAAATGGCCTCGATACTTAACATGTTACCCCAAGATGAATTGAATGAATCATAATTTTTATTATAACAAGTATTCAAATGATGCTCTGAGGAGACCATCCATTTATTATGTATGCAACGTAACGTGTTCAAAGCCAAATAGCAAACAAAGTTATCAAACAGTGAGAAAACCCGAGCTTTGATCCATTTGACTCCCACAGCTTAACCACCGCACGAGTACTGTAGGGGATTCTCACCCATAATCTGTCCCCAGACTGTCTTGCTGAGGTGGTTTTAATTATTTTATTTTATTTTATGAATGTCCATTTCTCTTCACGTTTTATTTGTTGCTATATTACTTCTAACAAGACATTCATGTATCACATCGTCCAGTAATCTTCAATTCTTTAATCGAGCTCACAATCGCTTCCAATTCAGATTTTCACCAAGATTGAATTCACACACACACACACCTCTCGATCCGGTCCCAAAACACTCTCAACAACATTCGCCCCGCACAATGAATCAACAACGCGTGAAGAATCGGTCACCATCGTTTTCCTCTGGATTCGGTGTGTGCACCTCACCTCAACCAGAGTCTTCAAAATCTACGGTGACGACCAATCTCTATCTCCATTTTCCGTCACACCTGCATTCCCATAAGCTTCACAGGTCACAATACACAATAGAGCACGTTTTATTCCAGTGAAATCTATTGGACTCGCACACGTTCCATTTCGACAATCACTTAGCATCACATGCAAACCAGTGTGCATACAAATCAGATATGAATACAAACATACAAGAGTTCCAGGTTGGAACACGCAACTTGCGTTCTTAACGCAAAACTCAACCTTTCCAATCACATTGCATTCACAAATCCATCCAAAGAGGTAACTCCTTACGAATCCGTCACACCTCCACTCAATACCATGCAACAATTTCACAGCAAGCAAACTTCCAGTGAGTACAATGAACAAACAGAAATACAAACAGGTAACACAACAAACATTCATAACACTTATTCATTTCCCACTTAACCATTCTCCTTGCTCGTTTACCTTGGCCACTTACCTGGGTCGGAACTCGGTCTCAGCATGACGCTGTTCGATATATTGCTTGCTCGCCTCTAGAGAGACTGCGAGCTGAATGCAGTCTTCAACGTGGCCTTTCTGGATCGGGTCTGCACTCCGAACCTGTTACCAAGAGGAGCCCTCTCTCTGCGTTTTGTCTGCACTCCCTTCTCTCCATGCTTTCCTTATCTCCTCTTTAAGTACTCCGCTGGCTCCTCGTTGATACTCTTCATTTCCCTCCATAACTTTCCTCAGGTGATTCAAACAATCCCGATCAAACGTACTTTTCTCAGGAAAAGTCAATTTACTGTTCATTGACCAAACGCACCAATTTGCAACGTCTCTCACAGAATCAGGTCCGTATTTATCAAACATATATCTCGCGCATGTCCCTCTCCGTGGCCTGGGGCAGGTTGCCTCGGTATACACAATCTCATCACTCTTTCCAACAGCATTTACCATCCTTCAAACCGTTAACAGGTCACAAATACCATATAGTATGCACTTCAATGTTGCGAAAAGACAATAAATTCTGGCCAGCACTGTAATAAAGCAACTCTAAGCACTTATCGTTCGAACCACATAACATCAATCCACACAATCGCATAACAATCACACTTTATCACACTCTCACACTCACACAGCGAGCTGGATCTCGAACCCCTCGCGGCGGTGGTATTCCAACCTCCCTCCCTTTGGCCAGATGAGATTGGCCTTTCCCCAATGCCTCTACTGTACCCAGTGCAGCACCATGAGTCGAGTAACGAACTCGCTCAAGGTACGGAGAAGACTCTAGCTTCCCGTCAAGAGATCCATCGATCTCTGTTCAGCCCGAGGCTGAAGCGGTCCCAGACCGTATGATCATTCTAGGCCTCCAATAAAATTCTGACATGTACTTTCCTTTGTTCGAAGTACGTTACCCGCTTAGAACAGGCCCCGCCGTCAGGAATAGCATCTCGTTGGCATTCGCCGTCCCTCCGGACCATGGACTGCCTCCAGGGATTTAGTACCGACGTGTCACAACACCAATTGTTGAAGAAATTTGTAGTTAACGTTTTAACCGACTCAATGTAAATCCTGTTACTCAAATGAAAGCCACAATTAATTCACTGTCCACAACAGAAAGTACATTACATCAGATAATTTTATAAATATAGTACTATGGAGTTAAAAACACTGAGATGTAAGCATCCATAATGATTTGCACTAAACTAAGATTACATTTCCTGGCATTTATATGCTTTTGTGGGAGTGGAGGGGGCTGATAAGCATTAGAATAAAAGAACTCCAATTGCAATACGTGTCTACTAGGTGAAAAGTGAATGACGTAATCATGGCAAAAGTTGCAGCGTTATCAACCAGGTCACCTTGTTCCATAGCGAGACATTCCTTTTATCAACATTTAGGTCAAAAGCCTTGGCTACAAGGAAGCATAACTGACAGCCAATTCGACTTACAACATATAAATTAAATTTATAAAGAACCAGCAACAATTATAATTGAGAGTACATTAATATAATTATTTTGTTCCACAACGTTTCCCCTTTAATTGTCGTGGAATCTCTCGTCATCCCGACCTTACCCGTCTCCATTGCGGGCCCAACACAATTTGCACTCCCTCTGGTCGGTTCGGTCGCTCCGCCACGTGGTTCCGCCATTTTGCAATCCATTGTCCGCATCTCACCTTTCACCTCCTTCATACTCGCCCTCATTGCCTCTTGCCCCGCCTGGAGACTCAACCCCATGCCCTGCATTTCACCCCGCTGTGTTCGCATATCGCCCCTCAGTGCCTGCGTGTTTGCATCCATGCAGCTTTCCATTTTCTGTAAATTTGCTTCCTTTCTGTCGTTTTGTTCTTGCACATCACCCCTCATGCTTTCATCCATCCTCCGCATATCGCTCCTCATTAGCATCAGTATTTCCCCCAACTGGTCCAATCAAATGTCCCTGACGGAGCCGATCCGCCATGATGGTGTGCGGAACCGGCAGAAATCGGGGGGTGGAGGACTTTGACGGAGGGGGGGGTGTCATATGCCACCCCTACCATGCTCATTATTTTGGGGTGTGATCGCGGGGAAAGTTCTTGCATGGGGGTGTCCTGCACGGTGGTTTCGTCTTTGGCCTTAGATTCCTCGAGCACGACACCACTACCCACCTGCTTTAGCCCATCTTTGTTCATCATGTTGCGTGTTGACAATAAAATTTCACTCGCTCGCAATTTGGGGGGCACGGCGGCGGGGGGTTGCTCCCTACACCCCTGATTGGAATCCCGTGAATTTCTCTACGGAGGCGGAGAGGCCGAATCGCACTCCTGATCACCAATTGTGCAATTGGTGTCCTGCAAATTTATGGAGGTGGAGGAGTTTGCACCCCACTCCTGACAACCAATTGTTGTGGGGCCGGGTGTCGGTGGTGAGCACGACCACTAGATGGAGCAGTAGAGTCGGCTCCACCGAACATCCGGAATCTAGATCGTGCTTCTCGGAGAACTCCAAGGAGGCACGGGTCCCTCACAGGAACGTGTTCGCCAATACTTTGACGGCGGGAGGTAGGGTCCACTTGTCTAACTCCAATTTACCTAAGTACCCATGCCGTCCAACTACCGGGGAAACCTCACCCTCAGCCGACTCTGTCCGATCCGAATCGCGGTATCGGCTCGGATCCGGCGTGACCGAGTGGAGTTACCAGAGCCGCGCCGGACCAAATGCACAATTTTTCGCTTCCCAATTTCCCAACACGCACCGTGCTAAGCCAATGAAAGAAACACAGAAACGAGCTGACACATTCAACAAAATGGATATTTATTTACAATAGGCAGGGAGGGGAACACAGAAGAGCAGAGTTATCCGACTATAAGAAATTCAGTCAATGCACAAGCGAAAGCACGTAACAATTCTACTTGACAAGACAGGCCCGCACACAGACACACACCCAAAGAAATGGACCCCATGGGACCTTTATTGAAGGTTCCCAGCTCAAGGGAAGATGAGCTGGAAACCAGAGCTATCTTGGACCTGTCCACCTCGTGTGGTCATCGACGTCCTGGACCGGCGGGACTCGAACCCACAACCACGATTCCACTCCAAGTACCCGGGACGGAGGATGAAGGGCGAACGCCAACCAGCGTGAGCGCGGACGAGGCAGCGAGTGCCAGCAGGCAAGGCCAGGCGATCTGGCAGACCAAAACCAACTCTCTTACAGTCGGATCGCGCCGAACAATTATTCACTCCTTCTCCAGAGGGGAGGAGCCACCTCCTACGACCCGCTCTCCCTCACTGGACGGTTTTGGCGTGCAAATGTGCTCGTCGCTCCCGTAATTGGCCAAAAAGGGTGCCAAGTCCACTGATTGGACCGCGGGGGGGGGGGGGCGTGGCGGGCACCACGGCGGACTGCCCCTCAAACATGAAGAGGGATAAAATTGTCCTGCGTGGGCTCTCATTGCGTGCGACCGACGGCAAACTCACTCGCATCTCTCTGATTGGTCCAGAGAGATGCCAAGTCCTTCTTGAACCCCGCTCACCACGATCGTTATGGCGTCAGGATGGAGCGAAGGTGTTGCTGTAGTTGTAAGTGATCTAAAAATGTAAAAGAAAACCCTGACTATCAAAATAACTCCGCAGCACACAAACATTTAATTCCAATTAGACTAGGGACGGGACCCTAACTAGAAACACATACTTACCGATACAACTGATTTATAGGGACTCTGGCTGTTGTGTGCAGTAAGCTTCCAGATTTGTAACAATAAAGAGATAGATCGACAGATAGATGTTGGTTTTTGTCTGCAAAACATGCACAGATGGTGAAAGCTCCAAGGCCCCGATGGAGAGAGAGAGAGATGATTCTGTCAGATGACTTTTTGTTGGATTGTGTTGATGAGTTCTGTTATTTGGGTGACATGATTGGAGCAAGTGGTGGAGCAAGGTCGACCTCTGTTGCCAGAGTTAGGAGAGCCTGGAAGAAGTTCAGAGAACTGCTGCCTCTTCTGGTGGGTGGAAGTAGATCCTTGAAAAAGAAAGGCCAAATCTACAGGGCTTATGGAAGGAATGTCATGTTGTATGATAGTGAAACATAGCCAATGAAAAAGGAGGAAGTTTTAAGACTGGATCAAACTGAGATGAGAATGGTTAGATGACTGTGCAGGGTTTCCTTTAAAAATAGGAAATCCTCTGGAATTTAGAGAAAGATAAGGTCAAGTGTCGTGTCGTTGGCGGTCCAAGGTTAATCTTCCTGACCCAATTTGTGGTGAGGGGCAGTTAACACCACCAGCCTGGACCTTTGAGCGGTCTTTCCTTAATAGAAGGCGGACACGTTGATCTTTGGAGATTATTACGTGCACGAGAAGGGCATGGAGCAATGGCGGAGGGACGGGAGCACAGAAATTGATGCACAGAGGGGTTACTACTCCAACCCCACAACAAATACACGGATACAGCTACTTAAAATAAACACATTTTATGAAAATTGACATATTTACAAAGGACAATAATCAGAATAAAATAATGTCAGGTAAACTAATCCTAAAGTCTAAATCAAGGCACCTCGACACACACACACTTAAATACAGACAAGGGGAAACAAAATAAAAGAAAACCCTTCCTTTATTCTGATGCTTACCTTGGCCCAGAGATGCTCTTTGTGGAACTTGGAATCGAGGTGCTTCTATTTGCACGTGTAGACGTGCACAAAATGGCACCAAGTCGCACTCTTGCAGCAGGAACATACGTCAAGAGATTCATGAGCGGTATTCAACACCAAGGCTCGGAGACCCCGTGCAGCTGTGCCGTGCGTCGAATGTCCTCACCAACCCGCTGTCTGACATACACGAGGCTCTGAGGCCTGTCGCATACAACCAGCCAAGAGTCGATGGCCAGCGTCTCGCTTCACCACGCGAGCCAAATCGCCTCAGCACGAAGAGGAGAATCGTACCATGCTCTTCATGCGTCGAAGGAAAGCCAGCCGTAAAGCCCTGTTCTTTCAGGCCATCTCCGAGCTACGTTCTCTCTGGACGGTGTACGTCCCTCACTCCGCACTCAACCGTTCCTCCTCCAAAACTCTCCACTTTCCATCTTATTTGATCTGCTGGCTCCCACGCCCTCTTCCTCTTCATGCGTCTCACGTCACGCCCATCAATCCTCCGCCTCCGGGGGCGTGGCCTGCTCACACAAAACCCGGGGCTTCTGCCCGCTTGTAGTTGTTTTAGGGACATGTTCCCCACCTTTATAGCATACAAAATCTTGGAATACAAAACGTAGGAGGAAGTTCACAGGAGAGCGATTACAAATTGGGGCAATTAGTCTGAAACTCTACCTAATTAACATGGCACCACCCCTCCCCCCCCCCCCCCCCGTGTGGTGACAAGTAACACTTAAGCTCACAGTTTCCCTACTTAATTACATTGAACGTCTCCGACACATCCACGGACCAAACAACTCTATTCAATCCTAACTTTCTGATTAAATTCCTCCATCTACCTCCACAACCTTAACAAGAACGGGCACTCAGTGGAGCGCATACCTTCGCCAACGCTACATCCCCCCCCCCGAGAAACCGTTGATTGTGAGGGTATTTAATCCCATACCACATCTGCCATCTCATACGTGTTGTGATGGCTAAAAAACATTAAATTTCCTGCTGTTTGACACTGATTCACGTACATTGTACAATTTCTGTATGAACTCCCTGACCTTTTTGGGTGTCGGTGTCAAGTCAATCTGCTGACAACTGGTCACATTATAAGAAATAAGTTCAGTGACATCCCCCTCCCCCCCCCCAATGCTGTAAACTCACCAATAAAGTCACTGTCAAATATTACACATCACAGGATAAAGAATTGAATTCTAAACATTTTGAATCTACTTACATGCAAATTGTATAAGAATTGACCGCGTTATGATAATAAAGGTCATTGACCCCCCTGAACTTTGACCCAAATCGCTAACAAAGGTAATGACGTCATTGTGTCATATCGTATATCACAAGATTGGGCATTGAATTCACAACATTTTGGCATTAGTTGCATGCAAATTGGATAAAAATCGACCGCACTATGGCAAAATGACGATTTTTGACCATTTCATGACCTCGACCTTGACCTTTGTACTCTGAATTTTGTAATTGGTATTAGAGTGTGGGGAACAGAACAGTCAACATTTTGGTGTTGGTTTCATGCAAATCGGATAAGAATTGACCGTGTTATGACTAAAACCGCACATTTTGCAACGTCGTGACCCCCCCCCTGACCTTTGACTCCCAACCTCCAATAAGGGTTATTACGTCATTGTGTCATGTCACATATCACAAGATGGGGCATTGAATTCTGAACATTTTGGCATTAGTTGCATGCAAATTGGATACAAATTGACAGCGCTATGGTAAAAAGACGATTTTGACCTTTTCATGACCTTGACCTTTGACCCCATCGCTCCCAAAATCTAATCAAATGGTCCTCCGATAATAACCAATCATCCCACTAAATTTGCTGCGATTCAGTTCAATACTTTTGGAGTTATGCGAATAACAAACAAACAAACAAACAAACAAACAAATACACATATTCACAAATAAATAAATAAATAAATAAATACACAGTGATCAAAACATAACCTTCGCAACAAAGTTTGCGAAGGCAACAATAGCTTTTGTGTTGTTTTGAGAAGGAACCAACCGATATGGTTTGGCCATGATAAAAGGATGGATGACAACTCTTGGGTTAAAAAGTGTACACACCTCTCTGTTGCTGGAAAGAGAGACCGAGGAAGACTATGATTAACCTGGGACTCTTGTATCCAAGGATATGGAACTTATTGGCCTGTCCAGAGCAGATGCTCAGGTCGCATGGAGGCAAAATATTTGGTGGAAGAAGTAGATTGACTGATGTTGTTTTTGATAGGTTTTTTTTATTTGTGTCGTTGTTGAGACGAACTGTCTTCCCCAAGCTTGCACGGATAGGTCCAAGAAGATATTTATTACTTATTGATTTAATGGCCGTAAAAATGATCCTTAAAATCAACATGAACATCTCGAATCGAGTTGATGGAAAGCAGACCTTCATCGAGTCACACAATTTAAAATATCCATATTTAACCTCCGCCATCGAAGATCGGAGGTTACTGTTTTCACCCCTTTCTGTTTGTTTGTTACTTACGAAATCTTTAGATTTCGTAAGTACATTGATCACTTCCGTTTGTTTGTTTGTGTTTGTTTGTGTGTTTGTTTGTCGGCACGAAAACTCGAGAACGGAAGAAGCAACCAATGTCAAATTACACCACGTCATTCAGGAGGGTGATGGCTAGTGCTGATTATATTTTGGTCAAAATCGGTCAAAGATCAAGGTCACAGTGAGGTCAAACATCCAAAACATTCGATTTTTGATGGTTTGGTGCAGAATCATCGTAGAAACTTCTGGTTTGCGTCGCTACCTTCTCGAGAGACAGCTTTTATTAGACAAGGTCAGAGGTCAAGTTGACGATTTCGTAAGTACCAGTCTATGACTGCTTGTTTGTTTGTTTGTGTGTTTGTGAACAGTATTACGGAAAAACTCCTCGACGGATTTCGACGAAACTTGGTGGGGGGGGGGGTTAGGTATAGTCCAAGGATCATGCCATGAGATTTTGGACTTTGTCCCCCCCCCCAAATTTTTTTTTTGCATTTCTACATGTTTTAAGTGATTTCCACCCCCCCCCCCCAAAAAAAAATTGTTGGAGAAAAAAAATATTTTTCTTTGCATTTCTACATGTTTGAAGTGATTTCCAACCCCCCCCAAAAAAAATTGTTAGAGAAAAAAAAATTTTTTGCAACTTTTTTTTCAACAAAATTTCGATTTCTTTTTTTTTGCATTTCTACATGTTTTAAGTGATTTCCAACCCCCCCCCCCAAAAAAAAAATGTTGGAGAACAGAACTATAAATCGTCAGCACTGTTGACATCATATTTAATGAATAAGATACAAGGTTCACTTGAGTGACCCAGCAGTATTGGCGGCGGAGGTTTTGCACTCTCCCGAGTGCTCCCCCTCTAATTTGCCCTGTTTTTAGACAAATCCAAGCTCTGCCACCCGATGCTGCACCACCATTTGGTGGTGGGCGGTAGAAGTAGCTCACAGCTTTGGCTCTGAGTGAAACCAAGAGTGCAACACAAACTAGGACGGCCACTCAGTGGAGTGCACACCTCCGACAGGAACAAGAGGTTACATTTTGTATCTCACTGATAGCCCGGATCTGGATGCGGACCTGAACCAAAATCGAATCGGCTTGTTCTTGTCACCGAACCTCATCCATCTGTATGTTTTTTACAACTTGTCCACAAATTTTTGAAATATCGTGATATAATGTATATCGTTTTTGGCCCCATCTCTCAATGGTGAAGAATCACTGAAGAAAAAAAAAATTACAAATTCTCATATCTGGATTCAGATTCGGATCTTCACCAAAATCGAATCATTTTGTCTTTGTCACAGCACACCCAACCTGTCCGTCACAGCACACCCAACCCAACAAACGATACGTACACCATCACTCAGAGGTGAAGAATCACTTTTACAATTTGAGTGTCCAAATCCAGATCTTCACCAAAATATAATAATTTGGTCCTGATCACATTCCAAATGTATCCACAAAATTTCGTCTGAATCCGTCCATAACGTGATGAGATATCCTGCTCACAGACAAACAGACAGGGGTGAAAACATAACCTCCCACACATACAGTATGTCTGATCATTGCTGCACATGAGGGTCTAATATTGTTACGAATCTGGAAGCCATTTGCACACAAACAGACAGCAGTCCCTAAGCTTAGTTATTTCGATAAGTATGTGTTTATAGTTAGAATCCCTCCTGTTTAATGGGAATTTCGTGTGTGCTACGAGTTATTTATAGTCAGGTTTATTACATCTTCTACAACAACAACAACGGCACCGTCCCTCATTCAACCCGGTCACCATTGCCCACGTGTTTTTTGCTGAAGGCATGGGCGGAGCCTCCATCACCTCAGGTCGAATCTCTGCTCTAAGGAAGGGCATGGGACGTTTCCTTCAGCCAATGAGCGAAGGGCGAGTGTCGCACGCGCGCCCCAGCCAATGGGAGGCGGGCCTCCGAGACGCCTCGACACACCCCTCGAGACAACCGTCCAATCAGGAGGTGAGTGTGAGGAAAAAAGAAATCGCTTTCACCTCAAGAGGGAGAGGGTTGGTCGTTGTTCGAGCATCTGCAGTCTTGGTGGCGGTTGGCTTCATCTGCGGTCATGGTGGCTTGGTCTCGGTCGTCGTCTGCGGCCCTTTGCGGTGGGTTCTAGTGGTAGTGGCGGCCGAGCAGTCAGGGACGAGGGCCGTGGACTTCGGGTCGTGGGTTCGAGTCCCACCGTGATGGTTTGGAGTCGGTGTGACCGCACGATGTGGGAAGGTACCCCGGCCCGGCTCTACCGAATAAAGACCCACGGGGTCCATTTTCTTTTGGGTGTGTGTGCGTGTGTGTGTGTGTGTGTGTGTGTGTGTGTGTGTGTGTGTGTGTGTGTGTGTGTGTGTGTGTGTGTGTGTGTGTGTGCGCGTGCGCGCGTGCATGTGCGTGTGCGTGTACGTGGGCCCCGTCTAAGTATAATTGTTAAGTGCCTTGTACATTGTGAATTACATTTTTTATTCGTGATAACTCTGCTCTGTGTCTCCCTTTCCAATTATTGCCTATTGTAAAATAAACCCCCGTGTTAAATGTTCCAGTTCGTCGTCCGTGTTTTTCCTTCATTGACTCAGCATGGCGCGTATTGAGAATTAGTGAGGCCGTTTGGGCCGGTAATTTGTCATTGGGACTGGCGCGGCTTTTGTAACTTATGTTTGGTTACGCCGGATCCGAGTCGGTGATAGCGACTCGGTTCGGACAAAGTCGGCCGAGGGTGTCGTTTCCCCGGTAGTTAGACGGCGTGGGTATTTCGGTAAATTGGAATTTGACAAGTGGACCCAACCTCACGCCATCAAAATATTGGCGACCACGGTCCTCTAAGGGACCCGTGACCTTTGGAGTTGTCCGAGAGTCACGACCTAAATTCCGGGTGTTCGGTGTGACACGACTCTACTGCTCCACTTCGCGGTCGTTTATCACCGCCGAACCCTGGCTCACAACATTATTTGGGGTTTTCGGTAGTTTCATTATTTGGGGTTAATTAAGAGGTAAGATCCAGTAGTTGGGGTTAATTAATAAAGGTCAAGTAGTTGGGGTTAATTAATAGGTAAGATCCAGTAGTTGGGGTTAATTAATAGATAAGATCCAGCAGTTGGGGTTAATTAATAGATAAGATCCAGCAGTTGGGGTAAATTAATAGATAAGATCCAGCAGTTGGGGTTAATTAATAGGTAAGATCCAGTAGTTGGGGTTAATTAAGAGGTAAGATCCAGTAGTTGGGGTTAATTCGGTACGTTCAGGTTTAGTATTTGGGATTCCTTGAGTACAGAAAGGTCCAGTAGTTGGGGTTAATTAATAGATAAGATCTAGTAGTTGGGGTTAATTAATAGGTAAGATCCAGTAGTTGGGGTTAATTAATCGGTAAGATCCAGTCGTTGGGGTTAAGAGGTAAGATCCAGTAGTTGGGGTTAATTCGGTACGTTCAGGTTTAGTATTTGGGATTCCTTGAGTACAGAAAGGTCCAGTAGTTGGGGTTAATTAATTGATAAGATCCAGTAGTTGGGGTTAATTAATAGGTAAGATCCAGTAGTTGCGGTTAATTTATCGGTAAGATCCAGTCGTTGGGGTTAATTAAGAGGTAAGATCCAGTAGTTGGGGTTAATTCGGTACGTTCAGGTTTTGTATTTGGGATTCCTCGAGGACAGAAAGGTCCAGTGGGGTTAATTCGGTACGTTCAGGTTTAGTATTTGGGATTCCTCGAGGACAAAAGGTCCAGTATTTGGGGTTTCTGGAAATAATCTCCCAACAAGGAGTCACGACTTCGAAATAAGAATGACGAGCCTGGTGCGCACGAAGTAAGAACACCCCACAGGCGATGAGGAAACTTCAAGGATTTTCATGTAAAGAGGTTCAGGGATGTGTTCAGTGACCAAGCGCCACGCTTGCCAAGCGAGCCGCTCCTTCACGGTTTCCAATGGAGTGACGAGCGCTCCACAAGATAATTGGTAACTGAACGTGAGGGAGGAACAAACAATGTTGATTAATTGATCTTAGCGCTTTTTATTATGTATATTCTGACATGGATCAGATCGAAAGGATTTCGTCGACACGAAAACTGAGGATAAAATTTCGTTGTCCAGATCTACTACAATCTAGTAATAACACACAACTGACCCGAATCGAACGTGAAAACAGCCTTTCCAAAAATAAATATTGCTACACAACACCGGCCGACGAATTGTTTTTAAAAGGAAATTTAATTTTTGAAACGAAAATCGAGTCTCCATTTGAAATAGAGCACGTATGTGACAACGAGGGTGTTCAGTCACCAAATTTCTTGTGGAGCGTTCGCCAAGTGGGTTAAGCACTCAATTCAAATCCATTGATAAGGAACATCTGGCTTAACAAGCGCGAGCTAACTCAAGCTTGGTTACTGAACACACTCCTCACCCAGAGAGTTGCACTGCACTGTAATCGTGTATTGACGATCGACGTTTTGCTTCAAAATGAATACAACAACAAGCACGTCGTACACAAGTTCTCCAAAAGGTTACTTTTTAATCCATCGGAACAACCAGACGGCAAATACTCCATTTAACTATTCATACACAATGCAGCTTGTCATCTATATTAATATTTCGGCACGCCCCTTTCTTTGTTCCACCATCAGATTTTTGTTACTGCATGAAATGAAACAAGATTTGGCACATATACTAATGATATTATTGTCTTCCTTAAGAGGCCCCTCAAAATTCGTTTTGATGCATTTTCACAAACTCCAACGGATTCCATTCAAATTCGGTACGATTATGGCTTTTGGTCCAACTTAGGTTATTGGCTATAAATTTTTTCCATCACACTTCCGATATTCGAAAAAATCGATAAATCGATATCCCTTATGGGATTTTCCATTCAAATCCACTCAAGTTTAAGGCCTATGGGGGGACGCAAATTTCCACTTTGCCCCGGGCGCTGTTTATCTCCGCTCCGCCAAGCTGTTAGGGTTAGGGTTTGGGTTAGTCTTAGGGTTAGCTACCCTAACACTAACCCTAACAGCTAACCCTAACCGCTAACAGCTATTCAGGAAATATGCAAGACAGCCCGGGCAACGCCGGGCATTACTACTCGTTTAAAAATATTTGTAAAATGTACGTGTGAATGGAGATGTTTGGGGTTTATAGTATGTAAATGTAAGCTCGGATGTGACCCAATGTTTTTGTGATTAAAAAAAAAACAATTCAACGGCAACTGTGTTTGAAATTGGTTTTAACAAGAAAACAAGGAATCACAGGGTCGTAAGATAATTTGTATCTTGCCAAAACGAAGTTTTTGCAAGATATGTTTAGTCAGCTTGTATGTTTTTTTTTTTTGTCTGTAATCACGTATAAAAAATTCTGCAGAGCACAGTTATCATTGGAAATTTTTGTAACTTCGCATATCAGAGGCCTATAGAGGTCCCTTTCAGCGCACAAAATTTTGAAGGTCAAGGTCAAAGGTCAAGGTCACTGTCGCAAATCAGGGGAGTCAACGAAACCCTTATTTTTTGAGTAATTTTGATCGGATCATCTTCGAACTTCATGGGAATATAGTTCATGGTCTGGTGCTCAGCCGATTATTTTTTGGTGGCGATTGGCCTTGACCTTCATATGTTTGATTTTTTTTTTTGTCTGTAATCACGTATAAATCACTCTGCAGAGCACAGTTATCATTGGAAATTTTTGTAACTTCGCATATCAGAGGCCTATAGAGGTCCCTTTCAGCGCATAAAATTTTGAAGGTCAAGGTTAGTTTTTGGTGGCGATTGGCCTTGACCTTCATAGTTAGCGCCTAAGGTCAAACATATTTGACCCCAAGGTCAAATTTTCAAGTTTTGGGAACCATATCGTGTAGTACCTCAAATTGAACACCTTGATGAGTGCTTTCTAGATATGTCAAGCTTGAGACATTATGATGTCATTTGGTGACGTTATGAGGAAAACACATGTTATTCATGGTTACTCTGTAGAACGATTCTCATCGGAATCTCTCGTAGGCAGATATTCCTCAAGGAGTCGCTCCTGGTGGATAGCAGCTCTGTTCACCTCAGTGTGACCTTAAAGAAGTCACACGTGGTCACCTTTTGGCAAGATACTTGGTTTATTTTTTTAATGTTTGTAAGTTCTAATTTTGTGAAAACATAAATTATATTAAAATGTTTAATTGTTGTTTTTTTTCTTTCTTGAACGGGGAACTTTGCCGTTGAAGCTGATTTCAAAAAATACATGAAACACCGAAAAAAAACTCAACCGTTCATCATGACCTTTGCTGCTTAAAGTTATAAGGGTACAAATCAAAATCCAAAACCGCATTTGCTTTTTCACAATCGGATCAGACAAAAAATATTGTTACGGATTTCAAAATCCGGTCTGATGGATACACCACACATCCAGGTCCTCAGACAGTTATTTCCTTAAATCCATGTTTAGATTAGCCCCAGCCCCATGTCTAATGGGATCTTAAATGTGATGGGTTGAGAAGGGTAAAGGATCGATCCCCTCTCTTATGGGAAGGTTTTTTTTTCTTTACGACAGACACGTTTACACACATTTCTTTCACGAGCTCTGAAGCCCTCTCCCCATTCTTTCTCAGCAACAATCTTTCGTGAGCTTCGACGCCCACATTTTTTGAGAGGGCACGGGTCGTCATGGTAACCGTGCGCCTGTGGGGCGTGGTGAGCTTGGGGCGGTCTGCACCCACAGGGACGGCCCGTGGATATAAAAACTAAGGGAGGTCCATTCTGAGGAAAAAGAAAAAGCGAAATATGAGAAAAGCGGGGCGAAAGAAAGTGAGAAAGAAAGCCAGGGAGGGAGAGGAGAACGAGAAGTAAGCTTGAGAAGCGAGCAAGAAGCGGGTGTCTGACTAGCACCAACAATGAGACAATTCGTCCTTCCCAGTGCTTGGGCAAGCGAGCATGTGGTGCGCATGTGGGTGTGAGCAGCACCACCAACAAGTGAGGCACGGGTCGATCACCAACAACACCAGGGTCTAAACCCGCAACAGACGATCCCAGTGCCCTCCAGACTTCGACTGCCATTCAAGGCTGTTCGCGAGAGGGTGCACGAAAAAGCTGAGTGCTGGTGACGGATGTGACACGCACGCACACATTTCAGGAGTTTTCACTTCACGGACAACTACTTTCTGGTGAGCGAGATGATTCTTTCCCTCCCCCTGAATGATGTTGGGTACCCAGGTCTTTGTTTAGCTGTAAGTACATCAACCCCCGATAAGCATCTGCTCTTTGCCTCTTTCCTGGCATTTTGATTGATTTTGCTTTGAAATTCATTCTTTATTTTCCTCAGAAAATAAAAAAGTTATTTCCATTTATTACAGCGCGTGCGCTGTATACAATTGCACCGAGTTTGAAATGTTCCCGGCGTCGTCTCCCACGTCTCCGGTGGGTCCGGTGTCCCCCCCCCCCCACATGCCTCAAGACAGCCAATGACGGCCGTCCGGTAGATGCAGTGCGTAACCTCGACGGAAATGGCGACAATTGACGGAAATACCCGAGTATTTCAATGGAAATTTGTGAAACTAATGTGTTATATATGTGAAAACCATTTAATTTATTGCTTGACGGAAAAAAACGAAGAAACGCTCCCCTCATGTACGAACGAAGGAAAGACGTCATTTCCGTCCACCATGGCATTTCGCGCCGAATGCAGAAAGCTAAGTTCTTATGCCATCATTCTCTTTAATATTTGCCATAAACAAGTGTTTCGTCATGCATTAGTGGTTGAAATTTACTTACAACAAGAAAGAAAAAATAATCTCCTCAGATTCAACAAGAACGAAATAAAAAAAACCGAAAACATCACGTGCAGGACAAGACCAATCGAGCTGAAGGAAACGACACTGTAACTGCACTGCTCCTGATTGGTCAAAGGACACCACGTGTGTTGTGTGGGCAGTGTTATGCACGAGGATTCCAGGCTAAGTTCTTCTTATGCCATCATTCTCTTTAATATTAGCCATAAACAAGTGTTTCGTCATGCATTAGTAGTTGAAATTTACTTACAATCATTCTTTTGCGGCCTCCTGCCATGCTGTTTCGAACGATTTCATTCCTTCTGTTATATATCAAGGTGCTTATCACAATAATAACAAGATTTTTACATTTCAAATATTAAGTATGCCTTTTAATTGTTTTTCAACTGAAAAAGCATAAATTGCATATTTTAACATTAGTGCACCCATTTGATTCACCACACGCGCTGTATTGAAGGATTTCACTTGTTTATTTTATTACGAATAAATAATTTGCCGATTTCCAACCTGTCCGTGTTTGTCCTTTCCTTTCATTGGTCAAGCATTGTCCAAACCAAGATAGACTGGGAGGTAATTACCACAAATTTGACCAAAAATTGTCGGCACGCACCAGCGGTAAAAACGCTCTGCCACCCTAATTAAAATCTAATCGAGATAACATTGGTGCTTTGCCGAGGGTGCGCTCCCCGCTCAGGTAACGTGACCACAAGTTAAACGGAATAATTAGACGGTGAACACTGGAACTCGTGGTTGACTGGGTGGCGTTCGTGGTTTTAAAACAACCCGCCGTACCGCAATGTTAATTGTGAGCGGTGGCCCCAGGTGCGGCTTTACCGAGGACAACCGGGGATTAATCCCCCTGAAAGACAAGCTGGTGTCTCAGTACCTGTGGCCGCAACAATATGATAATTAAAAAAGTGATGCGGGGTGGGGTGGGGAAAATCATTCAGCACACAGATCATCCTTTACCCATTTACCTCAAAGTCTATGCAAACACCTTGTTATCCACAAGAGGGACATCGATCTCCAGGTTCGCCATGAAATAAATCGAACTGCTCATTTGCACAACCGTGCACCCTTTCAGCCATGTTTGTCAACAAAAGTGTTTCATGATCCACTTTGCTGAAAAAATAATTGCAAACACACTTCGTGATTTTTTTTTCATGTGATCATATCATCATTCTTCCTCTGGTCATCCAACAGGATGGCACAGCAGTCGCACACTGACCTTTGAGCTGCCTTGTCTCTGGGTCCCATTCCCATCCCGATTAATGTGTTGGACGTTAAACTGGATATCCTCTCTGCTTGCTGTTAGATGTTCAATATCCCACCGCGATCTTCACAAAGAGTAGACAAATTATTTACATGCACCCTGAACAAATTACAAATTTGGCCAGTTGAATGTCAGGCTGAACCAGACAGTTCATGAAGTATTTTCGTAAAAATAAATAAATAGGGCTATTAAACGTGTTCATAGTTGTAGTTTCTGCAGCAGCCGTAGCAGCAGCAGCAGCAGCAGTGTCCTCCACGACTTTAATGAAATGGTGCAGCACCATCCCATATCACCATCATCATCAACCATTCCTTTCATGCCGTGAGCTGCATGGGGCAGCCGAGGTAGTTTCATTTGGCTAAGGAGTACAATCCTGGATGAGTTGCCACTCCGATGCAGGATACTCAAAATGACTTCTTAACCCAGGAAGCTGGAACTCATTTTGCCGACCTCGGAGGGACGACAGGCTGAGTCAACCCACCTAATGTTATTTCAACAGACCAACATGGATTCAAACAAAAGAGACTAAGATCGTAAGCCAGCCACCTTAACCGTGAGGCCAACACCAGGCTTATGTCACCATCATCCCAACCAGAAATCTTTTCTACCCCCATTAATCCTACCCAACTTAAACCTCTTGCAGATTACCTCTCCTCCTCTCTCATTCCCTTAATTTTTGCCCCATTGTCAGTAAGTACATTGCCTTTTTCCCCTCTGTCTCCAAGATTTTGTATACGTAATCCAATCCATTGGAACCATACTCTATGCAGAGCGTTGGTGCTGCCGAAGCAGTCTCCTGGGCTATTGAGCACAATCCTGGATGGGTCACCACTCCGACACAGGATACTCGAATGGCTCAATCATCCCAGCAAGCTGGCACTCATTTTGCTGACCTCGGAAGGATGACAGGCGGAGTCAACCCCACCTGGTATTATTTAAACGGGTAAGTGGGATTTGAACTCAGGACCCTAAGATCCCAAGCCCACCACCCAAACCGTTAAGCCAACACCAGGCTCACAACGTCATCCCAAACAGCAATCTTTTCTACCCCCATTAATCCTACCCAACTCAATCCTCTTGAAGATTCCCTCCTCTCCTCTCTCATTCCCTGAGTTGTTGCTGTACTGCCAGGAAGTACATTGCCTTTTGCCCTGTCTCCTAGATTTTGTACACATGAAAAAAAATCAGAAAAAGAATTTCAGCACTTGAGGAGATCAAAGACAATTGTGTAATCAGCATAATCAAACAGCAATAGTTAAGTAAGGCACACAGAATTTCAGGTTGTATAAAAAGATTCCTGTACAATGTTCATCTGGATTTCTGGGTGAGCCTGTAACCCTCAGCTCTCCTGGGTTGCACATGACTGGCCAACCTCTCCCAGTCCAAGATTTCAGAACTAATGCTTGTCTCTTTCTTCCATCACATCACCTGTAAAACACTTCCTTCACAGTGATTTATGGAGAGACAGCAAAGTGTCTCGTCCTCCAGTGGCTGTGAAATGCAAATGTGACGTCATGTGTGTTCACAACCAACTATGAACAATATGGGGACAAGGTACACAGAAATTGTGCACAAATACAGGGTGTTCCAAAAGTCTCCATCCATTGGGAAAATTAACACTTTCAGCAAAATGTCTCCCAAAATTCTTCATACATACAGTAGCTTATATCTTCCTTTTTTTCAGATTCCCTTCAAGAATGCCTTTGTCAAATGAAGAAAGTATTGAAATCATTCTCATGGCTGGTTCGGGAAGCTGTCGCAAGGTTGCAATCGACTTGAACAGGAAACATGGCAAGCACATCAAACACGACACACACGACAAGATTCAGAACATGGATCATTTAAAGGAACGCAATCGAGTGCACATCAAGTTGCATTATTCCATGCAGGGATGTAAAGTGAACCACATAATGATCCAGTAATTCAGAGTTTTTGAAAGTTAAGCTTTGTTTCACTCTAAAGATGTTCTTCAAACATACTACAGAGTAATGAAAGTCGGCCTGGTGTTGGCGTCGTGGTTAAGGTAGCTGGCTTAAGATCTTCGGGTCTTGAGTTTTATCCCCTGTTAACCATTTAATTACCACCAGGTGGGGTTGACTTGGCCTGTCATCCTTCTGAGGTTGGCAAAATGAGTGCCAGTGTACTGTCAATATAGGGCATTGCAGCAGTTGCACAGCTGCACCAATAGAAAATGATGCAACCAGGAGTCACAGGCTGCCCACGATAGCAAGTTAACAATGAAAGTCGAGGATAAACTGGCCACCGGTGTTACGATTATTTTCTGCTTTTTAACAGTAATTTTCCAAAGGATATTCATGCATTTGAGACGTTTGTAGTATATTGTTACGGTTGTGGAAATTCGCATTACACCATAAAGGGTGCTCAGGTGAGATATATCGGTAAGTTCATGTGAAGTTAGCCCAAACCCGTTGTATAGAGGGAATATGTGTGATTCATCCGGGCTGCGACGCTTTGAGTTAGCCATTTTTCTTTCTCTATTGTTATTTTGGACCATTAAGCCACCAACAACTCAAACACCACCACCCTTGCCTCTTTACCTCCACAACTCCATCCCGCAAACATCACTTCACCGCCATTCCTAAACGACGCCCGCCAACCACCAAACCACCACAGCAAACCCCCCACCACCTTCGCCTATCTCCTTCAACAACCATCGACCACACCACCAGTCAACACCAAACGTCGTGCTGTCCAGGGCCCGTTCCATAATTGATGCCGAACGCGTCAAGCCGCGGGTACGAATGTGTTCCTCTCAGGGAGAAATTCAGATCAGGAAGGCTTCACGCCCCCTTTTTCTCCGTCCAATGGGCAGGCGTCGGGCGGTATGGCCCCGCCTCCAAGCGCGATGGATGTGAATTCCTCTCAGGAAGGAATTTGGATCAAAAGAGGCTCACGCCCCTTTTTGCCACGCCAATGGCTGAACAGAGGGTGGCGTGGCCCCGCCTCCAATCGTGTTTTGATCCTAAAATCTGTATACAGGCTCCTCCTCCGGTCTATAAAGACGCAAGCACAAGGCGACTCGGGGGAAGTTCGGGTCGAGTGAAGACGGAGGTCGTCGTCGAAGTTGGTGTTGTAGTGTGGTGTCGTCTTGTGCTGGTCGCTGGGCTCGTCTCGTCGTGGAATCGACCCACCTTCGCTCTCACAAGCGACCAAGCCAGCCAGCCATTCCCCTCGCTCGACCCTGAGCATCAACAATTCTCCCCCCCCCCCATCCGCGCTGAGATAGTGCCGGTGGCCCCGTTTATTCCCCACCCTAACCGTGGTGCCGACCCAACCATGCTGGCGCGGGGCACGCCGGAGAGGGCTCACGGACCACGCCAGGGGCACGGAGTCGGGGCGCAGCTGCGCGGACATTGCGGCTTGCCCGCCATCGAGTCACGAGGACGCGGGTAAGACCTTGTCGGTCTCGTGGACCTGGCCTCTCCTCCAGGTTCCGTGCACATTTGGTCCACAATCCCCATCTACCTCCCTGCCTATGGGGAGGTCTTTTCTTTGCTTTTGAATGCATGATGTGGCGCCGAGTCCCAACAAGTATAATTGTTTAAGTGTTGTAAATAATTATAGTCGGTAGTAGTGCTTTTGCTTTTGTTGCATTTTGTCTTGACTGTTATACGTATATTACTGTATGGCTGTGAATACGTGCTTGTCTGTGTGTGTGTGGAATAAAGTGCTTGCTTGTTGAACTGTTTCCAGTCTCGTTGCGTCCTTTCCTTTGTTGAAAGTTCCATCTTGCATCACGTAACGGATTGATAGTGGGTTTAAAACACCCGGTAAATAATCTGAACCGTCGAGGTCGACGATAACTCCGCTCGGTTATCCCTGCAGCACGGAACGAGCCGCTGAAGCGGTTCGTGCCCGAAGTCGACCTGCGGCGAGGTACGATCGCCCGGTCGACCACTGGCGCAGGTACTTAGGTAGGTCGAATTTGGCGAGCAACCCTATCCTGCGCGGGTGGGCAATTGGCACGATTGTGGTGAGGTTAAATCCCCACCCGTAACTGGCTCCTGGCGGTAGTTCCCGGAGGGTCACGACTGAATTGTCCGTTCCGGTGGGCGAAGCGGCCGCTATTGGCTATACGCGGTCGCTTGCACGCTGGACGGGCCAGAATTCGCAACAATATGTTGGAACAGTCAGTGGTCTTCTAACGAGCGCAGGGTCCACCAGACGGGAATGGCTCAAATTTGTCCAATCATTCCCAGCTAATTTGCATACACGCCAATGATTAAAAACCGTCCGGCTGTAACAAATCTGCTGACAGTGAATAGCCGAGCAGAGCTCTGACGAGAACTCATTTTTACCGATGGCATGTTAAATGCACCACTCCAGATTCTACCCGTTTTGAGGGTTTATTCTGCAAATGAATTGTACATGCTTGGAGTTCCTCAATATTGTGCATTCCCAAATGTCCAAGACACAGGTTCTCATTTACAGGAGGAATTTAATAACCAGAAAAACAGGGCAAAGGAGAAAAGAAGAGAGCTGGCCACAAGTGGCGAAACAACTGGTACCACTGAATAAATAATGACAATCCTTGTGCCCACTGTGCCAACGACAAACTTAATCAACTCATTTGGGTGACAGGACAGATGGAGGGAGAATATGAGACACGAGAGACACATGTGGCTTGAGTGTCCTGGCTTGCGCCAGAACATCCTGTCAAATATCTCCGAGGGTCAAGCGACTCGAAGGACTCAACGCTTGCCTGGCACGACAGTGCACCATTGACAGCAAGAACACACACCGAGAGATACAATAACAGAATGCTGGTGTTGTCAAACAAGGAACTGGTAAGGGGGGTGAGGGGCAGAGTCCATGGAGCAGACAGCCAAGCAGAGAGCATTCAGAGAAAAGAGAAAAGAGAAGAGAGAAGAGAGAAGAGAGAAGAGAGAAGAGAGAAGAGAGAAGAGAGAAGAGAGAAAAGAGAAGAGAGAAGAGAGAAGAGAGAAGAGAGAAGAGAGAAGAGAGAGAGAGACAGAGAGACAGAGAGACAGAGAGACAGAGAGACAGAGAGACAGAGAGACAGAGAGACAGAGAGACAGAGAGAGAGAGAGAGAGAGAGAGAGAGAGAGAGAGAGAGAGAGAGAGAGAGAGAGAGAGAGAGAGAGAGAGAGAGAGAGAGAGAGAGAGAGAGAGAGAGAGAGAGAGAGAGAGAGAGAGAGAGAGAGAGAGAGAGAGAGAGAGAGAGAGAGAGAGAGAGAGAGAGAGAGAGAGAGAGAGAGAGAGAGAGAGAGAGAGAGAGAGAGAGAGAGAGAGAGAGAGAGAGAGAGAGAGAGAGAGAGAGAGAGAGAGAGAGAGAGAGAGAGAAGAGAAGAGAGAAGAGAGAAGAGAGAAGAGAGAAGAGAGAAGAGAGAAGAGAGAAGAGAGAAGAGAGAAGAGAGAAGAGAGAAGGGAAGGAGAGGAGAGGAGAGGAGAGGAGAGGAGAGGAGAGGAGAGAAAAAGCCGGTAGGTGGCCATGGGTCGCAAAGCATCCGATGACCTTTGATCTGAGTTAATCTAGTACTAAGTACTTACGAAATTACAATCGAATTGGTTAACCCGTGTATGGGCAAGCGGGCTTTGAATGGTCATTTTGCCCGAACAATAAACTCATTGACTTTGACCCCTGACAGCCGAGATAGGTCAATATGTCCTGAAGCAAAGTTGTAGTTACTCATTGAGTACTATGTACCTATGAACTTTCATTCGTATCGGTTAATCCGTGTAGGAGCAAGGGTGCCTTGAATGGTAATTTCGCCCGAAAAATGCACTTATTGACCTTTGACCCCTGACCTACTCGAGATAGGTCATTACGCAAATGAGCAAAGTTGGAGTACTCATTACGGTCTATAAGCATGTAAAGATTCATTCGATTCGGTTCAACTGTCTTGGAGCTAGTGTACTTTGAATTTTCAGCGGGAATGCTCAATGGCCCTCGGACACCCAAGTTGAGAGGGTTACCATTTGGAAACTATAAGATATAGAAAAAAATGGATGTCATATAGCGGATAGGGAATCACCTTAAGATTATGCATATGAAATCTCATCCAGTTCCATCTACTGATAACTACTCGGTATCCATTTGAATGAAAAGTACCGAAAATGCGGTTTGAAATCGGAAATCCCCAAAGCTCGAGGGGGTGCTGTGGGTGAACAAAGATATAAATCGAAAATCCGGCTCGATCGTTTGTGCACAATGTATTCCAGATGATGTGTGAATTTTCATGACTATCTGACCATTACCCTAGGAGGAGTAGCATTTGGCGTGAAGGCACCACCAGCTCTCGCATATTATCGATTTTTGCCCTTTGACCCCTGACCTAAGCAATATCGGTCAATATGTCCTGAGGCAAAGTTGTAGTACTCATTGCGTGCTATGAACCTGCAAAGTTTCATTCGGATCGATGCACTCACCTGGTCGCTAGGGGGCCTTCAATTTTTGCCAATTTTCGGGCATACCCCATTTGTCGGGGGCGCTGCAGGTAAACTATTCCATACATCACAAAAACCGGAATATGTTTGGTAGAGAATCACCTGTAGATGATGCATGCCAAATTTCATAAGCCTACGTGGGATAATGGCTTTCGGAATTGATGTCGCGTGAACGGTACCGATTTAAGGTTTTTCGGCTGTTGCTAGGGAACCAAAGCGTCCCTAGCCACCATCACAATTTCCAAGGCACTCGGTCATAGGATGTACCTATCACCCGAGTTTGGTCAAGATCGGCCCACGTTTACTACCAATTATGCTGATGACAAAAGAACAAACATCGAAACAAACATCCAAACAAACAGAATTACTGACAATAAGGGTCACCTATTTCAGCAACACAAAAGTCCAGGGCACAGAGAGAACGGTTTCTACTATCAGTGGTCCTTTTTACCACTCAGCCCGAATTGGGCTAAGGGGTATTGTCGTCACAGGCGTTGTCCGGAGAGCGTCCGGGCGTCTGTCAACTTTTGGTTTCTGTCAATTTCGAGAACGCCTTGTCCGATTAAATCCATTTTTGCAGGGTGTGTTGGGGTTGAGTAGAGGAAGGTTCCTTTCGAAAATGGGTGCGCTGCAATTTTCAATGTGGCCTCCATGGCAGCCATCTTGAAATTGGTTTCCGTCTATTTCGAGAACGCCTTGTCCGATTAAATTGATTTTTGCAGGGTGTGCTGGGGTTGAGTAGAGGAAGGTTCCTTTCGAAAATGGGCACGCTGCAATTTTCAATGTGGCCTCCATGGCAGCCATCTTGAAATTGGTTTGCATCGATTTCGAGGAGAACGCCTTGTCCGATTAAATCCATTTTTGCAGCGTGTGTTGGGGCTTGGTAGAGGAAGGTTCCTTTCGATATACAGCACAATCCGATATCCAATATGGCGGCTAGGGCAGCCATCTTGAATTTGGTTTCCGGACAATAACTTGAGAACGGCTTGACTTATTGATTTCATTTTTGTGTGATATAATGGGGGTGGTTAAAGGAAGGTTCCTTTCGATATACAGTGCAATCCGATATCCAATATGGCGGCTAGAGCAGCCATCTTGAATTTGGTTTCCGGACAAAAACTTGAGAGCGGCTTCACACATTGATTTTATTCTAGCGAGGTATAATGGGGTTGAGTAGAGGAAGGTTCCTTTCCAAAATGGGCATGATGCGATTTTCACTGTGGCCGCCACGACAGCCATCTTGAAATTGGTTTCCGTCAATTTCTAGAACTTCTTGTCTGATTAAATCCATTTTGCTGGGTGTGTTGGGGTTGAGTCGAGGAAGGTTCCTTTCGAAAATGGGCGTGCTGCAATTTTCAATATGGCCACCATCTTGAAATTGGTTTGCGTCAAGGGGCTGAGGGGTTACGCCCGCTTTGCGGTGCTATTTTTATAGTTTCTCGTGGGGCGACACTATCAGCAGTCCAGACTCTCTGCTCTGCGGAGCACTGTCCTTCCCCGTCACGTGGGCGTATGTAGTTCCAGAGGCTTCCATCTCATGTGACTGCTTGGCAAGAGAGTTAATAGAATTTGAACCTGGTGTTGGCTTTACGGTTAGGGTGGTGGCTTGGGATCCTTGGATCCTGAGTTCAAGCTCCGTTTCTGCTGAATTAATACCATGGGGTTGAATCAGCTTGTCATTCTTTCGAGGTCGGCGAAATGAGCACCAGTGTACTGGTAATGGGGGCACTGCATCAGCGGCACATCCACGCCCCCAACTAATGATGTAACCAGCAGCCAAAAGGCTGCACACGAAGGGCAGGGGTATTGATGGATTTATTTTAAAATCTGGTATTGGTGTGATGCAAGCATGATGGGCCGAATGGCCTCCTCCTGCGCATAATTTCCTTGTAATCCTTGTAACCCAAGTGCACTCCTGCCCTTCATGATTTTTACAAAAGGAAAACACATGATAGATTACAATGGGGAAAACGACAATAAACACCAAGGTGGGGATATGGGTGCTGACACAAACAGATTGAGAGGGAAAATGCAAGGGAGTTTCCTCGAACAACCTCAACACTACCTCGTAAACTACAGTAATTACACACGCTTACGCCAGCACGTACGTTAAAATAACTCATGTAATCCGAGCACATTTATCCCCTAAGCCAGATCCATCAGAATATTTGACATGGTGACATGATCTGATGTTTTATTTGAAAAAACAACAAACTAGAGAGTTCATAGAACACCTCATCCTGTGCAGTCTGAAGAAAACAAGGACGTGGGCAGGGTCTGCGACGGCCAAATTTGATTGGTCGAGATGACCTAACAGGCCATAATATTATGTCCAAGTATTGCTAAACGGTAAGTTTTTAAAAGTGTCAATAAGGCGATTTGTGTTCTCCAGTGTTCAAGTTGATAATTCAATTGAAATAAAATAAATATTTTAAAGGTTCCAGAAATTTTGGAAGTTCACCACCGTGAATGTAGCATTTTTTACACCACCTTATTTAATATGTTACATTAGTTCTCCATGCCTGTTTGTGTTCTTTAAGCCGTCACTAAAAACAGTAAGTTTCCTGTTTGAAATGATTTAACATTTTGTTTCACTGCCAGAAAGGCAGACAGAGTAAGAAGATCATCTCACTCCTCTCTGCGCATGTGCGATCAGGACGAATTCAGAGCCAATTTTCTGTTAAACTGCAGGTACATTTTCCGATTAATCTTCAAAAATAAAACATTCAATTGAAATCAAGTTGTTCCTCGATTGTAAAGTGACGTTTGCAGACAGACAGACAGATAAAGTGAGCCAATTGCTTAACCCTGGTTTTCGCTTTGCACGCGCGGGGTAATTACAAAGTAAAGTGGCACTTTACAGCAAGAACTCAACTTGGTAAAACTTCACAACACGAACCAATCAAGAATATAGGTTCACAGATTACCTTTTCCGAGCCTATGCATTGTTTCTATCATTTCCATTTTTGCCTCTCTTTGTTTGTCTCGAGGAAAGGCTGACAGAAACTCAGTCACGTAACTAAAAAAACCGTTATGATCATTTGGTTTGTCAAATGGCTTCAGGCATTGAACGGGGCTCTGCAGAACCTCCATCGATGTGTCTCCGGTTCCTTTTTCTCCACGAGTCCTAGAATGTTTCGGCCTTGGTTCCTGAAGCTCAATGTCACTTGAGCAAGCTCCTGGCATGTCTTCAAGCGTCACCGTTCCTTCTGACAGTATAGGCGAGACAGAAATTATGGAATCATTTGCTGTTATTTCATCCAACGAATGTGTTTCGGGAAACTCTTCTTTTAGAATAAAATGACCTTTGTTTAACTGTTCATCTTCACATTCGGACAAAAATAACAGTCGGGGATAATGGCGCCATTTGGAATTGTAGATATTGTCCACCCCCATTCCAAAGGCCCTTGACATTGCAACTTTTTTGTGCTCCCTTTGGAAGGTTGTCCTCATGTTTTTCCATCGAGCTTTCAAGGCTCCAACTGAAAGTAGAGGAGAAACAGATTATGTTTGCATCAGAATCCGTTTGAGCCAAAACTGGGTCATCAGTGGGATTTATGTTGATTAAGCTATTTTGAGATGAGCCATGCATAGACAGACCAGCATCGCTAAACTGATGGGTTTAAACAAAAAACAGCATGTTACATTTCACAAGCATCTTGCGTGTCTATTTGTGAGTCTCAATGAGGATCTAAAATAAAGTGAAATGCCTTAAAAGGATCCCTTAGAACACGTACCTGCTGTTGTTGCCACTGTTGTAGCGGTTGTGGTTATTTCTGTGCTCCTTCCATGTACGATTGCATATTTTTCTATTGTATCGATAAGTATTACCATGTATAATTTTGCGTGCTCCTTCCTTGTCTGTCACACTTCATGATCAGGGTTCCTGCTGTCGTACCGTTGGAACCACTACGTGAAAGCTGCAAGGTTATGCTTTTTCTTCCCTCCCAGAAAGATGGGCTTTTTATGATGAAACGGACATGGATTTTTGTTCCATAGGTACAGTAAATCAATTATTAGCTTTCCAATGGTACCATTTTTACCATTCTATGGCAGCAGGAACCCTTTAGAATAAAGCATTATGGACGGACAGATGGACGCACAAACATAAACGTGGACAGGTGCTTCTCCTTTTAGTAATGCGTGCTTTGGTGTGCACAAACCTTGGGCCTTCACTAATAACACCCGAGATGCTCCATTCTTTTCTCTTCCATACCCTTCCTCCTCTATCTCCCCAAATTGTCCCCCTCCCTTCCCTTTTATCCCCACTCCTCTCCCCTTTTCTCAATTTTTATCCCTCTTCCTTTTTATGATGCAATATGTAAATGCAACGTCTATTATAATGAGGGCACATTAAATGTTTGTAACACTTGGTGTGCCTATAATGAGGGCACATTAAATGTTTGTAACACTTGGTGTGCCGAAATGAATTTGTAGATGTCTCATTATCAGCGCAGCAATACAAATGCATACCAGTCAGTTTACTTCCTTGATGACGTGTGCCGAGTTGAACACAGAGATAGTTCAACAACTGGGCACGTTTTTCTCTCGTGTAATAATCCTTCCTCCGATGATTCCACAGGCACGGGTTTTCTGCGAACAAATTGCAAAGGATTCAAAGAAGACGGACAACTTGCAATGAAGAGTAAATGTGACATTGGGCTGTGATCTCGTGGTGGGACTTAAATACGACTCGAGTTCTAATTTTGATGAACTCCAAGTCTGACATTGGGTGTGAAGGCTGGGATTTAGACTAGTCATAGTGACTTGCAATGAAAGTTGCGGAACAAATACTCGCTTTCACACTCAATCTTAAAAAAAACTGGGGATACAGAAGGGTACATGTACGTTGACAAGACTGGTAGGTAGCTGCGGTATGGGTGGGTGATTGTGATGTCTGTGAGAAGGTCTCGCCAAAAGGTGAGCGTATGGTCGGTGCTTGTGCATTGCTTACTCGCAAAGCTCTTCACCCTCCAAAAAAAAATAAAACAGTCTCGTGATATCCCTGTACCTGTCCCACTGTTCTCCACACTCGCACTCCCACCCAACAACATTAAGCAAACTGATGGACCAAATGGATGTGGGCTTGATGTAGTACAGGCATGTTGGGCCAAATGGCCTCTTTCCATGTCCAAATTCCTTGCGACAATGAGAACTCAACCTTTGAAGAGAAAAACTCAGATTCAGTCTTTTATTTGAGACTTCCCAGGGTTTATTACACCACTGGTCAGTATTTTGATGCATCACGATCATTCATCCAAAACAGCAAAAAAATGATGATGTCATCGTGCAACAAACAACACGAGATTGTAAACTTGCAGGCCAAGTTTCCCACAGAGCAAATGAGCCTCGATTGGGAATGTGAAACATTTAGAACCCAAATTTATTTTAAAAGTCTCATCCTACAAACACAAATCCTAAACACACTTGAACATATTTGCTCCAAACACAATGACCACGTGAGGTGAAAACTGACAGCAGGCTTCAACGAGCCTCCGTGCTGTAACCCTCCCTGTAAAAGCTTCAAACCTCGTACAGTAAGTTAAAATACATTTATAATCATATTTACCGGCAAAAAAATCGATTACAGCATTTTCTAATTCCACTGTCCAGTTGAACTGAGTGGAACATCCAGCGTCTGCCATCTTCGTCGGCACTTGAAAGCTCGAATCTGATTGGCCAGTGAACCGTGCATTACTCTCAAATGTGATTGGTTGGTGGGCGGGCGCATTGCTCTGATAGGGGGAGCTCATGAGGCTGTGTTGCCGAATCCACGGTCAACTGGCAATGCAATGGTTTTCATTGAGGAATGTTTGACCCCCCCTGTATGTTCAAACAAATTCCATCAAATTGCGTGCTGTGGTCTCCCTGGAAAGGCAGCGGAGGGGTGGATACGTTTAAATGGAATTATTGAGGAACTGTACGTGGATGCGTTGGAGATCGAGGGGTGTGGATGTGGGGATGGTGGCTTGTTTGTGGATGGGGTTGGGGAAGCAAGGAGGAAACATTTGCAGGCCAAGTTTTAATAGCAAGGGGGAAACACCAACAACAGAGTAGAAATGAAAGTGAGATCAAGAGGAGGGGAGAAGGACACAACGAGGTGAATGAACAAGCTGCCCACAAGCGACATGAGAACGACACTCGGTGGAGTGCAGAACTCTGCCAGGCTGAACAGTTTATATTTTATATCACACTGATCAACTGGATCTGGATTCGGACCTGAACCAAAATCCTCTATATAATTCATGGACCGGTGTTTGTGTGTGTATGTTTGTTTGTCGCGCTACTCCTCCAACAGTTCTTGGCTGATTACATCCAGACTTGCTGCATGGCGTTAATTTTTTTTTTTTTGCCCAGACAGAGCTGTCAGTTGCCTATACACCGCCTAAATGCCAAACTTCAGGATTCTGTGTACAAGGGGCAAGGGGATAGGTATGATAACTGCAGATGAGATGGTATAAATGTGTACATGCTGGAAAGAAAGCTTGTGTGGAAGGATTCCCAGGCAGTATTAATATCAGGGGAGGTACAACTGAAGGACCTAACTTGGTGTGAGAGGGTAGCTTTCAGTGCCTGCCAATCAGCTTGAGTGAGCTGCAATACTACGTTGCGCTCTCTGACACTGGAGTCTAGACAGAGAGATGTTGACTCTTGCAAGTCCATGATTTGATGAACCTATTGGAGCAGAGGAGGAACAGAAGACTCATTAATCACAATTGTAGGAAAATTCCTCATTACCAACTCCAGAAGGGAGAATGTGCCATTGGGAGAAATCAAGGTCGGAAAGGTCACTGATTGTGTGAAGGTCATATTTCATACATGGCAAGTTGGAGGTGACGACAAACAGGTTGGTAGGAATTGGAAGTAAAGTGATACTGCACACAGATACCTGGAGGGTGGTGACCTGTCCTTCAGTATGGGAAAGCTGATGACGTCACACAGCCAGTTGACTGGAGTGAGACCTTGCATATCAGCTACAGGTCACTCCAGGTATATCAGTCTGTGTGTCAATCCTTGTGAGTGGGATGAAAGCAAAACATTGTGTTTTAAAAAAATTTATTGTACTTTCCATTCGATACTCATTTTTACGCGACTAAAACAGGTCTGTGGGTTATCAAAAACAAAACGGGCCAAACTCGTGAAACGTGGGTCAGCTGGTTTCTACGATATTGGCATATCACACTTGATTTTGTGCCATACCGCCTAGAGGCAAGCGCTCTCCAGTCAAGACATCAAAAATATCAATCAGTCATTGACTGTTTTTGAAGAGGATTGTTGAGTAACTGGTGTTCCTTTAAGTTGACAAAGCTACAGGTTCCAACTCGATCATGTCAAAATTAACAATGAAAAAGCAAATTAAATTTATTTTACAATGGAAACTTGTGATTTCCCCCCCCCCCCCAGCCCCTTCCCAACATGTAGCCAATGTGGTCAGTCGATGCTCAGAGTGCACCCGAGAGCATCTAAAATCCAAAAGCTTTTGGGGCCCGGACCACACGCTTTGTGGCTTCGTGACTCGCATCATCTGGGAGAGTATGTTCCCATGTCCTTGATTTATGGACCCTCTACCCCTTTTCAAAAATTCCTGGATCCGCTCTGGTTGGTGCAGAACAGGCATGATAGGCCAAATGGCTAACGCCTCTTGCCCTAAAGTTTCTGTGTAAATTAAATGACGTCAAACCGTCGTCAACAATTTCTTTATGTGTGGGATGAGGTTGATGCAAACATTTTAGTTCAAAAGCTTTTGGATAAAGTGATCGTTTGAACATTTCCAGCCTCCAAATCAATTTACCAAGGATGCTTCTTGCTAATTGGTGGCTTGCAAACTCAGCCTGGTGATTGTTGCAGATGTTTTTGTGAGTTGTGACCAAAATAAAATCTGTATTCACAGAGTCGCATGAGGGCACCACAACAGTTGGAGACCTGGATGAGCCCGATAAAGTAAAGTGTTCAATCTCGCATTTCACATACTGTATATGGGAAATTTTAGTCCGAGTCTGAGTCCGAGTAGAAACGTTGAGCATTTCTAAAACACATCTCGGTGTCTCTGACGTCCACGAAAAATGTCTTAAATCACAAACTGGTCCAACACGTGGAACATGTCTTTCAATCCGGGTAAATCTGACATTCACTTTGTCTCTCCGAAAGAACCGTTTGGAGAACCCCCCCCCATCTACTTTCTCAACAATCCTCTGGAAGAAGTCCTTTCATTCAATCTTCTTGGTCTCACTATCTGCCATGGTCTTTCCTGGGAAAGCCACATTTCCAACCTGGCCTCCAAAGCCAGTCGCCGACTGGGAATCCTCCATTGTGCAAAGTCCTTCCTCGGCACACCTGAGCTCCTGACCACATACAAAGCTTTTGTCCGCAGCCTGATGGAGTACTGCTCTCCCCTCTGGGCTGGTGCTCCTGCCTCTCACCTTTCTCGACTTCACGCTGTGGAAACCAAGGCATTTCGGATCATTGGTATCTCCAGCGATGAGGCTGAGTCTTTGGGCCTCTCACTCTCTCACCGCAGGTCGGTCGGTGGTATTTCTGTCATCTACCGTCTCCTCTCCGGTCTTGCACCCCCTGCTCCGTCTGCGATTTGTCCCCACCACATTTCCGCAGGGCACTCAAGGTCCACTAACAACCCCCTTATAGTAAAATTACCAAAATCACGAATCACTGCTCACCTTCACTCTTTCATTCCTCTTTTTCCCCGCCTTTGGAATAAACTCCCACACTGTCTTCAATCCCATTATTCCCTCCAGACCTTCAAAACAGCTGTTCACCACCACCTCTTATCTTCGCCCATCCAAATCCTCGATCTTTTCTACCCCCATTAATCCACCCCAAACCCACCTCCTTCAAATTCCCTGCTTTCCTTCCTGAAAGTCCCTGTAATGTCCATCTTGTATACCCCATGTTCCCCACCCCATCCTTCTCTCTTCCACAGATCTAATGTTTCTGTTCCCCACTGTTTTTTCCTTCCTTCTCCCACCCCTCTTGTCTCATGCCCACCCTTGCTGTGCGTTGTGTGTTAGCTCTCACATGAGCTGACAAGTTATACAAAAAAAAAAGAGAGTAGAATACAATAGGACAGCCGGCTTAGCACCAGGGTCATGCTCAATTACCAAGCAGCTTTCTCGTGCTTGCAAAGCCAGCCGGTCCTTATCAATGGTTTTGAATGGAATGCTTGCTTGAGTGCTTTAGCCACTTGGTGATTTGAATGCTTATAATTTTGAAGTTGAACCGTTTTGTGTTTGAATTTGGTATTGGGTTCAGGCTGCTCTTATTACTGCTTTGGATAATGGACTGTATGGTGAAACACCTTGGCCCTGCCGGGAAATTCCCCGCAGCTTGCCGTTTCCTCACGCAAGGTACTACCCGCTGGCCACAAAGGAAACAGGTTCGTGTGAATGGAGGCACCTGTTGTCAAGCAGCACCACCCCCCCTTCCCCCAACACCCACATCGACCCCAACCCCCCTCCCCCAAAACAAGTTCAGCAAAATATTAACTTGGATTTTAACTGCAATGTTGGATGGACCAGCTAACCTGCTTGTTGCAGTTTTCAGGCAGGGGATTTCACAATAGGGGTTTCAGGCAGGGGGCCCTGGGTGGGCAGTAGAGGCCAGATGTAGCCTGCTTGCCTTTGTCTAGTCCAGTTACCATTCCCCATGGTCCGACAACAAAGCAATCACCCTGCGGCTTCTTTGGCAGGTCGTTGTGACATTCTTCGAGGGACGTCAAGGTGAGTGTCCCATCTGTGAGCATCACCTGGTGTTGGAAATAGGGCCCCAACTTTGCCTTTAGCAAAGAATAGACGACTGTGTGCCGTCACTCCGAACAAATTCCAAATTCTTGCCCCAATAACCTGTTCCCACTTCATCAGTGGCACAGCTTGGCCTCAGTAACGATGTAACCAGCGCAGTGAATTGGATGTGCCTCGGATCCATGTGCATTCTTTCAATAAACTAATAATAATTTGTTTATTCCATTTATTCCTGATACATGAACCACCCTGCTACCCATGCCTGCAGAAAACAGGCTTTTTGGAACGCCTGCTGCATTTTCCATCCCATCATCATGTAACTTTGTTATCACATTATTATCAATGGGTAGGTGCTCCGATGTTGAAAGTTTTGTTTCAATCGCTCAAGCAGTTGTAGAGAAAACAAATCAAAAAAATGAATGAAGGTGAAAAAGTGAGGGCAGTAGAAAAAAAAAGGTGAGGATGTCGGCCGACATTACACAACATGGTCACGGATGGTTGTGGATGCCTATTACTATTAATAAAATATCAAATGAGCCAGCAGGATATGAACTTGCAAATTAATTACATTTGCTGAAACCACAAGCAGTAAAAAATTACCAGATATCTTTGATAAACAGTGAAATTGTGTACAATCTGCTTTATGATCTATCATGCTGGTTTGTCTGTTGCCCTGCTACTTGCAAGTTACAGTTACCTGTGGTGCTACCATCCTGCGGCGTGTGACCCATCTTCATTTTCATAAATGCCAAGGTGAGCCAATGAAAAAAGCCAAGAATTCACAAGGTTTCGGAAAAACGATGTTAATAGAAAACCAAGACGCCAAGGTGAACAACGAATAGCCAAGATCTTGTGAAAAAGCCAAGGAGTGGTCACACTGATCCTGCCCTACACAAACTCGGTTTTACAATGAATTTTGTCTTCTCAACTCAATTGATTCCCGGGTTAGCTAGACTAAGCTGTGGGGAGCAGATGAAGGAGACACAGGACTTTATACATACTAGTACGTGCCCGTACGTGCATGCAAAAAAAATATATATATATATTCAAACCGCGAGGCAGAAACAACCACACAGGCCGTTCCTTCGCTCTCACATGCCCGTACATGCAAACCCTGCACAAAACTTTCAACCCGCGAGCCAGAAACCACAGGCCGCTCCTTCGCTCTCGTAAACGACGACTGGATTGGGGCATTGTGTTTATCTATAAATGCGCACAAGAAATCGAGAAATTATTAGAATACATTAAGTCATCACTATCAGGAAATCCGTACGTTGTAACCCGTAATGGAGAACGCGGCTGAGGTTCTCTTCCCCATCGGCCACGCCTACACAGCAACGTGTCTTGTCATTGGTTGGTAAATAAATGGCCATAACTTGGGAAGCACTTGTTCGATTAATATCAAACCTTGAAAAGGCACATCCTCAGGTCCCCAGCAATATATCTGGCAAGTTTCAATTATATTGGACCAGTGGTTGTCGAGAAACAGCAGTCACACACACACACACACACACACACACACACACACACACACACACACACACACACACACACACACACACACACACACACACACACACACACACACCTGGAATTATAGATAGATGAAGAAGAGGCTGAAGGAGGGAGGGGAGAAAGGAGAAGATCTGATTGAGATGTTTAAGACAATGAAGGGTGTGGGTAAGATAGGTGCCGTGGAGCTTTTCAGCAGAGTGGAAAATGTTAGCACCAGGTCTGCTCGACAGGATTCCTTGCCTTAACTTGCTTTCCATAACCTACCAGAACACTAAAAGAGACATTTATGACAGATTCCAAAGGGTAAAACATTCATAAATGGAGTCAAAAGGGATAATTTTAGAAACCAAATTTGGAAGGTTGCTGTTGTCTCTGTTGCATAACCGATGTATATCTAATATTACCTTTAATTACTTTACGCTAATGCTGAGACACATTAAGGAAATAACTACACTATCTTTAACCCACGAGGAGTCATTTCCACAACACGATCCCCACCTTCCTCCTTCAGACTCTCCCGAGTCTGCTCTCAGAATTGGGAGCAATGCTGGGCATGACCCCATTTTTCAAACAAGACTACTCCCCATCCTAGTCTGAAAACCCACATACAAGAATTCAAAATAGTTCAGACCCGAAGCCAATACGACCCGAAGCCAAAAAAAGAGAGCCTCTTCTCCTCCTTTCTCCTATGACGTTTATGAAGCTTCTGGGCCCCCTACTCCGTAAGAAACTCCACCCCAAACTCTGTCTGAGGGCTGTGGTCCAAGCACTACAAATGTCTTCAGTGAACACAGTGCCTGTCAGCATCCGGTGTTCCCAACGTGATATACATATGAAGTAGAGGCTGGAGGAGGGAGGGGGGAAAGGAGAAGATCTGATTGAGATGTTTAAGACATGTTTAACTGCAATGTTGAATGAGATTTTGTTCCATGGGTGTTTCCATGGCCCAACGGCCTCTCTACCACTGGAATTTTTGAAATGGCCTGTAGAGTGGAGGGCCCAAAGCAATGCATAAAATGTGTCTTCTTCGCCCATTGTGGCCCAATAAAACTGGGTCTTCAGCCTTCATGTGGCCCAACACAGGTAAATCAAATGCCCCTTGTGGGCAAACATGCAAAGAACATAAACTTGGCCCATCTGGCAGTCACACATGGTGGGTATTCAGGTCTTTACCTTATATGTATTGCAAACCGTGGTGTCTGTCTGTGCATTCGTTTGTTTCCCCGTTTATGGCAGCCGCTTTCCACGCTGTGTTTGAATAGCAGCTCATTGGGGGTAAATCTGTCGGGGTAAATGGAGTAGAAAGCGAGGAATATGAAGTTCAGGTTGGTGTTCTTCAAGGATCTGTGCTCCTTTGTTGTTTATTATTGTGCTTGAGACTTTGTCACGGGAGTTTTGAACAGGATTACTTTGGGAATTGCTTTATGCTGATGATTTGATGTTGATCGCCGAGTCTGAGGAAGGACTGTTGCAGAAATTTAAAACTTGGAAAGAGAATGTCGATTCGGAGGGATTTTGGGTGAATCTGTCGAAAACCAAGGTCATGGTTTGTGACCAGAGCAAAGGCATTATTGTCAGGATTGGGAAATTCCCTTGTGGTGTTTGTAAATTTGAAATTGGCAGAAATTCCAGCTTCTGCTCTATTTGCAAGAAATGGATGCAATAGAGGTGTCGTGGAATTAAGAACATATTCAGAACAAATGTTGATTTTTGTCTACAAGACATGCACAGATGGTGAAAGCTCCCAGGCCCCGATGGAGAGAGAGATGATTCTGTCAGATGACTTTTCGTTGGGTTGTGTTGATGAGTTCTGTTATTTTGGTGACACGATTGGAGAAAGTGGTGGAGCAAGGTCGAGCTCGATTGACAGAGTTAGGAGAGCCTGGAAGAAGTTCAGAGAACTGCTGCCTCTTCTGGTGGGTAGAAGTAGATCCTTGAAAAAGAAAGACCAAATCTACAGGGCTTATGTAAGGAATGTCATGTTATATGATGGTGAAACATAGCCAATGAAAAAGGAGGAAGTTTTAAGACTGGATCAAACTGAGATGAGAATGGTTAGATGGCTGTGCGGGGTTTCCTTTAACAAGCTCAAATGAGCCAAGATCTTCGTCCTCTTAATGATGACGTCATAAAAACGAATATGACGTCATTGTGATTTATCAGGTTTGCGATAAATTATCTGTGCTAATGCCCGGCTTGATTCCCGCAAACAAAATTCAAACAGCTTGCCTAGTTTCGGAGATTATGGTATAGGCGATTTCCATTAGCAGTGATATTATGACGTCAACTTTTTTTCTAGGAAGAACTTCCAAAATCGGAGATGGTTACTGCCTGCACGTGGGCTTTCTGCATATACATGGCAAGTTTCACCAAGATCCGATGAAAACTCTGGGTTGTAAAACAAAAAAGTCAAAAAATAGAAATAACGTCATAAAAATTGATATGACGTCATAGTGATGTATCATATGTGCGGTAATTCATCTCTGCTAATGCCCTGTTCGATTCCCGTAAACAGAATTCAAAAAGCTTGCCGAGTTTGAGATAATTTTTTAGGCGATTTCCATGAGCGGAGATATTTTGACGACATAACTTTTTTTTCTAGGAGGAATTTTCAAAATCGGAGATGGTTACTGTCTGCGCAGGGTACGTTTACATAGATATGCCAAGTTTCAGGAAGTTTCGATGAAAACTGTAGGCTGTGAAACAAAAAAGTCCACAAGAACAACAACGCGAGTAAGACTTAGAGATCCTCCACGAGGATCGAAAATTAGGAAATCCTTTTTGGAATTGAGAGAAGAATTAAGTTTAGTGTCGTGTCGTTGGCGGTCCAAGGTTAATCTTCCCGACCCGATTTGTGGTGAGGGGCAGTTAACACCACCAGCCTGGACCTTTGAGCGGTCTTTCCCTAATAGGAGGCGGACACGTTGATCTTTGGAGATTATCACGTGCGCGGGAAGGGCATGGAGCAATGGCGGAGGGACGGGGGCACAGAAATGGATGCACAGGGGGGTTTATACTAGAACACCACGACAAATACACGGATAACTAAAATATAAAATGACCGTTTTTACAGCCATTTTTCCCTGCTGTGCAGGGGTTCGGCTTTTTCTTGAGGCAATGTTTTTTTTATGGCCGGATGCCCTTCCTGGTCGCCTCTTACGACACACAGGGATATGGTACACCTATTCTAACCGGGGCATACACCGGGACCAGTACACTGGTACTCACTTCGCCGAACTCAGATGGATGACAGGCTGAGTCAACCCCCTGGTGTTAATTCAGCAGCCAACGGGGCTTGAACGCAGGACCCTGGGATCCCAAGCCACCACCCTAACCACTAAGCCAACACCAGGCTTGACAAATACACGGATACAGCTGCTTAAAATAAACACATTTTATGAAAATTGACATATTTACAAAGGACAATAATCAGAATAAAATAATGTCAGGTAAACTAATCCTAAAGTCTAAATCAAGGCACCTCGACACACACACACTTAAATACAGACAAGGGGAAACAAAATAAAAGAAAACCCTTCCTTTATTCTGATGCTTACCTTGGCCCAGAGATGGTCCTTGTGGAACTTGGAATCGAGGCGCTTCTATTTGCACGTGCAGACTCACATAAAATGGCACCAAGTCACACTCTTGCAGCGGGAACATACGTCAGGAGATTCTATTCATGAGCGGTATTCAACACCAAGGCTCAGAGACCCCGTGCAGCTGCTCCGTGAGTCGATTGTCCATAACCAACCCGCTGTCTGACATACACGAGGCTCTGAGGCCTGTCACATACAACCAGCCAAGAGTCGATGGCCAGCGTCTCGCTTCACCACGCGAGCCAAATCGCCTCAGCACGAAGAGGAGAATCGTACCATGTTCTTCATGCGTCGAAGGAAAGCCAGCCGTAAAGCCCTGTTCTTTCAGGCCATCTCCGAGCTACGTTCTCTCTGGACGGTGTGCGTCCCTCACTCCGCACTCACCTATTCCTCCTCCAAAACTCTCCATTCTCCGTCCCATTTGATCTGCTGGCTCCCACGCCCTCTTCCTCTTCATGCGTCTCACGTCAAGCCCATCAATCCTCCGCCTCCGGGGGCGTGGCCTGCTCGCACAAAACCCGGGGCTTCTGCCCGCTTGTAGTTGTTTTAGGGACATGTTCCCCACTTTTATTGCCGATCTTGAAATACAAAACGTTGGGGAAAGTTCACAGGGTAGCGATTACAAACTGGAGTAATTAGTCTGAAACTCCACCTAATAAACATGGCACCACTCCCCGTGTGGTGACAAGTAACACTTAAGCTCACAGTTTCCCTACTTAATTACATCGAGACGTCTCCGACACATCCAAGGACCAAACAACTCTATTCAATCCTAACTTTCCGGTTAAATTCCGACATCTACCCCCACAAACATAACAATAGTTTATGTGTTGTTTTGAGAAGGAACAGACTGAGATGGTTTGGCCATGTTAAAAGGATGGATGATAACTCTTGGGTTAACAAGGACAAATGTGTCCAAGAGCAGCGTCCTAAAGGTTTTGTCGGCTAAAAAAAAAAATCTTTTTTTTTTCAAAAAACAACAACAACAACAACTTCCGATATTTCGTCACGTGCCTTCATTAAGCCACTAGCGAAACCCGTCATAATGTATTTACGATATATCGTGTATTTACGAAGTAAATAATGTGTTTACGAAATTACAATACGATAAATGGAATAATCTTTAAATAGTAACGTGAACTTTTCGAAACTTTTAAGCAAATGTCCGAATATATTTAAAAGTTCATGATAGACGCTCTCAAAAGGAACCGTCAATGTGAGGATGTGTACATGTGCTCAGTATTTAAGGCGATCCGGCTTTTGTTTTTCAAAAGTCGAGTCCGAGAGATTGAGGTTTTGGAAGAAGAAGAAGAAGAAGAAGAAGAAGAAGAAGAAGAAGAAGAGGAAGAGGAAGAGGAAGAGGAAGAGGAAGAGGAAGAGGAAGAGGAAGAGGAAGAGGAAGAGGAAGAAAGAAGAAGAAGAAGAATCCGTGTATCCAAGGATATGGAACTTATTGGCCTGTCCAGAGCGGATGCTCAGGTCGTATGGAGGCAAAATATTTGGTGGAAGATTGACTGATGTTGTTGTTAAGTTTTTTTTTATTTGTGTAGTTGTTGAGACGAACTGCCTTACCCAAGCTTGCACGGATAGGTCCAAGAAGATATTTATTACTTGTTGATTTAATGGCCATAAAAATGATCCTTAACATCAACATGAACATCTCGAGTTGATGGAAAGCAGACCTTCATCGAGTCACACAATTTAAAATATCTATATTTTGCCCTGTTTTTAGACAAATCCAACCTCTGCCACCTGATGCTGCACCACCATTTGGTGATGGGCGGTATAAATAGCTCACAGCTTTGGCTCTGAGTGAAACCAAGAGTGCAACACAAACTAGGACGGCCACTCGGTGGAGTGCATACCTCCAACAAGAAGAAGAAGTTACGTTTTGTATCTCACTGATAGCCCGGATCTGGATGCAGACCTGAACCAAAATCGAATCGGCTTGTCACCGAAACTCATCCATCCATATGTTTTTTTTCACAACTTGCCCACAAATTATTGAAATATCGTGATATAATGTATATCGTTTTTGGCCCCATCTCTCAATGGTGAAGAATCACTGAAGAAAAAAAAATTAAAAATTCTCATATCTGGATTCAGATTCGGATCTTCACCAAAATCGAATCATTTTGTCAGTGTCACAGCACACCCAACCTGTCCACTAAGTTTCGTCTGAATCCGTCCACAACTTTTTGAGATAGGGCTAAAAACGATACGTACACCATCACTCAGAGGTGAAGAATCACTTTTACAATTCGAGTATCCAAATCCAGATCTTCACCAAAATATAATAATTGGGTCCTCATCACATTCCAAACCTATCCACAAAATTTCGTCTGAATCCGTCCATAACGTGATGAGATATCCTGCTCATAGACAAACAGACAGGGGTGAAAACATAATCTCTGTCTGCCTTCAGTGTCAGAGGTAAAAAGAGCCTAACGTGAGAAAACCTAAATTTAAAGTCGGTGATATTGTTAGAATTTGCAGATGGACATCTCATTTTGCTTAATGTTATACCCAAAGATGGAGTCTGAACGTTTTAACATTGTTGATATTGTGACTGACCTCACTGCCCTCAGATAACTCCAAGAGTCCTCGGCTTCAAAAAAAAGACCATGGACACCGTCTCCAACACATTTCTGGCCAGGTGTTCACTCCGAGAATCGGTTTACCGTAACCGTGAAATGATTGAAGCAGATGGGGAACCATGCCGGTTGTGGTGCAACAGATGATAATTGGCAGAGCAAACCAGCATTACGCACCAAACCCTATCATCTATCAGAGGTAAATCAACCCTGGGTCAATGTCCCTTAGGCACGCTACGTCACAATCAAAGCAGGACAGGACAAGTCAAGACAGTTTCTTGGCCAGTCTGTGTGTGACAGGATACATTGATTTCTGCTGTGTGTGTGTGTGTGTGTGTGTGTGTGTGTGTGTGTGTGTGTGTGTGTGTGTGTGTGTGTGTGTGTGTGTGTGTGTGTGTGTGTGTGTGTGTGTGTGTGTGTGTGTGTGTGTGTGTGTGTGTGTGTGAGATGTCACACCTGGGGCTCTCATGGCGAGTCCATGTGTGGTGTGGAGAAATGGCTCAAGTCCAGAATGTAAAGAGAAAATAACATGTACTTAATCAAACTAACAGTCACACATGCATATCTGTCCACATAAATGTAGCCAATTCTTAAGTGCTAAACAGAAAACCATGAGACATAACTCTCTTTACCCGGATGGCATCGGCTCACGTGACTCTGCTATTGAACCTGCTCTGCTGCTGTCTCTCTCTCTCTCTCTCTCTCTCTCTCTCTCTCTCTCTCTCTCTCTCTCTCTCTCTCTCTCTCTCTCTCTCTCTCTCTCTCTCTCTCTCTCTCTCTCTCTCTCTCTCTCTCTCTCTCTCTCTCTCTCTCTCTCTCTCTCTCTGCTCTAACATCTCTCACCCTTCAGACAGACAGGCTGCAACCTCAATATCATTAGACTCTCTCTCTCTCTCTCTCTCTCTCTCTCTCTCTCTCTCTCTCTCTCTCTCTCTCTCTCTCTCTCTCTCTCTCTCTCTCTCTCTCTCTCTCTCTCTCTGCTCTAACATCTCTCACCCTTCAGACAGACAGGCTGCAACCTCTTTCCTTTGTTCAAACCTCGAAAAAAATCACCAGCTCTAACATCTCTCACCCTTCAGACAGACAGGCTGCAACCTCTTTCCTTTGTTCAATATCATTAGACTCTCTCTCTCTCTCTCTCTCTCTCTCTCTCTCTCTCTCTCTCTCTCTCTCTCTCTCTCTCTCTCTCTCTCTCTCTCTCTCTGCTCTAACATCTCTCACCCTTCAGACAGACAGGCTGCAACCTCTTTCCTTTGTTCAATATCATTAGACTCTCTCTCTCTCTCTCTCTCTCTCTCTCTCTCTCTCTCTCTCTCTCTCTCTCTCTCTCTCTCTCTCTCTCTCTCTCACTCTCTCACTCTCTCACTCTCTCACTCTCTCACTCTCTCACTCTCTCACTCTCTCACTCTCTCACTCTCTCACTCTCTCACTCTCTCACTCTCTCACTCTCTCACTCTCTCACTCTCTCACTCTCTGGTGTCTCTGTCTCTCTCTCTCTTGTGACTCTCTTGTGTCTCTGTCTCTCTCTCTCTCTCTCTCTCTCTCTCTCTGTGTCTCTCTCTCTCTCTCTCTGCTCTAACATCTCTCACCCTTCAGACAGACAGGCTGCAACCTCTTTCCTTTGTTCAAACCTCGAAAAAAATCACCAGCTCTAACATCTCTCACCCTTCAGACAGACAGGCTGCAACCTCTTTCCTTTGTTCAATATCATTAGACTCTCTCTCTCTCTCTCTCTCTCTCTCTCTCTCTCTCTCTCTCTCTCTCTCTCTCTCTCTCTCTCTCTCTCTCTCTCTCTCTCTCTCTCTCTGCTCTAACATCTCTCACCCTTCAGACAGACAGGCTGCAACCTCTTTCCTTTGTTCAATATCATTAGACTCTCTCTCTCTCTCTCTCTCTCTCTCTCTCTCTCTCTCTCTCTCTCTCTCTCTCTCTCTCTCTCTCTCTCTCTCGCTCTCTCACTCTCTCACTCTCTCACTCTCTCACTCTCTCACTCTCTCACTCTCTCACTCTCTCACTCTCTCACTCTCTCACTCTCTCACTCTCTCTCTCTCTCACTCTCTCTCTCTCTCTCTCTCTCTCTCTCTCTCTCTCTCTCTCTCTCTCTCTCTCTCTCTCTCTCTCTCTCTCTCTCTCTCTCTCTCTCTCTCTCTCTCTCTCTCTCTCTCTTTTCCACTAAATCATTTCTGCAAAGTCATCTTCCACCTTCAAGGAAGTTAGCCAACATCACTGCATTACATAAAAATGTGCAAAAACGGTTCCTCCTTAACTACAGACCAATTAGCTGACTTCCAATCCTCAGCAAGGTCATGGAATTCATCATCGCAGTTGACATAAAATATAAAATAATTCATTTTCTCCAATGGCCTCATCTCAGATCAATTCGGATTCAGACCTGGTCATTATACCTTAGACATGCTGCCTCCACTCTTCCAACCATGGATGGAGGCTCTGAATATCAGATATGAGATCAGGGCCGTCTCTCTGGACATATCTTGAGCTTTCAATACTGTCTGGCATCTTACTTTCTAAACTGTCTGCCTATGGCATCCAAGGCCAACTACACTCTTGGCTTACAGACTTCCTCTACACTCATAGCCAACCTGTGGCATTCAATGTAATCCTTTCATCTCCTCTCCTTGTCAAGGCTGAAGTGCACCCAAGGCATTGTTCTGGGCGAAGTCCTATTCCTGATCTTTGTCAAATATCTCCCTGACTCTTTGGAAAATCCTCTTTATTATTTGCTGATGACTCCCCCCTCTGCTCTAACATCTCTCACCCTTCAGACAGACAGGCTGCAACCTCTTTCCTTTGTTCAAACCTCGAAAAAAAATCACCAGCTGGTCAAACACTTGGAATATGTCTTTCAGTCCTGACAAATTCTCACACTCGCACGATCTCTATCCGAAAGGACCGTCTGGTTAACCCTCCTATATACTTTCTTAACTGAACTTCCTTCTAAGGAAATCCAGTCCATCAAACTCCTGGGTCTCAGTATCAGCCATGATCTTTCTTGGGCAAACCACATTTCAGAATTGCCTCCAAAACCAGCCACCAACTGGGCAAACTCTATCGTACAAAGTCCTTCCTTGGCACCCCTGAACTCCTGACAAACCTACAAGACTTTCATCCGCAATTTGATGGAGGACTGATCTCTCCTCTGGGCTGGCTCCCCTGCCTCACGTCTTGCTCAGCTTGACGCCGTGGAAACAAAGTCCTTCAATATCATTAGACTCCCTCTCTCTCTCTCTCGATGAAGCTGAGTTGATGGGCCTATATCCACGCCATTGCTGACAGGGCGGTGGTCTCTCTGTCTTATTCTGCCTCATTTCTGGACTTGCACCCAATGCTCTCTTCGTGCTTTGTCCCCTTCAGGTATCTGCAGGACACATGTGGTCCACCAGCAACCCTCTCCTCGTGAAACTGCCTAAATCCAGGATCACCGCTCACTTCCACTCATTTATTCCTCTTCCCCCCCCCTAAAAAAATCATGTAGAACCACCTTCCACACTCTCTTAAATCTCGTTCTTCCCTCCAGGTCTTCAAGACAGCTGTTCACCACCATCTCAAGTCATCCCCCATCCAAAATCATGATCTTTTCTGCACCCATTAAACCACCACGCACCCCTCCCAAATTTTTACTTTTGTATCCACCTCATCCACCCATTGCGTTCTCCCTTACCCCCGTCTTTACCTGCATCCCATGTTTGTACATCTCCATCTACTTTCTCCCTCCGCCCTGGTGTTGGTGTTTCCCCTTTCTCCTGCTGTTCCCTTTGTTGTGTTGTATCCTGATTTTGTTCTGTATCATAGCTATGCCACGAGCCTCGAGCATGTATGAAAAAAGAGAAATAAAGTATTCTGGTTCAGGCCTTTCAAATTTTGAAAAATTTGGATTTTCAAATGGCCAATCGGGCAGATTTGATCAGAAAGCCCTGCAGAACAGAAATGCCAAATTTGATGCTTGTATCATAATTTGCACGATTTCTCAACTATCTACTACAGTATCTACATGGGATTTTGAACCTGATGTTTCAGCATCTTGAACATTGTGCTCAAATGGGAATAGCTAAGCAGGTCAACAACCCATGTATTTGTACTCCCATTACAAGTGTGGGAAAAACTCTCAAATCTCGGGTCGAAAGTACACCGAGATCACAGGTTTCAAAGACAATGCACCAGAGATGAGTGCATGAGAGGATTGTTCTGCAGGACCTTTTATGTATACAAAGTGCGTTCGCAATCACAGGCCCAACAAAAGAAAAAGTCCCCAGACACCAGGAAAGTTTTTATTTTCTAACAAGCATTCATTGTGGACCTGTAAAGGCTGTTCCAACAGGGAAGAGAAAGCAATCATAATGAAACTGCACAATGTAAGGAAATTTACACAAGCTGAATATAAATTGCTGGCATTTTCTGGCAACACAATTGTCTCTGCGGCAACAGGAATTGAAACTTATCAAAAGCCTAATTGTTTTCTTTCTAATCACTGCTGTTAATAACTTTCCTTTGAAGACCCTGGACCAGTGACCTGCATCCAGGCTGCTGTTTGAAAGGTCTGTCTTTTTTATTTTTTGATTATTTTTTTAATTTTACCTACATAGTCGAGACTCATGGAAGAGTGCGTGCACTGAACAGATCAGGATATAACAGGACAAAAGGAATAGTGAGTGGAGAGGGGGGAGGGAAACACCAACAGTAGAATTGAAGGCCAAGATAGAGGGAGACTTTGCCAAACAATGGATGTGGGGAGGAATGGGTGGCAGGAAAGGACGCATGGGGTGGACAAGATGGATACAGAAGGAAGCTCTCAGGGGGGGAAACTGGAAATTTGTATGGAGGAGGTATTGAGCTGGGGTGTGGGGGGGGGGAGTTAACGAGGGACGGAAAAGATCATGGTTTTGGATTGAGGACGATCTGAGATGGTGGTGAACAGCAGTCTTGGAGGCGTAGAGGGAAGAATGAAACGAAATTGAAGAGCGTGTGGAACTTGGTTCCACAGGTGGGGGAAAAAAAAAAGAGTCACAAATGAGTGGAGGTGAGCAGTGACCTTGGATTTTGGTGGTTTCACCAGAAGAGGGTTAATCGTATTCCGTATGAGCCCTACTGAAACCTGGGGTGGACAAAGCATGGAAAGAGCAGAGGGTGCAAGACCAGAAAGGAGGCGGTGGAAGAGGAAGAGACCACCGACCTGTCTGTGATAGGACTGTGATACGCCATTGACTCAGCTTCATCACAGGAGATGGAGTCAGGCAGAGGGTGGAGTCATCAGCAAAGAGTGGAGTCATCACTTTCAAAATTACATAATTCTCGTATCCAGATCCGGATTCAGATCTTCACCAAAATTGAAACATTTCTTCCTCGTCACACATCCAACTTGTCCACCAGGTTTCATCCAAATCCGTCCAAAACTTTTTGAGATATCGTGCTATATATATCGGTTTGGCATTATCTCTCATTGGTGAAGAATCACTTAAAAAATTACAGTAGCTGGATCCAGATCCGGATCTTCACCAAAATCTAATTCGTTTGTCCTTGTCAAACACCGAACCTGTCCACAACTTTTTGAGATATCCACACACAAACAAACAAACAGACAAACAGACAGAAAGGGGTGAAAACAGCCTCCTTCAACTTCGGTGGCGGAGGTAATTATCAGATCTGGATCCGGATTCGGATCTTCACTAAAATTGAATCAATTCTTTCTTGTCACAAACCCAACGTGTCCACCAAGTTTTATTTGAATCTCTCCACAACTTTTTGAGATTTCGTGCTATATATTGTTTTTGGCCCTATCTCTAAATGGTGAAGAATCACTGAAAAAAATTATAGAAGCCAGATCCAGATCCAGATATTCACCAAAATCGAATCAGTTCGTCCTTGTCAAAGCGATTTAGTGATTTTAGTGAACCTGTCCACAACATTTCATCCAAAACAGTCCGCAACTTTCTGAAATATCCTGCACACAAACAAATAAACAAACAAACACACAAAAAGGGGATGAAAACATAACCTCCTTCACCTCCGGTGGCAGAGGTAACAAGTCATCACCAGGTTGTAGAGGAGGGAGACAAGTTTGAAAGTTCATTTTTGAGCTTATACAGATGTTGTTTTCTGGCTCTCCTCAGAGTGGACACACACTTGTTGCGGGTTTTTTGAAATACGCTGAGATCTCTTTCGGTCAGATTTGCCTTCCAGGAGGAAAAGGCAAGTTGTTTCCCAGCAAATGCCTCACCGCAGGATTCAGTCAGTGTACCATGGGTGGGAAGAAGGGTAGGATAATTGAAGACGATATGCGATGAATCTGTGCATGAGAGAGAGAGAGAGAGAGAGAGAGAGAGAGAGAGAGAGAGAGAGAGAGAGAGAGAGAGAGAGAGAGAGAGAGAGAGAGAGAGAGAGAGAGAGAGAGAGAGAGAGAGAGCAGGTTTCTATGGAAGAATTCCCAGGCTGAGTTTCCATCAATGGCAGTAGATGTGGGAGACCAGTCCTGAAGAGAGATGGCTGCTTGTAGTCCCTGCCAATCTGCTCGAGTGAAATGTCAGACTCACTGGCATTGTGGCAGCTCTTCAGAGAATAGCCAGAGAGATGTTGACTTTCACAAGCACATGATCAGATGAACGAGTTGGATCAGAGGAAGAGTAGGAGACATTTATGAGGTCGTTGGGTCATCACCAGGTCCAGAAAGGAGGATTTGCCATTTTGGAGAAACCTGGGTTGGAAAGATCACAAATACCTGCAGTAGCTGTCTTATCATTACTGACTTGGTACAAATGCATAATTTTGCAAAGGCTGTTAATAGCTGGTAAATCAAATTGTAGGGAAATTGATGGACGGTGACTTAGCTTGTTTTGTTCAAAATAATCTACTCCAAGCCTGGTCTTGGCTTTACAGTTAGGGTGGCTGGCCTAAGACCTTGGGGTCCTTGAGTTCAAGGCCTTGTCAAACCGTTGAATTAACACCAAGCACGTTAAGTTAGCCTGCCATCCTTCCAAGGTCGGTGAAATGAGTACCAGCGTTTTGGTAGCAGGGGGAACTGCATCAGTGGCACAGCGGTGTCTCCAGAAAACGATGCAGCCAAGCAGCTACAGACTGCAGATGTATAAATAAATGAAGCTACTCCGACTAACACCGACCTTTTTTTTTTTTTGGTCATCAAATGCTTTACAGTAAAAAGATTTCCTGGAAATGCACTATGTCTTGCATTTCAAAGGAAGCAAATTATGAGAAATCAAATTCCTGTACTGTAAGTTTCCTTCTTTTGCACTGGGTTAACTTTCAAGCAGCTGTGTCGTATTTCCCATGTACAAAAATAAATTAAAAAAAAGAAATTCTGCGGTCAATTTTGTCTGTCTGTTCCTGGTGATATTTTGTCTTCATTTCACTTTACTTTATTGTGATCATTCATGAGTCAAGTCCTCTTCTCACCAATTCCATTCACTTGCCAGTCCCATTCACACCTGCTTCCGACCATAAATGCCCACTAATCCATGTTGATCTGTGAGTAGAAATCTTTCCAGCAGAACAATCATTTTTAACAGTCATAACACTGGTCTGTGCCATTTCAGAGGTCTAGGTTTTCTCAACGGTCCTTATATGTTTTTTGCATGCTGAATTTAGAAATGTATCTAATTTCGCTCAATCAGGTCAAGTTTTCACACTATCTCAATTTTAAGGGAAAAAATAATCAAAATTTTTGTTTTTTTAATTAGCATTTTTATGAATTTAATTTTTTTTTAATTATTTTTTTTTAATTTTTAAAATTCAAAATCAGACTTACATTGACAGAAAATGTACAAACTATATGTAAAATGACGCACAAGTACTGTTATGTGAAATTCAACATGAAAAAGACGAAGGAAAACAGCGACTCCTGGAGCGACTGAAGTTGGGTGTTGCCAGAAACGACGATTTATCTATGTTTTTGTGAAATTGAAATGAAAGTAATTGAGAAGGCACTTTCTTCCACATTAAGTGTACTTGTGTGTCATTATATGTATAGTTTGTACATTTTCTGTCAATGTAAGTCTGATTTTGAATTTTAAAAAATGCTGATTAAAAAAACAAATATTTCGATTATTTGCTTCCTTAAAATTGAGATAGCATAAAAACTTGACCTGATTGAGCGAAATTAGATACATTTCTGAATTCAGCATGCAAAAAACGTACGTGGACCGTTGAGAAAACTTAGACCTCTGAAAAAAATATTTCAAATGCAGCCCAGTGTTATTGTAAGATTATTACCTCCACCACCAAAGGTGAATGAAGGTTATGTTTTCACCCCCTGGTCTGTTTGTTTCCTTGTGTGCAGGATACCTCAAAACGTTGTGGACAGATTCAGATGAAATTTGATTGGGCAGGTTGGATAAGGACGAAATGATTTGATTTTAGTGAAGATCCAGATCTGGATAGGATAAAAAAATTTTTAAAGTGGATTCTTCATCATTGAGAGATGGGGGCCAAAAACTATATTTGGAGCACGATATCTCAAAAAGTTGTGGACGAGTTATGACAAAACTTGGTGGATGAGTTGCTTCGGTGACAAGAACAAACCGTTTCAATTTCGGTTCAGGTATGGATTCAGATCTGACATATCAGTGGGATATGATTCTCCTCTCCCTGTCCAGACTGGAGTACCCCAAAGACAGTGTTCTTTGTCCATTCCTATTCCCGATCTTCATCAATGATCTCTTCTACTCTCCACAAGATCCGTTTTATCTATTCGTTCCAGTATCGATTTGTAAGATAAATGGCCGAGTATTTTTATTTTCGGAAATTTTAAACATCCAAAGACATGTTGGTTTTGTCTACTTGTCATTGTTTATTCAAGATTCTCTCACATTTATTTATTTTACGGCGGTGTAGCTGGCGGCGCAATCGGAAGTTGTGGACGGCGTTGCGATTTTAATTTATTTGAAGCAAAATGGCAATACAAAATGTTTTGCTCCTGTTATTGGAATAAATTATCCACAAACGTCGAGAGCGTAAAGAATTACTGAAATTATTTGAGAAACTTTGTGAAGACTGGCTCCTAAAAATACATGGAGACTCAAGAGTGATGATGATGCAAATATATAATGAATTGTATTGGCAATATTACTTTTTTTCTTTTTTCCTTTTTTTCTTTTTTCCTTTTTTTCTTTTTCTTTTTTCCTTTTTTTCTTTTTCTTTTTTTTTTTTTTTTCTTTTCCTTTTTGTTTTTTTTTCTTTTTCTTTTTTCCTTTTTTTTCTTTTTCTTTTTTCCTTTTTTTATTTTTATTTTTTCCTTTTTTTTATTTTTATTTTTATTTTTTCCTTTTTTTTTCGTTTTCTATTTTCCTTTTTTTTTCTTTTTCTATTTTCCTTCGATTAACGTAGGGAAGGGTGTATAACTGTAAACCCTATAGCTTGGTCGTTTTTTTTTGTTTTTTTTATTTTTTATTTTTACTCGATCAGAATTTTTTCCACGCTGGAGTAAACGTCCAGTTCACCCTCAACATTGAAGAAGAAGTAGAAGAAGAAGAAGAAGAAGAAGAAGAAGAGGAAGAAGAAGAAGAAGAGGAAGAGGAAGAAGAAGAAGAAGAAGAAGCCCTTGCTGACGTTGTTCAGGATAATATTCTGTGATGATGTCCCGGGGTTCAAGCGCTGGTTTTGATCGGCACATTACGATCTTCTCTCCGGAGGGAAGACTTTACCAAGTTGGTGAGTGAAGTAGAAACGATTTGGGGAATATCTGTTCAGATTCCTGAATGGATCAAGTCCAAGGATGTCGTTCGGTTCGGTTCTGTCAATGGCCTGCGGCCTTGTTGGGCCTACATGTAGCCGAGGTCGAAACAGGCTCGTTTTCCCCATTCCTTGCTCTTTTTCGCCTCTATCCCGAACGTCGTTTAGCCGTGCACACACCTTCACCTTGTGATGAACCATTTAGATAGATTACTTGTTTAATGCTAGGCCTGCGGCCTTGTTGGGCCTACATGTAGCCGAGGTCGAAACAGGCTCGTTTTCCCCATTCCTTGCTCTTTTTCGCCTCTATCCCGAACGTCGTTTAGCCGTGCACACACCTTCACCTTGTGATGAACCATTTAGATAGATTACTTGTTTAATGCTAGGCCTGCGGCCTTGTTGGGCCTAAATGTAGCCGAGGCCGAAACAGGCTCGTTTTCCCCATTCCTTGCTCTTTTTCGCCTCTATCCCGAACGTCGTTTAGCCGTGCACACACCTTCACCTTGTGATGACCCATTGAGATGGAGGATTACTTGTTTAATGTAATTTACATCTCTTGCTGTGCGTCCTTCTAAATGGCTTAGTCACTGGAAGCGAGCCCCCTTGGACGTGCTAGTTGTCAATCTGATGTTTGCTTCCGTCATGTTAGCACAAACTATCTGGGTTTCCGTGGATGAGATCGTTCAGTCCGACTCGCCGTGGAACCGACCGATACTCCACTGTTAGACGAGAGACGACGTGGTACGTCAACAGCCTTCTGCTGTTTTGAATCCGAGATCAATCAAATAGGATACTGACTGTACTGTATTGTGAGAAACTAATTTTGTTTTTTGTTTTTTTTGCAGAATATGCCTTCAAAGCCATTAACCAAGGTGGTCTTACGTCCGTGGCAGTGAGGGGTAAAGACTCTGTGGTCCTTGTTACACAGAAGAAAGTGCCTGTGAGTCCCTTCTGCACTATTTGTAACCCATTAACCTTCCCACCACCAGAACCAGTATGCCGACACCAGGCATACTTGTGTCAAGTTTGATTTAACTCCCTTCAGCTGTTCTCAAATATCTCATTTTTACCTGACATGACCTTTGAGCTCTTGACCACATCGTCTGATCAATTTATACGTGCGACATGACACGTACTTTTACCAAGTTTGACGAGGAACGCTTCGGCCGTTCTCAAGTTATACCTGGGAAGAAAACAACCTTTCACAGATTCTGACCTTTGACCTTTGACCTTTGACGCCTGGGATGGTATCCGAGGATCCTCAGTTCAAATCCCCCTCAGATGTTGAATTAATACCAGGTGGGGTTGACTTTGCCTGGCATCCTTGCGAGTTCGGCAAAATGAGTGCCAGCTTGCTGGTATCCTGTGTCGGAGTGGCGACCCGTCCAGGATTGGACTCGATAGCCAAAGACACCGCTTGGGCAGCACCAATGCTCTGCACAGAGTATGGTCCATTTGGATGGACGGATTAACCCTTGCTGACCCTCTTATTTATTCGTATGCAGCCTGTGGCTGCTTGGCTGCATCATTTTCTGGGGGCACGGCTGTGCCACCGATGCAATGTTCCCTGTTACAAGCACGCTGGTGCTCATTTTGCTGACCTCAGAAGGATGGCAGGCTGAGTCAATCTGCCTGGTGTTAATTCAACGGCTGACGGGGGCTTGAACTCGAGACCCTAACAACCGAAGCCAACACCAGGCTTGCAGATCCTCTGATGTTGCTTTTGAAAAGTTTTTCAATGCCGTACTTTATCTTGCGTCAAATGAATTGCAAACACGCTGATAGGATGGCCTGGAGGTACGCACACTCGCCTCTAAGCCATCTCGCCTGGGTTTGAATCCCGACCCAGCTATAAACCGTCGTCCCAGTGTTTCACAGGCAGGGCGATTCATCAATGTGTGTGCCGTCCCTCGCTTAGACATTAAACTCGGCGCCCCAGCTGCCGGCATTAGTTGGTGGACGATAAAGATCCCACGGTGTCGTTCATGAAGATTAGGTGAGCTATCGCCAGCGCGCTGAACAAATTACAAATTCCTGCTGTAACTAACTGATGATGGGCTAGTGATGGCAAATTCCCCTGCACGACCCCAGGCCAATAAACTGCTTCGGCAAAACCGACACTCTCTATCGGAGAATGGTGCATCAGGTCGAAATTGCACACTTGCCAGAATTTTGTCTCGGTATGGTTCCCACCATCCTCAAAAGTATTAATTTAAAATGAGCCATCAACTTATTTTGCCCCATTTCCCCACTTTCCTCCTCTGTCTCTTGCATTTTTCTGAACTTGAATCGCTTTCCAAGCCGCCTCTGCACGGCCATTTTGATTTTGGCAACGGAGAGATAAGGTAAGTTAGCATTTAAGATTCCATTTCTATTTTTAAATTACGAAGTTTGTACATGTACCCACGCACATGATAAGGAAATTGGTATACTTTTACATGATTCACAAGGAAGTTGGACATGATGAAATAGAGACTGTATATGGGATTTGAGCATGGGTTCAAATTTGAACATCGTCCCTCGCTTGCCCAATTTTGGCGAGGAATTGCTGCATACAGTGTAATCGTTTCTGTGACTGATGTATCGATACCTAGGTGGTATAACAAGTATGTGGCTGGACCCCTGAATTATTTAGTTATGATGCATTGTATACATCAAAGTGGTATTACCTCTGCCACTGAGGGTGGACTGAGGTTGTTTTCATGTCTGCCTGTCTGTCTATGAACAAGAAATCTCAAAAAGTTATTGACTGATTCAGGCGAAATTTTGTGGACAGGTTGGTTGCGTGACAAGGACGAATTGATTCGTTTTTGGTGAAGATCTGAATCCGGATCCAAGAATTTTAAAGTAATTCTTCACCTTTGAGCGATGGGGCTAAAAACGATGTGCAGCGCAATATCTCAAAAACAAAAAGTTCTGGATGGATTCGGACAAAACTTGGTAGATGAGTTTGTTACATGACAAGAACAAGTCGATTAGATTTTCGTTCAGGTCTGAATCCAGATCTGGCCTGTCGGTGGGATACATAGCGTTTTAACTGTTCAGCCTGGTGGAGGTATGGGCTCGACCGAGTGCCGTTCCAGTTGTGCCTTCTTCCTGAGGCACTTTCACTTCTCTGAATTAAATATTGATTCCCATTTCATTTCCTATTGTCGTCTCCCTTCTTTCTAAATTCCTACCTTGGTGCATCCTTTCTTTTTTTTTCATCATATTCGTTTTTTTTTTTTATTAAAAAGTAATTATTTATTTATTGTTAGCGTAACCCTGTGAAGATAATAGACAGCGTAACAAAGGTCGTTGGTTCCATTCCAGCTCAGTGCTGCAAGTATTTAGCATTTGGATTATGGATTTCTGGAAATGGACCTGATCTTGGGAGAATTGCTATGCCTTTTAGGTTGGAGGTAAAAACCCAGCTCGCTCACTAATGACCTCAAGTGTGGGAGTAATCCGCCTGCTCTGCATGGTCAGACATGCATTGAATGTGGTTCCACACATTTAACGGGTTGACATTGCACTCAGGACAACTTAGGATGGGCACTAAAATGCTACCGATGAAAATGTAGTGCCACCTGAAGATCCCCAACCATAAAATTTGGCTTATTTTGTTGCATTTCAATGAGATTAAAAATATATATTTATTTCTTTAGTACTTAATAATGCTCTTGTTATTTGCTTGTTTATTTATCATATTGCTTGCGTTCCAGGACAAGCTTCTCGAATCGAGTTCGGTGACCCAGCTTTTCAAAATCACCGACAAGATTGGCTGTATGATGACCGGGATGACAGGTACAGAAGGAGAATGCCCTCGATCCCTAGGCTGTATGTTCTATAACATGGGAAGTGTTGTCATGTGTTTGTAAATGTATTTGTATTTGGAATATTTCCCTCCCCAACCCCAAATCTATGTTTATTTCTAAAGAAGGCAGTAAAGCTTCAGAAATGTGAAGATAAGAGTGTGAGAACGAGAATATAGGATCTATAACTGCACATGAATGTATTCATTCATTTATTTATTCATTCCAAGCTAATGAAACATTTGGGTTATGTCCACAATTTTTGAGGTTAAGTTAAGAGGTAAAGGAAGTGTTGTGTTTAATAGGGAATAGGAAGAAGAGGAGAAGGGAATATGTGTGCTTGGGATCAGCAATTCGGTAATTGTTGTGTATGCTATGTTTATTTCATTGCACGAGGTTTTGTAGTGCTAGCATCATCGTGTGTGTGTGTGTGTGTGTGTATATATGAGCAAGGCGCAGTGACACAAACTCACCCAGTCCTTTGTTGTGGCCTGCACAGCTGATGGCAGGTCCCAAGTTCAGCGGGCACGATACGAGGCTGCCAACTGGAAGTACAAGTTCAACTACAACATCCCTGTGGATATGCTGTGCAAGCGCATGGCGGACATTTCCCAGGTGTACACGCAAAATGCTGAGATGCGTCCCCTGGGTTGTTGTGAGTTAACTGATAGCTAGTTGTTTTATATTAAGTTACTGAATCCTGTGCTGTTCTTTACATATGTGCACTTTGGATAATCAGGGTTTTGTTTTATTTATTTGTTTGTTTGTTTGTTTGCACTATTCTGATCACTAAGCGCTGGGTGTGCCAAGCATTGTTGTCAATCGTAAAAGAGACGAGCAACATTTGTGGCTCGTATTACACACTGTTGGGAGTTTGGCTGTCTTTAATAAATCTGGAATAAGAGCAGGATTCATGGTCAAGTATTGGGAGAGAAGTGAAAGGGATGAGCAAGGATTGGATGCAAAGATTCAGTTTGTTAGGGAAGATAAATGTCTAGCAGGAATGTTTGAGGAACAGGTCGGTACAACAGTCAAAATGAACGGAATAGATGTGATAAGCAAAGATAAATCGGCCAGAACAGGTAATAAAGAAGAAGAGCCTCAAGCTATGCTCTGATGGCTAAACATCGAGGGACAGTAACTCGCACGAGGGGAACTCGTTATCCTTATTTGGCTCGTTATGCTCTTTATTCTTGTTTGCTCTCTGGTGAGAGGACCCTCGATGGGCAGTTTTCTGTTCTCTTTTTTTTTATCAACAGTCCTGAATGTATTTACCTGCAAAATATGGTTGTCACCTACCTGTCAGGCCTTTTTATGTATTTTAAATGCACAAATTTGCTGTGGGGATTTCCTGAAGGTGATACTTTGTTTGTTTATTAATTTATTTTTTTTGATGAAATAGCTTTCAAATGTGTGATGGGCTTTGTCAGGTTATTTGTAATGTTATTACACACTGTTTGGATATTTTCACGAGGTCCATTATTGTCTTGCTCCATCATTTTCTGGGATATTTTGTGGAGAACTTTTTATGCTTTACTCGAGGATTTGAAATTTGGGTTGTAGTTCCGTATTCTACAACGATGCCCGTCTCCAAATTCCGTATCTCTTTAACCTCTCGTTTTATTTCCCTTCCCCATTGGACGTGTTTTATTGTTGAAGCGGTGCAAATTATCTGGCTTGTGCAGACTCGTATTTCATTTATTTATTTATTTTGTTGTTGCGAAAGAGTGACCACAAAAGGATGTTGTCACATCTTTCAGCAAGGTCAAGTTCTCCTTTGTTTCAAAAAGAAGCCAAAATGTCACAAAACAGAAATTTCAGTTGTAGTTATGGATCCATACTTTTATTTGAACTATTTGTGAAAAATTAACTAATTGGAGATAAATATGACAACAACAATAGATAAATATATTTTTTTAAAAGGCACTTCTGGCTAAACAGTCATATAAGGTTCCGCCTATTAGGCATGAGCTACAGTCCTCGACATCTCCACAGGATTGTACTACAGCCAATACCAGGAAGATAATTGAATTCTCAATTATAGACCAGTCCATCCCAGAGAGGGAATATCCATGGACACGTATTTTAGGCTTGTTGGCCATTATCAGTGTGGAGCAGAAGCTTCTCCCAGAAGTGCCTAATAGGCAGAGCCTATGTGACTGGTTAGCCAGAAGAGCCTTTTTTTTTAAAAAAAATTAAATTTGTTCTTGGATATCCCCAGAACTGTCTTTGGTACCACAGACAGTTAATGTGTGGCAGGCATTTCCTGTTGGTGAGGATGCATGCTGCCATAGCTGGTGTGGCACTTGCTTAATGGTACCCACTGCCTTAATGTGGGCTGATTGCATGTACGTGTACGTATACATGTACATATCCATACACACACACACACACACACACACACACACACACACACACACACACACACACACACACACACACACACACACACACACACACACACACACACACAATTGTAAAAGCTGTTGTTTCGAGATGATTTAATCGGTGAGCAGCAACAAACCGTCACACTTGATATAGTAATTAAAAGATTGCGTAAACACAAATACGCTGTTTGTTTTCAAGCTGCAATAAATCAAAGTTTTTGGAAACAAATAGACTCGTTTCTCATCCTTTCGACAGCGAAAGCACTGATGCCACCGTTTTGCCATATGTAAATAAATTTTTATTCCCATTATTTCTGTCTCATTGATGACCTCACCAATTTGTATCATACTTACTTGTACCACGTGGTAATTGTCTTGTTTGTTTGTTTTTTGGGGGGGGGGGAGGTTCTGTGCCAATTTGCGTTGCACATTTGACAATGAAGAGATAAATCCAAAAATTAAGTCTGCCAGTTAATGATGCTTGTTTGTTTGTTTTATTTCTGGGCATTTTCCTCCATTACCTCCACACAGGTATGATGATCATCGGAATCGACGAAGAGTTTGGGCCTCAGCTGTACAAGTGCGACCCAGCTGGCTACTTCTGCGGCTTCAAAGCAACAAGTGCAGGCGTGAAACAGACAGAGGCGAACAGCTTTTTGGAAAAGAAGATCAAGAAAAAGCTAGAATGGACCTACGAGCAGACCGTTGAGGTGAGTTTAACAACTACATCTTCATCCGAGCACTTTTTTTTAAATTTTTATTTATTTAGTTTTTTTTAAACAAGGCTACAGCAGAGCGATGCCTATCGTTGGATTTTTTTTTAATTTTTTAATTTTTCCCCCACAATGGTTATGGAATTCTACCTTGTGCTGCTGAGCTACGGATGTCTCTAAAATCCTCTTGATTCTATGAATAATACTATTCACGACAGTTGAGCCATATATGTTAGAGGGGTAGCATATGCTCGTTATTGCTGTGCATGCATTTCCACAATGAGGTTGAATGAATAATTTGAGTACGTCTACTAGGTTTTTTTTTTTTTTTTAAACAGTGTTTTGGACAATCGTGTTATTAATACAATGGTTTATTATCTATTGGTTCACGAGTCAGTAAGTGACCACTATATTCGTTATTGGTGTGTGTCTGTCTGTCCTGAGCATAGCTCCGTGTGTTTTGATCCGATCCTGATAAAATTTTGGTGGGAGGTTTATATCATGATCTAGTTGTTTTCCTAAGAATGGGTGTGCTGCACCCATTATGGGCGGAGCCACGCCCAAAAAAACGTGTTTTTAGGGGGTAGCCGGTTTCAAGTTACATCTTCTCCGAGGGGTTTGTCGAATCTGGCAGGGGTTTTCGGTATTTGGTTAGCCCAATGGCACCTGCATAGCCCCATGGAGCTAAATTTTTTTTTTCATTTTCGCCACAAGGTCACGAACTTAGAAAATGTCAAAAAAATCAATAGATTGGGCATCCAGCTCCTAGGGTTTTCAACTGTTTCAAATGAAAGTTGGCATGCAAGTAGTGCTCTTCGAGTACTACAACTTTCATCATTTACGTTTTTCCCGATTCCCACCATAAAAAAAATAAAAAAGGCAAACTACGTTTAGGATTTCGCAATTCGTGGTCAATTTGTGGTGCTCTTCGATTACTACAACTTTCATCATTTCGTTTTTCCCGATTCCTGCCAGTTTGCCCGTAGCCTGTTTCAAATGAAAGTTGGTATGCAAGTAGTGCTCTTCGAGTACTACAACTTTCATCATTTACGTTTTTCCCGATTCCCGCCAGTTTTCCCGTGGCGTCCCCTCGTAGGTCAAAAAATTAAAAAGGCGAACCGTGTACATTGCTCGTGAACCATCGCCGTCTTCAGACTTGTAAACAATATTACGATGGCTGTCTGGTCTCCCATCTCTTCTGACTGCTTCATGCATCACCAAACTTTGCTGACATAATTTTAAAAACCTCTCAAGATTGATTGCGGCATCTAGATTTACTTCCAACTTCTATTGTTATCGGCCCAATCGAAAGTCTGCTTTGGTCAAAGCTTTCCTATAAGCCAGATGGCGTCATGGCATTCTGGTAGACAGTGCTTCAAGCCCAGCTGTCACGAACACCTTCTTCCTCTTCTGAATCATTATTCTATGCCCCTTCCTCTCCTTGGTTTACTGAAGGGTTTTGCATGTAATGTGTCATGCAGGAAATTTTGTCACAATTGTTGCAAAGTTTGGATAAGTTAGTTTTTTTTTAGTTTTTTTTGCTCCGAGATACGAGTCACGTGATTCAACCCTCACTCTCCTATCAAATGCCATGTTCCATCCAATTACCCATACCTGACGAGTATGTCCACTATTAATACTAGCTTGGCATGGAAACTCATTTGTGAAGGTTTGTTTGTTTGTTTGTTTGGTGTTTTTGTGTGAATTGGTTAATTAGACATCCCCTTGTGGCCATGTTTGGCAGCTAAGTTGTAGAAACTTTAAATGTATTGTCCTGTACCAGAAATATTGCAGCTGAAATTACTCTCGATCATGTTCTGATGTGGGGTGGGGCAGTTTGGAGATGGGGGGGGGGGTGGGAATGCTTGGAAAGAGATTGGTTTTTGAACAAATGATTGACTTGGTGGTATTGCCAAGATAAAGGCATTATTGTCTACGCTACCTCTTTAGCTGAGGGTATTCTCAATGGAAGGTGTACGTGTTGGCTGCGTTTGTCTTGAGCACTCGTGTGTTCTGCCTGCAGACGGCCATCACGTGTCTCTCCACTGTGCTTTCGGCTGATTTCAAGCCCACGGAGATTGAGGTGGGCGTCGTGACAGTTCAGACCCCCAACTTCAGGTAATGTTTCCATTCATCCCACGTTGCCGTTATCTTGTTCCGGATGACTCGTCAATGTTTCCAAAGGACCATGTGCTGTTTCACTCCTGTATGAATGCTTTTAATTTAATTTTTTTTTTGCAATTGTTTTCCTGCAGGGTTTTGACAGAATCTCAGGTGGATACCCACTTGGTGGCAATCGCAGAGAGAGACTGAGCCACAGCTGCCTTTAGTTTATTTTTTTATTTTCACCCTTATGTTCTCCATCACTGAATGTCCTTTGGCAAAAAGTTTGGTTTACCTTTTGCTTCCTCAGCAAACGTTCCTCTTCACTGCTTGCTCGTCATTTTGTGTAATAAAATTGGATCCAAACAAATGCCATTATACACTTGAAAGGTGTTCAATAAATACATAAAACAAACAGCATCACCTACAAGGAAATCACACCACCTGTTCATTAAGAGGATAAAGAGTATGTGATGAGGGACTATCAAGTAGTATGAAAATATGGAGTATTTAAAAAAAAAAAAAAAAAATTGACACTCCCCTTCCCCCCTCTTCTCTGTGCAATCCCCTTCTCTTCTTTCTCTTTATTCCTATCTTCAAATCTTTTCTCTTCTCTCTCTTGTACTCCTCTGCCTTCCTTCGTTTCTCTTTCTGGCTTTGGTTCGACCTCTTCCTTTTTCTCGATTTCAGTCGTGTGCGTAATAAAATGTCCCCGGATGTATTGAACATTCATTCTCATAAATTCCCCCCTCCACACGTTTCCCTCGGCAAAGTACAATGGAGATTGTTTGTTTGCTTGTTTATTTAAAATCCTGTTGCTTTACTAAAGGATTTTGCCTGTGTATGTCACGCAGGAAATTTGGTCACAATCGTTGCAAAGTTTGGATAAATTTTTTTTTTTTTTTTTGCTCCATACATATGAGTCACGTGATTTGTCCTCTGATCCCCCGAGTGGAAATTCCTGATTTCCAACATCAAGGCATCGTCATCATCGTGATGTGATTCACTGAGTTGTACTTTTTCTTTCGACTGCGGTTTTGAGGCCGAGTTGCCAAATTCTTTTGGAATTTTTGTGGTATGTTATTACTCTTGTTATTTTAAAAAAAGTCATGGTTAATGCTACCATCCATACATTTGGCAAAAATATGATGCGGCAAGGTGAGAAATTGACTTCAAAACATTCCCGATGGTATGTGGAGTTAAAACTATGAAAACAATATCCCCCTTCCACCACGTGGCGGGGGATAAAAAAACGAACCACGCAACTCGATCAATATTTAAAATAAAATAGTGTATTACAATTCCGTACAATATATACAGCATAGTGGTTTGAAACATTTACACTGTGATGAGATAAACATTTTCATTGAACTATTGTGTAACCATGGATTTTTGTCTTTTAAATTCCACATCACAAGTTATGTAAAATATCTTGAAATCTTTGTCTTCCTCTCTTCCCTTCTATTATAAGGGGTGAGTCGGAGCTGTTGATGTACTCGGTTAGTTCACAATACGTAATGTATTCCTCCACTTCATCCAAGTCGTAAGAATTGAATTTCATAAATTGTTAGTCACCCGATTGGTTCCCATTTTGATGTTCTCGGGTTCGTGAGTCAAAGTTGGAATCCGGGCAAAAAGAGATGCGGCTTCAAAGTGTCAAGTGTTTGAAATTGTGGTTAAAATGATTCGGGGACAATGGAGAGGACATTTGGATGACTGAGGTCGTGGGTATCCGAGTGCCGAACACGAGACGGACAGACTTCCTGGAATAAAACTCAGGAACATCTCCTTTGATCGTGTGCTTGGGTTTGGCATTCGATCGTTTCGTTTTCCCATCCACGTAGTTGTGAAAAGACGTTCTGAAAGCTCAGAAGAGTCATCTTGTCTCGTTTGTCTTTTTTTTTTTTTTCTGGAATCCATGGTCCAACAGCGTACTATTGCACTTGAAATTACTTTTGAAGGACAACTTCGGAGGAGAGCATGTCATTGTTCAACGATCCATTGCGTGGTCCATTCAGCAAACCTTTTGCCTTGCTATCCGAATGTCATCGTAGAGAAACAGCGATGTCATCTGCAAAACATATAGCTTAGGTTAAGGCTTTCATTCCACAGTTTGGTCGAAAATATGTTTTGAAAAATGAAATAAATAAATGATCGTGCTTGCAACTTGTTCCCATCCACTCTCCCAAAACGTGCAATTTTGGACTTTCATTTTGATGAAGTGGAGGGGAATCCCCTGTTCCTAAATCGAAACGTCGGAGAGTATTGAGTGTTTAAAAGCAGTCATTTCCTGACAAAGTAACAAAGGTCACAAGATGTGTGAGCTATTTCCATACATTTGTAACAAAGGTCACAACAATGTGTGAGCAATGTGTGAATATTTCAACCTTTCCATCATCGATTAGTGTACACCCACATTATGTTTGATAAAAGGCAAGACCAACAGCCTTCCTTTGCAAATGCTTAAAAGGGCAATTTGGGATCAAGTGACTACCATATCCAAAACTGAAAGTTGTTTCATATTAATCAGGATGTCTTAAAATTGGAAAATTTGTTTTTAGTCTCTTGTGTCCAAATCTGATCGATGTATAAGCCAGTTGTGTGCACCTGTGTCTTTCCGATTGCACGTCAGTCTCACCTGTGGGAAAGTCTCTGCCAAATCCATCGGGGAATCGTCTTCTCCATTGCGTACATGCAGGTTTGCGCCCAGGTGGCAGAGCAGCACGCTCGTTCCCTCGTCCCCGAGGCCGACGGCGAGGTGTAGTGGCGTGCAGCCGCTGAACGTGCGAGCATTGAGATCAGCTCCATAGCACACCAACCTGTCCACTATGGCTGGCTCATGCAGTTCGGTGGCCAGGTGCAGAGCGGTTCGCCCGCTCCTGCTTTCGTAAGACTTGAGATTAACTCCGAGTTGCAAAAGAAGCTCCACCATCGTGATGTCACGTTGAAGCACTGCCAGGTGTAGGCAGTTGAGTCCTGAAGTGACAAATAAATCTTACTTTCAATCTTTACATCGTCGATGCAGTCTGAATAATAACAGAATTCGAGCTTTGAGAAACTCCCTGACATACGATGCATTGTACAGTAGGTTGTCAAACATCTTACCATGGTAGTTATATAGCTCCAGCAAAGGCCTGGCATTGCGCTGTAGAGCCCCAGCCATGTGACGCAAGCAGTCCTCACGACCCAGTGTGCAGGCTAGATGCCACGCCGTGTTGCCGTTGCCATCTCGTAGAGCCGTGTCTCCACCAGCATAGACCAGGGCTGACACGACTGCCAACTGGCTAGTAATTATTGCCAGATGTAGTGGGGTCTGCAACAATTATCAGCCAAGAGTTGAGCATTGTGGTTCATCATCTAATAGTATCACAGTATTATTATAAACAATAAGAAAAACATTTCCCTTTGAACAATCGACTCAAGAAAAAGACTATTCACAAAAAGCTGAAACTTGGGTGGGGGGGGGAGTGTTGAAGTGGAGAGGATCTGATTTTAGAATCTTTCCTGGGTTGGTTTTGGATTCCTAAGTAATAATCTGTCATCTGGTTGTTTTATCACTCATTTGCACAAAAGAAATAAACTCACCTGTATTAGGTCGTTCAGGGAGTTGATGAGCAATTTGTTTGTGTCCAGCTTGATCACCTCCAGAGCCACGTCTGGGAACTCATGGATAATGGCTTGGTGGAGCAAGCTGCAACCAGAAAGCATCATCGGTTAGGTTTACACCATGTTGGCTGTCCTACAAGCATTCACAATCACACGGGATAACATGAATGCCCAATTTAGGACTTCATTTACTTCCAAGACCCTACGTGTACAACAGCCCTGACGTGGTGTACGAATGTTGTTATTTTTTTAAATTTTTACCCCAGACTGCCTTGCAGTGTTGTCTCAGATGCAATCAGGCAGACATGTTTTTTGCTCTGTTGCAACAGATGGTAGTTTTGAAGAAAAAGAAGCTGACGTTTCAGATTTTAAAAACTCCATGTGGAATGAAGAACCAGTCTTATTGGTGAAATCAACAGGATGTTGATTGAGGTATGCTAACCGTCCTGGCAAGCAAGGAGAAGCTGACGATGAAGGGTTAATGCCTGAAAGGTCAGCTTCTCATTCTGATATACCATACTCTGTCGCAGAGTGTCGGTGCAACCGCAGCAGTTTCTTAGCGATGATTATACTGGGTGGTTTGCCAATTGCCTTCCCAGCAGTAGTTCAGGCAGGAATTTGTTGATGGTGCCGGCGACAGCTCGCCTACTCTTCACGAAGGACACCGTGTGGTCTACAACGTCCACCAACTAAATCCGGCAGACGGAACACCCGGTCGAACGTGGAAGACACATTGGTGAATGACCATGTTGACAGTTTAGAGCTGGGTTGGAATTCAAACCCAGCTAAAACAGCTTCGAGGAGCATGTGCGTACCTCCAGACCATCCCGGCGGTCTAGCACACCTCAATCAACGTCCTATTGATTTCATGTGTTAAACCTAGATACGTCATTTCGAGTCTCGGCAGCAAGGGTCCTGCGCATCAACTTCGTGAGCAACTCACTTGTCTCCATCGTCGTTCACGTCGGTGAGAACACGAAGGCAGGATACCTGCGGCGGTACCCCGTCGTCGGCCGGGAGTCCGTGCGGGTCCGGGTTTCGGGGGGCAGAGTCCTCGGAAACTTTGAGCCTTGTCATGTTGTTCATTAGATCCCATTCGTCCTCGGTGAGGGAAGCGATGCCGGAATCGACTCGATCATCTCCCACTCCCACCGTGGTAGCCTCCTTTCCTGGCACCGCTTTCCTCTGTGCGGGATCCGCCATCCATGGCTCGGGGTGTCCTAACTCCATACCAGCGAGACGATCGAGGGAAGAGCGAGCACGGGGGCAGCTGAGGCAGAGTAGAACGCGGCGCACGGAGATTTGGACCGAAGTGGCGTGCCGAACGTGCCCCCCGAGAGGGTGTAAGCAAGCTGGAATTTCTGATGGGGAAACCCGAACCCCTCCCATCTGCCCCTGGGAAATTCCACCCAGCCGGCTTGACTTCTAAAGGCGTGTTATTTATTTATTTTTGTTCTTTATCTCCATCGTTACTCAGGACTTGTTTTGGACTTTGGATTAAAACTTCATCAATTGTCACCGGTACCAGACTCACGGACCCCTCTCTCTCTCAAACGCGACGTGACGGTCGACCAAAGAATGGATCTTCACGTCTGTTGTTCCAGTGTGTTTGACTAATTGTATGACGAATTAAAATGGTGAATAAGCGAGTGCTTGACTTGTAATTATTCCTGGGGATTTCTGTTACCGACGTACCTGTCATTGCTGTCTTCACGCGTTGCAAAGTGAAGACTTGCTTTTGTTTCCGTTTTGTTTTCATCTCGAAGCACGCAAACCGAACTTTTGCTCACGACTAGGCCATTCGGACCGTCGTGCCTGCTCTGCACCAACCTCGGTGTCCGTCGACCCATCCACACCCCAGTCCTGCCAATCCATCCCCTTCTACATCTAATGTAGAAATAATTTGTCTTTTTACGACGACTACCACTACTACTACTACTACTACTACTACTATAACAATTATTACCACTTTCTAGTGGAGGGAAATATTTTAGCCTAAGTCTTTCACGAGCAGCTCATGTTCGATTGCAGGTGATTTGGACGGGAATTTGTACTTTGAGTCAGCGTGCCGGCGATAGCTCGCCTACTCTTCGTGAAAGATTCGGTTGGGATCAATTGCCAGTTCTTTATCGGGGAAAGGGGAGGGTGTCACAGATGGCTCCTCGAGTTAAACGTCCTTCACACAATGATTGATGTATGTCCAAACACCGAGGTGACAGCTTGTAGCTGTGTTGGGATTCGAACCCCCGGTTAGACAACTTATCGGCTGAGTGTATATACCTGGCAGTTGTTGAACTTGAATTGCTCGTCAAGAAGGTACTTTTTAATTACCATCAGTGAGATCTCGGGAACAAAGTTCTGAGAGTTAAGGGAACAATTTCCAGTTTTCCTTTTCTGGGAATTTCAAGGAACGCGTTTTGCTCGATTTGAATTTTTAGACTTTTTTTTCTCAAATTCGCGGTTCCGCTGTAGTTTGTGGTTTCAACCATCGGAAATAATCGATTTCAATGCTTACGTGGGTAGCACGCTTAACACTACCACCTCGGAAGATCTTACAACCAACTCGCTCTTCTCATGGGTCGTGATCATTAAGTGCGTGTCCTAGCTTTTAACACTACCACCTCCAAAGATCTTACAACCAGCTCGCTCTCCTTAAGGCATGGCTCGTGATCATTAAGTGCGTGTCCTAGCTTTCAACACAACCACCTCCAAAGATCTTACAACCAGCTCGCTCTCCTTAAGGCATGGCTCGTGATCATTAAGTGCGTGTCCAAGCTTTCAACACAACCACCTGCAAAGATCTTACAACCAGCTCGTTCTCCTCCAAGCATGGGTCGTGATCATTAAGTGCGTGTCCTAGCTTTCAACACAACCACCTCCAAAGATCTTACAACCAGCTCGCTCTCCTCCAAGCATGGGTCGTGATCATTAAGTGCGTGTCCTAGCTTTCAACACAACCACCTCCAAAGATCTTACAACCAGCTCGCTCTCCTCAAAGCATGGGTCGTGATCATTAAGTGCGTGTCCTAGCTTTCAACACAACCACCTCCAAAGATCTTACAACCAGCTCGCTCTCCTCAAAGCATGGGTCGTGATCATTAAGTGCGTGTCCAAGCTTTTAACACTACCACCTCCAAAGATCTTACAACCAGCTCGCTCTCCTTAAGGCATGGCTCGTGATCATTAAGTGCGTGTCCTAGCTTTCAACACAACCACCTCCAAAGATCTTACAACCAGCTCGCTCTCCTCAAAGCATGGGTCGTGATCATTAAGTGCGTGTCCTAGCTTTTAACACAACCACCTCGGAAGATCTTACAACCAGCTCGTTCTCCTCCAAGCCTGGGTCGTGATCAGTGAGTGCGTGTCCTAGCTTTCAACACAACCACCTCCAAAGATCTTACAACCAGCTCGTTCTCCTCCAAGCATGGGTCGTGATCATTAAGTGCGTGTCCTAGCTTTCAACACAACCACCTCCAAAGATCTTACAACCAGCTCGTTCTCCTCCAAGCATGGGTCGTGATCATTAAGTGCGTGTCCTAGCTTTCAACACAACCACCTCCAAAGATCTTACAACCAGCTTACTCTCCTTAAGGCATGGGTCGTGATCATTAAGTGCGTGTCCTAGCTTTCAACACAACCACCTCCAAAGATCTTACAACCAGCTCACTCTCCTCAAAGCATGGGTCGTGATCATTAAGTGTGTGTCCGAGCTTTTAACACAACCACCTCCAAAGATCTTACAACCAGCTCGCTCTCCTTAAGGCATGGGTCGTGATCATTAAGTGCGTGTCCTAGCTTTTAACACAACCACCTCGGAAGATCTTACAACCAGCTTACTCTCCTCCAAGCATGGATCGTGATCATTAAGTGCGTGTCCTATCGTGCAGGTTCAGGGTAAAAAGGTGTAAACTATAATAAATTATTAAACAATACTTGGAAATCTATATATTATTTCTGTTAACATCTGCGTGTAATTTGACGCATCTCCTCCAAAACTGCCGAACGGATTGTCGCCACCTTCGGCATGCGGGTTCTCTGTGGTCTAATGAAAATCATGGGCTGTGTGAGATCGCGCCAGACGGACACGTTTGGGAATTTTGGGCGATTTTCTAATTTTTACATTCGTTTGCATGGCGACGTGTGACGTCACCGCTGAGAGGCGTAATTCCGTCATGGCATCATCGGTCATTCGCTGACGTCATTACGTCTGTCGTCGACAGACCATCACTGCCGAAAACAGCGTCTGCTATGTAAAACCCTCTTCTGCACATGCTGACTACCTCAGAAGGTGAATTTGACACAAAAAATGTTACAAGAAACATTGTATTTTAAGTAAATATTTATTTTTATCTATATATTACTGCTCCTGTTCAGTCTAGGGCTAGGCCTATATCATGTTAAACTTGCCCCCATCAGACACCAACCTTCCAGTCACACTGGAGAGGATGCAATTTCCAGTCAGACTCGCATACTTGATGACCATAAACAAATCCCAGGGCCAAACATTTGACAAACTCTGAATATACCTCCCAGCCCCCATGTTCTCCCATGGCCAACTATATGTTGCATTTTCACGTGCAAGAGGTTACTCCTATATATCTATCAAAGTGGACAATAATTCCTCACAAGGACTATTCAGCAACAAGACATCACCCAAAATGTCATCTACAGGGAGGTCCTTTAGAAAACTAAGGACAGGTAACCATAGTGCATCACATCCCTAATGACACCCTCCCCAGCTTCCCCTAACATCAACTGTTAGCCTCATCCACCTTTTGCCACCAATTCAACTCCGTGGGGAGCATTGTAATATGCTAGTAGTATTAAATAAATGGTAAAAGTTGTCCTGGTCATTTATTTATTTATTTATTTAATTATTTAATTAATTAATTCTGTGAGGCCTACCCTAACCCGAACTTCATCAGGTTCTGAACAATATCATTGGATTGTTTATTGAATCCGAAGGTGTGAACAGACAGATATCTCGGTGACCGATGGGGTGGTGGGTGCACTTGCCTTGGAGCTATCTGGCGTGCGTTCGATTCCCGACTGAACGTATTTAAACTGTCAGATCGATGCTTCACAGGTCGGCTGTTTGCATCACGACGTGCAGCGTCCCTCAGATGGACGTTAAGCCGGGTGTCCTTTCCGCTAGCATTAGTTGATGAACGCCAAAGATTCCACGTTGTCTTTTTCGAAGAGAGAGAGCGACTTATCTCCGGATCTCCGCATCACCTTCATGCGAACGACAGGCTTGGACAGCCGGTTCGTGAAAGACTTGAGCCAAAACTTTCCCCGGTCGACTCCAGCAATGACAAACGTCATGTTGTGCTTTTTTTGAAAAACACCTTTTTACCCATTTTTCACACATTGTCGTCATGTTATTTGTACTCCGTCTAAATCATGGAAGTCTGAGGTTGTAATCGAGGAACTTTCAGTATTTGTGTTATGAACGTACAGAAGGGTAGCTCACGGGATTGGAGGATTAAAAAAAAAAAGATTTTGCGTACGTAGTACGTAGTAGATAGATCGTCCTGTGCGATTTGTAAATATTCTTCCCAAAGTTGCAAATGTCAAAAAAAAACATTCCACCAGATTTGATCAACCCCGTTGGCGGTGAAGTCCACGAATTGGGGGTTTAACTCAGAGATATCTTCTTGTATTAGATATCGTTAGAACGAGCTTGAAGTGGATAACTGTGTGTGTGTGTGTGTGTGTGTGTGTGTGTATGTGTGTGTGTGTGTGTGTGTGTGTGTGTATGTGTGTGTATGTATATGTGTGTGTGTGTGTGTGTGTGTGTGTGTGTGTGTGTGTGTATATGTGTGTATGTGTGTATGTGTGTGTGTGTATATGTGTATGTGTGTATGCGTGTGTGTGTGTATGTGTGTGCGTGTGTGTATCTGTGTGTATGTGTGTGTGTGTATGTGTGTGTGTGTGTGTGTGTGTGTGTGTATGTGTGTGTATGTGTGTGTATGTGTGTGTGTGTGTATGTGTGTGTATGTGTGTGTGTATGTGTGTGTGTGTATGTATGTGTGTGTGTGTGTGTATGTGTATGTGTGTATGTGTGTATGTGTGTGTGTGTGTGTATGTGTGCATGTGTGTATGTGTGTATGTGTGTATGTGTGTATGTGTGTGTGTGTGTGTGTGTGTGTGTGTGTGTGTGTGTGTGTGTGTGTGTGTGTGTGTGTGTGTGTGTGCTGATTTGTGTGTCAGATCAAGTCAGGTAAGGGAGAATGCGCCGGAGCAGCACGTCGCTGCGTCCACTTTCCGCCGGTACTCCAGGGGCCTTAGTCTGGCCATCCCCCAGGCAGATGCCAGGCCCATCCCCATCTCCTTGAGATGCTGATCAACCTGCTGCAACCATGAGGCACGTGGTCGGCCCATTGGCCTCCACTCACGAGACTCCCTCGTCAAGAGAATCTGGTGAGCAGGATCAGCATCAGGAAAACGAGCCACATGTCCATACAGCCGCAGCTGATGCTCACGGACTATGCAGGTAACAAATCTCATCTGAGTCTCTCTCAGAAACCGCTCGTTGGACACAAGGTCCGACCAGCGATAGCCAAGGATTCTCCGAAGAGACCTGGTACCAAAGGAATTAAGTCTCCGTCTCAGATTCCTGGTCAGAGTCCAAGTCGCACATCCGAAGAGCAAGACTGGAAGCACCAAAGACCTGAAGACTCGGACTTTCGTCCTCCCGCACAGGTACCGATAGCGCCACACCCCATGATCCAGTGAATCCATGACTCCCTAGGCCCGACCCAGACATCTGTTGACCTCTGGCTCACAGCCAGCAGAGACGTGAATATCACTGCCAAGGTAGGTGAATCTCTCCATGACCTCAACATTCTCACCACAAACAGGTACAGACAGGACAGCAGCATTCAAGATGTGATCGAAAGCCTGGATCTTAGTTTTGACCCAGGAAACCAGTTATCCCAGCGGCTCCGACTCCTCATTCAGCACCTCGGGGGTCCCCAAAAGGATATCTAGAGTCTCCACAAAGATGACTGCATCATCTGCGAAATCAAGGTCAGAGATCTTGACATTCCCAAATGATGCACCGCAGCTTGATCTCTCCGACATCCGCGCCAGAATTCAGTCCATACAAGTGCTGAAAAGTGTGGGGGCCAGTACACACTCCTGACGAACTCTAGTAACAACTGGAAACACCACATCTCACAGCACTCTCAGTACCAGAGCATAGTTCAGACATCAGATTGATCAGTTTTGGTGGCACCCCATGAAGACCAAGAATCTTTCAGAGGACATCCCGATTCACTGAATCGAACGCTTTACAGAGATCAACAAAGGCTGCAAGCGGCCCCTGCCAAAACTCTCATCTGCGTTCGGTGAGGACCCGAAGAGCAAGGATACGGTGAATCGCTGACCTCTTTGGTGTAAAGCCTGACTGCTCTGGATGCTGGTACTCAAACAGATGGTGGCAAACCCTATCAATAATTATCCGAGCAAATACCTCGCCCTGCACTGAGAGCAGTGTCACCCCTCGGTAGTTGTTGCAGTCTTGGCGATCACCCTTCCCTTTCCAGAGAGGGACAACAAGGCCCCTCTTCCAGTCAGTTGGGATGATGCCTGTGTTCCAGGCAGAGCACAGAACTGCATGCAACAACATGAGTGCAGCATTTCCACCAGCCTTGAGAAGTTCGGCATGGAAGCCACAGATCCCTGGAGCTTTACTCCATTTCAACCGGTTCACCACAGCCTGTGTTTCCACAAACGAAGGCAGACCACAGCTGATTGGAGGGTCAGCAATAGGGATAGGAACACCCCTAACATCCAACTCGACAGCTGGGGGATCAGCCTGGTACAACCGCTCAAAGTAACCGGCCCAGCGGGCCTTCACTTCGGACTCCTCTGTCAAGAGCCTACCACTCTCTGCTCGAACTGCAGTACACCCAGAGACGGGCTTGGATGAACGCAATGCGCGAATTCCTCTGTAAGCAGGACGAGAATCACTTGACCACAGGTAATGCTCTACCCCCTCACAGATGCCTCACACATAGGCCTCGTTGTCCACCCTTAGCACACGTACAGTTTTATGCCACAGCTCCATGAACAGCTCAGCTCTGCCATTCAGCCTGGCCCTGTGACTCCAGTCAATGGTATCCAGTGTCCCTTGAGAGACAAAATTCTTCTTTGCCCGACGGTGAGTTCCAAGATATCCACCGGTAACATCAATGATGGTGGTCTTGAAGGCACTCCACAACTCTTCAGGATTCCTCGAAGCAACCAGACCCCCCGAATCTCCACTCAGCCTGTTCGCAAACTCCTCAGCTACCCTCTCATCCTTGAGCTTGCCAATATCTCGGCTGGGATGGTACCATTCTCCTGGATTTAAGGTGCAACGTTAGAGTTGCTACAACAAACCGGTGGTCGGTATTGAGGAACTGAGCACTCTGGTAGATCCTGCAGTTCTGGATCATCCTCCAGCGGCCATCAACGAGGACATGGTCAATCTCCAATGCCACACTACCAGTGTTGGAATACCAAGTCCAACGATGAGCCTGTGGGCACTGAAACCATGAACCAGCCACCCGAAGTCCAAGACTTCTTGCAAAGTCAAGGAACTTAGGGCTATTCAGGTTCACAGTTCCTGAGCCATGGGGACCAACACACGTCTCATAACCATCCCTATCAGTTCCAGTCGATGCAATGAAATCTCCCAAGGTTAGAAAATTATCTCGTCTGGGGCACTGATCAACCACAGACTCGAGCGTGGCATAGAATGCATCCAAAACTGTGAGATCACTCGCCTCAGTCGGAGCATAAACAGAGACCAGGGAAATGACACCTAAGGAGTGACGAATCCTTAATCTCATAATACGCTCGTTGACCGGTGTTACCTCAATTATCATTGGGGTCAGCTTATTGGACACAGCTACAGCAACTCCTTGGGTATGGTAACCAGCAGAGCGACCAGACCAATAGTAGGTGTAACCACCCACCATTATCTCGCCGCAATCCGGTCTCCGAACCTCAGAGAGAGCTGCAATCCCGATGTCCAAACGCTTGAGCTCAGATGATAACAGAGACAGGTGATCATCCTCTCTTAGGGATAGGACATTCCAGGCACCCACCCGAAGGGACCGCCTCAGGTTAACCCATGGAGACCGCCGTCTGGTAGACGACACTTCAGCACCACTCCGACACACTCTCCCGCAATCTGACACTGGAGGTTCACCCCGTGGTTTCCCTCCTATCATCAAAGATTGGGGGTCCCGAAGGCTTTGCCCCAATCCAGTCATCCGGTGAGCTGCCCTGCGAAGGGAAGTGGTACAGGAGGTACTCCCACGGAGTGGGTTTTCAGGTTTCCTTACATTTGTGGGTTTTGTAGAGTGAAGTGTTTTACAGAAGACGGAGTGCAAATCCTGCCACCAACCTCCTAATAAAAAAGTAACCCAACTGCAGGAGGACGTCCGCAGACACAGTTGGGCACTAGATATGGATGGCCGTTGGCTCACAAGGAGCTCCTCTGCCCTTTAACAGGTTTTGTTTTTAATCCTGCTGGGTGTCCATATCCAAACACCCACCTCACCAGAAAACCTGGTGGGGGAGACGGTTTAGTCGCCGACAACCCGACCATGGAACAGGTTAGTACAGGTTTACATGGTACCTGTAGCAGGTCACAGATCGAACCTGACCTGATCTGTGTTATGTGTGTGTGTGTGTGTGTGTGTGTGTGTGTGTGTGTGTGTGTGTGTGTGTGTGTGTGTGTGTGTGTGTGTGTGTGTGTGTGTGTGTGTGTGTGTGTGTGTGTGTGTGTGTGTGTGTGTGTGTGTGTGTGTGTGTTTGTGTGTGTGTGTGTGTGTTTATGTGTATGTGTGCATGTCTGTGTATTTGTACGTGTGTGTATTTGTATGTATATGTGTGTATGTGTATGTCTATATGTGTATTTGTATGTATATGTGTGTATGTGTGTATGTATGTGTATGTGTATATGTGTGTATGTGTGTTTGTATTTGAATGTATATGTGTGTATGTGTATGTGTATATGTGTATTTGTATGTATATGTGTGTATGTGTGTATGTATGTGTATGTGTATATGTGTGTATGTGTGTTTGTATTTGTATGTATATGTGTGTATGTGTATTTGTATGTGTAAATGTGTGTATGTAAATATGTGTATGTGCGTTTGTATGTATATGTGTATGTGTATATGTGTATTTATATGTATATGTGTGTATGTAAATGTGTATGTGTGTGTGTATTTGTGTGTATATGTGTATGTGTGTATGTGTATTTGTATGTGTGTGTATGTGTATGTATATGTGTGCATGTAAATATGTGTATGTGTGTATGTGTATATGTGTATTTATATGTGTATGTGTATGTGTATATGTGTGTATGTAAATGTGTATGTGTGTGTGTGTATTTGTGTGTATGTGTGTGTATTTGTATGTATATGTGTATGTGTGTATGTGTATTTGTATGTGTATGTGTATGTGTATGTGTATGTGTATGTGTATGTGTATGTGTATGTGTGTTTGTATTTGTATGTATATGTGGATGTGTATGTGTATATGTGTATTTGTATGTATATGTGTATTTGTATGTATATGTGTGTATGTGTGTATGTATGTGTATGTGTATATGTGTGTATGTGTATTTGTATTTGTATGTATATGTGTGTATGTGTATTTGTATGTGTATATGTGTGTATGTAAATATGTGTATGTGTATATGTGTATTTATATGTGTATGTGTGTATGTGTATATGTGTGTATGTAAATGTGTATGTGTGTGTGTATTTGTGTGTATATGTGTATGTGTGTATGTGTATTTGCATGTGTGTGTATCTGTATGCATATGTGTGCATGTAAACATGTGTATGTGTGTATGTGTATATGTGTATTTATATGTGTATGTGTATGTGTATATGTCTGTATGTAAATGTGTATGTGTGCGTGTGTATTTGTGTGTATGTGTGTGTATTTGTATGTATATGTGTATGTGTGTATGTGTATTTGTATGTGTATGTGTATGTGTATGTGTATGTGTATGTGTATGTGTATGTGTATGTGTGTTTGTATTTGTATGTATATGTGGATGTGTATGTGTATATGTGTATTTGTATGTATATGTGTATTTGTATGTATATGTGTGTATGTGTGTATGTATGTGTATGTGTATATGTGTGTATGTGTATTTGTATTTGTATGTATATGTGTGTATGTGTATTTGTATGTGTATATGTGTGTATGTAAATATGTGTATGTGTATATGTGTATTTATATGTGTATGTGTGTATGTGTATATGTGTGTATGTAAATGTGTATGTGTGTGTGTATTTGTGTGTATGTGTGTGTATTTGTATGTATATGTGTATGTGTATATGTGGATGTGTATTTGTATGTATATGTGTATATGTGGATGTGTATTTGTATGTATATGTGTATATGTGTATGTGTATTTGTATGTATATGTGTGTATGTGTGTGTATTTGCATGTATATGTGTATATGCGGATGTGTATTTGTATGTATATGTGTGTATGTGTGTGTATTTGTATGTATATGTGTATATGTGAATGTGTGTGTGCATGTGTGTGTGTATGTGTATGTGTATGTGTATATGTATATGTGTGTATGTATATTTGTAGATGTGTATGTGTGTATGTGTATGTGTATTTGTATGTATATGTGCATATGTGAATGTGTGTGTGTATGTGTATGTGTATGTGTATATGTATATGTGTGTATGTATATTTGTAGATGTGTATGTGTGTATGTGTATGTGTATGTATGTGCATGTGTATGTGTATGTGTGCATTTGTACGTGTATGTTTATGTGTGTGTGTGTATGTATGTGTGTGTGTGTATGTATATGTATGTGCATGTGCATGTGTATGTGTGCATTTGTACGTGTATGTTTATGTGTGTGTGTGTATGTGTATGTGTATATGTATATGAGTGTATGTATATTTGTAGATGTGTATGTGTGCATGTGTGTGTGTATGTATGTGCATGTGTATGTGTATGTGTGCATTTGTACGTGTATGTTTATGTGTGTGTGTGTATGTATATGTATGTGCATGTGCATGTGTATGTGTGCATTTGTACGTGTATGTTTATGTGTGTGTGTGTGTGTATGTGTATGTATATGTATGTGCATGTGCATGTGTATGTGTGCATTTGTCCGTGTATGTTTATGTGTGTGTGCGTGTATGTGTATGTATATGTATGTGCATGTGTATGTGTATGTGTATGTGTGTATATGTGTAGGTGTATTTGTATGTGTATATGTGTGTATGTAAATGTGTGTATGTGTGTGTATTTGTGTGCATGTGTATGTGTATGTGTATGTGTATGTGTATGTGTATTTGTATGTATATGTGTATATGTGTATGGGTATTTTTATGTATATGTGTATATGTGTGTGTATTTGTATGTATATGTGCCTATGTGAATGTGTGTGTGTGTGTGCATGTATGCGTGTGTGTGTGTGTGTGTGTACGTGTATGTATATGTGTGTATGTGTATATGTATATGTGTGTATGTATATTTGTAGATGTGTATGTGTATGTATATGTATGTGCATGTGTATGTGTATGTGTGCATTTGTACGTGTATGTTAATGTGTGTGTATGTGCATGTGTGTGTGTGTATGTGTATGTATATGTATGTGCATGTGCATGTGTATGTGTGCATTTGTACGTGTATGTTTATGTGTGTGTGTGTGTGTGTATGTGTATGTATATGTATGTTTATGTGTGTGTGTGTGTATTTGTATGTATATGTGCCTATGTGAATGTGTGTGTGTGCATGTGTGTGTGTGTGTGTGTGTGTGTGTGTGTGTGTGTGTGTGTGTGTGTGTATGTATATTTGTAGATGTGTATGTGTATGTATATCTATGTGCATTTGTACGTGTATGTTTATGTGTGTGTGTATGTATGTGTGTATGTGTATGTGTGTGTGTATGTATATGTATATGTATGTGCATGTGTGTGTGTGTGTGTATGTGTATGTATATGTATGTGCATGTGTGCATTTGTACGTGTATGTTTATGTGTGTGTGTGTGTGTGTGTGTGTGTGTGTGTGTGTGTGTGTGTGTGTGTGCGTGAACTTCTGCTTTTGAACATGCTGTGTATAAAACTCTCTAAAAGTCGGTTTTTCAGTTGACAAAACTCGAACTTGGCAAAGAGACCCGGTAAACATTGGATTGGGTTATTTTCCCCCAAAGTGCAGCCTCGAACCGTCCGTGCTGCCAATGGTGTGGTTTGCGATCTTTTCCGAGACGATAATACCACAGGTTACATGAACGACACACTTTAACATCCTCGACTGAAAAGCATATTAAATTGTTTGTTTTTACAAATTTTGAGTCGATCTGATCTTTCTTTTAAAGGGTTTACCATTCATGGATTAATTATTATCATGGGGCAGGGCCGCGGCGGTAAAACACCAGCAGGAAAGACCTTCGAAATTTTGTCCAGGGGACCAACCTCGAGGTGTTGTGGCGTGAACGATGTCACGAGACACGGACCTCTTCGAATGGCGGCATGCTCCGTGATGCGGCACCCCCCGCTGGCATCGCACCTGTCGTCGCGAGTCCGATCCTGCCGGGAATCGAACCCTCCACCACACAGCCGTCTCCCCTCCCCATCCGCAGATAACGTTGACACTGTACAAACTGGGTGCAATAAAATGTAATAATAATAATTATCATAGTAATAACGTGATCAAAAAGTTCACGGAACGGTTATAAACTGGATTTTGAGAGGGTCTTTGGGAAATTTTCTTGGAGTTTTTCTTTGTTTCCTTGAAATGAATCAAGTGTATCGATCTTTATGGAACCTATGCTTTGTATGAACGAGGCGCCAACGAACGTTTTTCCACTTCATGTCGGCTCTGTGCTTTGCAAGCTCTTTTATCGCCCTCACACCATGAGCATTTCCATTTCCTCCATCCATGCAAATTTCCAAGTTATCCCGTGACTTCGGACCACGTGACTCGCCGCACCAAAAGTTTGCATACGAGTCTCGTGAGTCGCTGCAGGACTCTTGGGTGGAAGAGAAACAAAGGCCGAGTGCCTGGCAATTGGTACCTGCAGCAAACAGGTGATATAACCTTTGGGTCAAGGTCAAAAATCGTGCGCAAGTTTGCGTACGTAATATATAGACGACGTGGCCACGTCGTCGTCGTCGTCGTCGTCGTCGTCCCCGTCGTCCCCGTCCCCTTGGCTGCAGAGAGATTAAAAGTGCGACGTTGAATGTCAGTTTACCCTTTCTACCCGGGTGAAGGAGCTTTATAGATAAATCACGTGCAGGACAAGGACATTAGTACGCGTCGGTGTGCTTTTACATGAATCACAAGGACATTGGCAAACAATGGACAAACCCTGAAGGTACGTGGCATTTGAATCCGGCTTCTTCCACGTCACGAGTCGCCGGTTCAGACGGGCACACGATAAGGTAGGTGATTGTTCAGGTAAATATATGGCAAGGACTGCAACGTTGCCTCCGTGACAGGTGTGCATTGAGACACCAACATCACGTGCTGAATTCATTGGTCATGCGAGCAGCAGATACCACTAAGCCGTGGGTCATTCCACTTGTGTCCCAAACACTTGTGGTCGGAGTCGTTTTTACTTCGATCGCTCGTGGCCTCTCAACATAATATCGAGGGGATCGCGTGACTTAAAAGTGTGTGATGAACCACATTTTTCCTGATAAAACCACCACCATATTCAAATGTTCCAAGGCAACTCGGTCAGAGGAGTCACAATGCACCCCGGGACGTGGCGAAGGGAAATTGTGGCAAAACCCCGAGATTCCCTCCCTTTATGCTTCAACATACGTGCGACGTTTGAAACTTTCAAACTTTCAACAGCTCGGCTTTGTCTCCAGGTTCAAACGTCTTGGCGAAGTTGTTTATCAGTCGTGAACTTCACGTGCCGTGCAACCTGTCTGCCCTGGGAACTCCCCAGCACCCCTGGAGGGGGTAAAACCGATGCAAATTTTTAAAGGGGAGGTTCTGACTAGTCAAGTCGGAAAAGCAAGCACTTGAGATGTCATTTTATACAAGAAGAAATGCGGAACAAAAGGACGACAATAACGACTCACTAAAACAAGATCATGAAGGCTACAAGCTACTTGCAAGACTTGGAAGCTTCTTTTGAGCAAATATCGAGGTTCGTGGAAGAACAACACAACATGGGGTGAAGATCTAGCAGAAGGACAAGAACATACGGATGCATCACTAGGAACACACAGAGCGAGGGGATGGGGAGCATGAGGATATGAGGGATGGGGAAGGAACTGCAGGTGAAGGGTAAGGGCAGAGTGTCAGGAGGTCGAGTACAGCTCAGAGGGAGAAAATGGGAGAGACCATGAGGACATGGGTGGTGGTTGGTAGCAGCAGTCTTAAAATCCTGGAGGGAAAAGCTCACAACAATAGACTCAAGAAGACAGACTGTTCGACAAGTGAGAAACGAGAGGGATGAATGAATGTAAGTGCACGTTACCTTTAGCCTTGTGAATGGTAACAGTAACAAGGGACAGGTTTCGGGTTTCTGGTGGAATGCATGAAACCTAAAGCAGGTTGGGTTGGGTTGGGTTGGGTTGGGTTTAAACCTAAACGGTTGGGCAAAGAGAGGCGATGGCAATAGAGCCAGTACAAGCAAACAAATATATTAGCAAGAAAGACGTCGTACAGAGCATGACACTTGCGAAATCCCTGAAATTCATTGGACCATAAAAATAATTGGTGGTTGAATTCAGTGACCTGATATCTGAACCCTCTTGAAATTTCACGTCAATCGGCTGAAAATTGAGGATTTTAGAAACTCCACCGAAGTTGTTGACCTTTGGCCTATGTTGACCTCAAAAATTATGTGTGGTTGAATCCAATGACATGATATGCAACCTCCGTTCAAATTTCAAGTAAATTAGATGAAAATGGATGATTTTAGAAATCTGGCCTATGTTGACCTTTTGACCTTTAGACCTCAAAATAATTGGCGGTTGACTTCAATGACTACTTGATATGCAAATCCTGTTAAAACATTTTTTTAAGTCATTCAGATGAAAATTGATGATTTTAGAAATTTGGCCTACATCGACCTTTTGGCCTATGTTGACCTCAAAAATAATTGGTTGTTGAATTCAGTGACCTGATATGCAAATCCTCTTCAAATTTCAACTCAATCGGATGAAAATTGATGATTTGGGAAACCTTACAAAGTTGTTGACCTTTGACCTATGTTGACCTTTTGACCTCAAAAACAATAAGCTTCTGGCTTATGACCAACTCTACCATTTTGTGACGTTTCGTGAAGATCCGTTTAAAAATGTGACCTGCAGGCGATTGACATACAGACAAACACACAGACAGACAGACAGACAGACAGACAGACAGACAGAATAACGTGCAAGTCCAACCAATATAGTTGAAAAATCTTTCATTTTCGCAATAATAAAACGAGAGGCCACCAACCTGGATGCGGTGAGCAGGAAGTAAACCCAGGGACTCACAAACACCAAGCCTGTAGTGGAGCTTGCTCATAAATCACATGCAGAACAAAGGCAATAATATAGATTATGTCAGTTTACTTGATTGTGAATTACAAGGGCATTAGAAGACAATGGACAAACACATAGAGCACGTGGGATTTGAATCTGGGTCCTGGGTCTCCGTGCTGTCTTGGGAAACAAGTACATGGGAGGGGGTCGACGAGCGGCAAATTTAATTGGTCACGATGATGTAAAATGCCATAATATTTTGACCAAGTCCTGCTAAACGGTAGGTTTTCGAAAGTGACAAAAAGGCAATTTGTGTCCTGCAGTGTTCAAGCGTATAATTTAGTTTAAATAAAGTAAAGATTTTAAAGGTTTTATAAAAAACAAAAAAAATATTCGGAAGTTTACCACCATTGATGCAGCGTCTCTGCCACCACTTTATTTAACCCGTTACATTAGTTCTTTGTGCCTGTTGTTTGTGTCCATTATGACATCATTAAAAACAGTAAGTTTCTAGTTTTGACTGATTCTCAATTTTGTTTGACTGCCAGACAGGCAGACAGAGTAAAAAAAAAAATTCTTACTCCTCCGCACACACGTCATCAGCTCGAGACATCTCCACTGTCCTTTACTTGTGACCTTTAATTCCTCGGTTTTAAAAATAGACTCGAGAATGTTCTGCTGAAGCCATCCGGGCCGGAGGCGAAGCGATGCGCATGTGGACTCGGTATTTCATGCCGTGTTGCATTTATTGGGTCGGAAGGGCTCTGTTTTTGTTTCATTATTACGTCCGACCGCAACCACCGCTCTTGGTTTATGAGCAGTGTGGCAGACGGCCATTGCTACTCACAGATCACGAGGTTCGGCTGTATGGGACGTGATTTGTGCCTCACTGCTCCATCAAGTTAGGAGGTCTAAAACCATATGTATGGTAGCTGTGCAGTCAGAAATAATAAATTAAACATAAGGAGCACACTAACCCAAGATGAGACAAGACACTGACGTCATCTACACATAAAAGCAGCCCTGTGTGCATGTGAGTTCCATCCATTGGTTGGACAGTTTGTCTGACTCTGCCCACAAATTTTACTTTTTAACATTTAGAACAATTTAGAATTACCCTTTAGAACTTTGGAATTTACCCTTTAGAACTTTGGAATTTACCCTTTAGAACTTTGAAATTTCCACTTTAGAATTACCTTTTAGAACCATTTAGAACCCGATCTCTCAAGCAGCACTTTTACTGCGGAGGTTACGCAGGTTTGCTATTATTTCCGACAATTTGCTCTTCAAATTGTGATGGGTTTCTGTGAGGTCGGTGATAGCATGATGTTTCGACGTGGGATACCCATTTGCTTTTGAGTGTTTGGAGGGTGAGTAAAGATGGGACAGCTTTGGAAGGGGGAGGTTGAGGGGTTAGGGTGGGGTGGTGATGAGGGCAGAGATGAACGTTGGTACAGAGTTGGGAGGGGAGGCTTTTTGTTGAGGAATTGTCAGAATTGCATGTGTAAGTTTATCGTGTGTGTGTGTGTGTGTGTGTGTGTGTGTGTGTGTGTGTGTGTCTGTGTGTGTCTGCGTGTGTGTGTGTGTGTGTGTGTGTGTGTGTGTGTGTGTGTGTGTGTGTGTGTGTGTGTGTAAGGGGTGGCACAATCACCCTACGGGTAATGTACTACTGCACATCATTTATGCCGACGCATCACCTCCAAACTCGGACAGTGCACATGTGGCACTCAGGTGTTTGAAGACTGAGATTTGTACCTTTATGGCCACGAATAAATAAAAGCAGAGCCGCCGATCCTGACTTCACCCTTGTTATGAGCTCGTCAGGACGACATACTGCCAAATCGTTGATTCGTAACTATACTACGCTCGTTACTGAAGCCGTTATAGGTGACAGGTCACATTGTTGGTCACAGTTCATATATGCGATAAGGACTACACTGCTGACCCCTATCCCTGTTCACTTTCCAAACCCGAAGAGTCATTTTGACATTGTTACAAACCTCGGACCAGTCACCTGTTACGATGTCTGAACCAGGGCCGGATTACGATCTTGTAAGCCCCTGGGCTACAGATACTGTGAGGCCCCCAGTGATAATTAACAAAAGCACGCAAATCGAATTTCGGATTCTTGATATCAGTTTATTCAACTTCTACAACATAATATCAACATTAGGCCCGTATAGATGGGTGCAAGTGTAACACAACAAAAAGAGAAGAGATATTGTGATGTTTTCAAAACTAAAATAAGTTTTTGAAATATTAAATTTACTTGACAAGGCTAAACAAAATTAAAATTCAAACATTTGCTTTGCATAATTTCTTGGAAACAAATTTCTCCAAAGCATCAGAAAATTTTTGAGAACATCATTTTCACTTGCCATGACAGCTAGTCTGTTAAGTCGTTCTTGTGTCATTGTTGACCTGAGTACATTCTTTATATGTTTCAGCCTGGAGAAACTTCTCTCTCCAGTCGCATTAGTTGTCATTAAACACAAGTAAATCCGTCGTGCTATTTCAACATTAGAGAATGAAGAAGTTAATCAATTTTTTTTAGCACAAGGGTGTAGATATCAGAAGCTTGCGGTGTTTCATGCTTGTCCCTGAATTCATCAAATTGCCCGACAAAGTTTTTAAAGTGAACAATTTCTGGCACAAATTCAGGTTCGATGTCATCTGAGTGTAAATCTGAAACTTGGCTGCCGTTGTTGAAATGTCTTCATCGTTCATTGTTGGAAATTCGACCAGGAAACCAAACGATGAATGAACATTTTGTATATGCTTCAATGCGATGACAAAGAGCTGAGCATAACTTATCTATGATGGGTTAGGTAGATATGTTTCCACCTTAAACTTCTGGCTTCCTCGCAAATCACCATCTTCAGCATTACCATCATCGATTTGTTTTCTTCTCCTATGCTCTCGTTTTTGTTCGTCGTGGTATTCCGTATTTTCTACTTTGTTTTTTTTGCATTATTTTCAAACACTTCAAACTGATTCCGCAGTGACATAATAATGGGCAAGAAAAAAATTCCAGTATATTATATAGTATATTAATTGAGCCCTTTTTAAAGAGATAATTCAGCATACTTATACTTTCATTCTGCATTTACAAATGAAGTAACTTTTCACAGTAAATTAATTTCACTTAATCTCTCGAGGCCCTCAGCTAGCGGAGGCGGTGAGCTGCAGCCCACAAAGCCCATGCCTTGATCCGGCACCTGAACGGTTAGGCACTTTGCAATGCAACCATCAAGACAACATGTCTGTGCCGCATTCAAGGCACCAGGATGAGTTTTATGAGATCAAAGCAAACATAATTACAATAGTAATGACGAATCTGGTGGGAAAGGAATCTTACACATGCATTTTGTACTATAATCAGGGCGTCAAACACTGACTGTCTCTGGTTGTCACACCTGCTGATCATTTATAGTCTTACATACCCCCCCTCCCCCTTCCCCACCCCCTCACCCCAACCCACAACTTTCCAGCATGCACATGCTCATCCACTTATCCCCTCTTTGGCAAATTCTAAAAATTTAATCCCTGTTCACGTCACTCTCCTTTGTCCCTCTCATTGTACCTCTGCAAGTACCTCCTCATGTACATCGAATTACATTAACCCTTTCGACTCTGTTCTTCAATTCACACATGAGTCGAAATATATCATGTTTTTATTTTAAAAACAAAATTAACTGTTTACTTCCCTGTTGTGGAAAGATAAGGAGTTTTTGACTTTTCGGGGCTTCGTGCCGCTGTGCGTGCACCCCTATTGATCTGACCCTCCTTCTCAGACCACAGTGGAAGTTGCCTTGGGCTGTGAGCGTTCCCATCCGAACCCCTGGCTCGTGATGCGGGAAACCCAGGTTCAAATCCCGTATTATACCATATACACGTGTTTGTCCTCTGTCTCCTCGTGTATTTTTAATTCATGTAAATGTACATCTGATATGTACAAATATCTTTGTCCGAAACATTTATGTACAAGGTGCATAAAGAGCCTTCAGATCAGTGTGTGTGTGTGTGTGTGTGTGTGTGTGTGTGTGTGTGTGTGTGTGTGTGTGTGTGTGTGTGTGTGTGTGTGTGTGTGTGTGTGTGTGTGTGTGTGTGTGTGTGTGTACGTACATTGATTCACCAGTAAAATTAATAAGTTAACTTTCCAATGAATTAAAAGTGGACAATCTATCCTCTAATAAGGTAATTTGCTTGTTCAAGCAGAACGAGCATGTTGAGACCAACTTGCAGACCCGCGAGTTCTCCTAATCGTTGTGAAGTTTCCTTCTCCTGCAGAATATTACAAAACCTTGGAGACGCAAAAGTGAAGGCTTCACAGAATTTGGGACGTCTGACTGTAAGATAGCGATCTGATGCGGTTCGCGTGGGAAAGACCCGACGTTTGATAAGTCTGCCACGAACTTTTCCATTTAGGAAAGCGCTGGTGGAGCCATGGCGTGGGTCGTGCCTCTCGTCGATTACGTGGATAGGATTTGGTGAAGACGACCACAAGGGAGATATTAGTCAATACCTTCTGTTAGGGGAAGACTCATAACCCAAAAATCTCTCTCTCCAAGCACAATGTTTTGAGAGACTGATTCGGGAGCCCGTTGGTCCATTGGACCAATTTTTAAATGGTCTTCATGGCCTTTGGCATTTTTTATTTTTATTTTTGCTGGTCTGAACAAAAACAATAGGTTTCCCACCCTGAAAGCCTTGGAACCATATTATTAATAATAATAATAATAATGATGATTGGAGGTCTTGGTGGTCTTAAGGGTCTTGGGGTCTTAAATGGTCTTTAAAGTTCGAAGGGGTCTTAGCAGTGTAAAGGATCAAAAGGTACATTCCAATAGTATGTAATTAATTAATAGACATAATTGATAGACACAAAAAGCATGACACACACACACACACACACACACACACACACACACACACACACACACACACACACACAGACACACACACACACACACACACACACACACACACACACACACACACACACACACACACCTCATCCATTTACAGTCGATGGACAAAACAAGAAGCTTAATGTGACGTATAAACTCGAACCTGTTTATGACACCTTCCACTCATTGAACGGAATGGGTCGATGAAGCACACCATTCCCATCATTGTGATTCATTGAAATGCATGAGTGCTCAAGGAGGGGGACAAGACCACTCAGTGGTATCGTGGTTTGTTTTACAGTCTTGGTACCAGTTCAACCGAGCGAACTACATTCGACTCATCGTTTTGATCCTTCAGAAAGGACGTTAAGCCGGCTGTCCCGCATTCCTGTGCGAGCTTGTGGACATAACAAAATACCACACAGTACCTTCAAATAAGCAATAGCACCATTGCAGACTCTATAAGAAAGGAAAAAAAAAATCTGAGTGGTTTGGACTCTTGCACTCTTGTACTACGTTCTAGATGCCCCTTCCCCGGATAACCTCGGATAACCCCGGATAACCTTTTCCCTTCTTTCCCCACTCTTCTCCTACATTGGCCCCTGCTCCTGTCACTTTCTCGTCCATAATTATTTCCCTGCTTTTTCTCAATTTATTTCCTCATTTTCAGCACATACTCCGTGCGTACGTAATAAACAGATGGCTCCTTTGACCTTATTAATTGGCACCAACACTTACAGATAAAGTCTGGACTCATCAATGAATCGTCATCCAGATACCGCACAACATTTTCGCCCTTTTTGTAAAAGAAACTTTGCGTGTTCATGATCTACGTCTTGGCGACCAAGGTATTTTCGATTCTGAAAGTCAACTTTCAAGGGAACTCCCAAGCCAATGGGAACACTTCTGTCAAATGCCACCAAAAACACACCACCTGATGGGCAGAAACAAATCAGATGCAAAGAGAATGGCAGTCTACAAGTCACTTGATGTGCAAGAGTAGACCTAAGCTTGGGTTGAGGACTTTCTTCCTCTTGAGTATGGAAGCTTTAGCAGCCAGGCAGATATCATTTTGTTGGAGTGCGACTATGCCGCTGACGCAGTGCCCCTATACCAGTACACTGGTACTCATTTCACCAACCTCAGAAGGATGACAGGCTGAGTCAACCCCATCTGTTGTTAATTCAGTGGCCAACGGGGCTTGAACTCAGGACCTTAAGATCCCAACCAGCCACCAGAACCAGTAAGCCAACACCATGCTTGGGTTGAGGATCAACGTGCAAGGCAAGCTGCCTCGAGGGCAGCATGTTGGACACCCTGAGAAGGTGAAGCATTTCGACACAAGTCCAAGAACATTTTGCAATACCGAAGATTGGTCATCAGGGGCGCATCCGGAGGATGGGGGTGGGCACACCCGGCACTCGCCTTCCGTAAACCCCTCGGGGGTGCACCGAACGCGCGGCCTCCCTAAAACCGTCCCCTCCCGTCAGAAGCCATCGTTTTTTTTAGCTCGCCTGTTTGAAGAACAGAGAGCTATAGCAATACCCCCGGCGTGATAGTCAGCGTGAGCGTGAGCGTGAAAATGTTAAAATTTTTGGTGCAAGTTATTTTTTCCTTTCTAATGTTTTTATCTACCACACTTTTTTATACGCCCGATATATATATATATATATATATATATATATATATATATATATATATATATATATATATATATATATATATATATATATATCGGGGCGTATTATGTGATACCGTCCGTCCGTCCGTTCCTGTCCGCACTCTAACTCCCAAAGTTTTCACTTTCACGTTTCATATTTGGTACTGTGACGTCCACGGGACTTAAACAGTCCCGCCAATGGAGAATGAGCCGAAACGATGGAGGCGGTTTATTTTTTTATAACCCAAAGGTGGCGGTTCTAATCGCTCCACCGCAAACGGGACGAGGAAGGTGGCACGAGTCGCTTTTCACTGAGTTGATAACGTTTATTCCTCTAACCAGAAATAACAAGACTCGACAAGAAGAGGGATCCGGGGCGATTCGACGGGATGGTGTGGGATCGGGCGTGGGGAAAACACAGACAATTCCAATGAATATACAAATCTCAAACCCTCTAAGGCGCCAGGTACACACACACACACACACACACACACACACACACACACACACACACACACACACACACACACACACACACACACACACACACACACACACACTCACACAACGTAGCTATTTCTGGTGGTCAGGCTGGACCGTGGTGTGGACGCAACAGTCCCTGGATTGGCGTCGGACGAGCTGGCCTTGCTCTCGTCAGGGGGGGCAGGAGAAACCGTGGCGCTGTCGACCTCCTGGTCTCGGCCCAAGTCCGCTCACAGCCGCCAGGGAACCAGCTCCGGCGCCAAACCGCGAGCAGGAGAGGGAGGCAGGTCCACCAGCCGTTCGACCCCGTACTCCGAGCCAGCAGAACCCCAGAGCCAACCAAGGTGAGGCACGAGGCTCAGCAAGGCTACAAGACACGATGAAACCAGGGCCGAATCAGCGCAACAACAAGCACGCTCCCAGCACAACAACCTCCACCCCCCCAAAAAAACGGTCTTTCTGTCCCGATCTTCTTCCTCTTCCTTTTCGACCCCGAACAGAACCTTTTTATGCTCCCCTCCTCATCACTTCCAATCGAGCCGTTTATTGGCCCTCCGCCGTCGCCTTCCGCCAATCGTGATCACGGGGCGGAGCCATCCGCAGCACTGTCCTGTGACGTCACGGCAAGCCTCCAGAGAATACTCAAAGGGGTTTACACAGACACACTTACCCTATCCCGTGTCCCTATCTAATTACGTGACAATTATCATTTCCCCCTTGAAGAAATGGACATTTACTAGACAACTTATCACCACTGAATTGCTACTTATTACATCGAGATCCTGGTAAACTCGAACAGCATGGCATACCTAATTAAACATCCTAATTACCCTTTGAATGCATACCCCCCCCTCAAACGTAACACTGCCCCCTCCTCTGGTACCGCAGCTCCTGCAAGGTATATCACAGGCGCTACCGTACCAGCCTTAACACTTACTGACTCACACCTAATTAACCTAACGAAATAAAGTAGGAGGGGCAATGGGCAGCGAGTCACAGCTAACTTACCTATCCTGCTTAATGTACTACCCCTTTATGGCCTTATCCTCGCCTAAACAATCATTCATTCTATTTATTTTTTTTATTTTTTTATTTTATCACATGAGAGCACTGAGCGAAGTTGCACTCCATCCTTTGGATCATCGCTCTTGCCCAACACTCTTCCAGTGATCTGGGGAGGGGAAACAAAAGGTTCCACAAAAACACAACACTTATACTTTACATTCCTACTCTAAGCCTTAACGACACTATTCATGGGATATTTACACTTGACCCGGTCCCCCAGTGGATGCGAATAGACCCAGCGTTACCTGGGGAGCCAATTTTCAAATTTGCTTGCCCCAAAATTATGCGGACATCATGCCCTTGCTGCACATGTCAAGTTGTGCGGGATCGAGTGGGACTCATACATCTTCACAACACTCACACCATGGTCATCATCACATTTCTAGGTCATGGTCCTCATTTTAATCATGCAGGCTGAATCCCGTCGTGGCCGTGGGGTGGGTTACCACAAGATGATGGGGGCATCTCAGGTGCAACCATGTCCACAGGTAAGCTTTAGTCCAACCCAGACGTTTCTCCGCCCCGCTCCCTTTGATTCCCACCCCCCTGGTTGCCATCAGCTCTCATCCCGTACAACACACTGGAAGGGGTCTCACTGGCTCCTCTAGCCTTCTTGGGTCGCCAAGGTCCTACCCGCCTTGGTCGCCCAACCAGACCCTCTCCCAGTTGCCTCCAGACACTGTCACCATTAGCCACCAGGTGGTGAATCTCCTTGAAGGGGGTCGCAATTCCCGCTCACCGTGAGCTTCAGCAATCCCTGCGGACAAGCACATCATCCCCACCCACAAAACCCACATGACTCCCCCACCCCATCGGCGTTACATGTGACACCTGCATTTCTAACATTTCACCGACCATGACCTTCCCTGTTACCACACCATGTCCAATAAAAAATCAACGTGTGCACCATACATTTCACTTCTTCACTTGAAACAACTCACACAGCACTTCTCCTCACCCGATCCACGCACCAGCCATTGGACAGCCACTCGTGCCCGCTTGGTTACCAATTACCCATTGTCCCTATTGTCACTCTAAAACCGAGCAGAACTTACAAACACATGCCAATTTTCCCACAATTCACTATTTTTCACCAAAGGAGGCACTTCGCCACAATGTCAGCAGCCGAGCATGGCCCTATAGGCTCAGCCCGATCTAGTCTCCCCGACCCCCGACAGTGATCTCCGGACCCGACCTATGAAAGGGCATCTCGGATAGACCTGGCGGTTCAGCAGGAGGATTCACCCTCTCCGAGTCTAAAAGTCTATTGGAGGGTCCCTCCATCGCCGGGTACCGGCAATATCGTTGCATGTGTCCTCTTCGCCCGCACTGGAAACAACTCCCCATAAAAGGCCCCCGTGAGTATCGGTGAAATGTCTCTTCCGGTTCCGGACCCCCTCGGCCATAATCGAATTGCTCTATTGGCTGGGCTGGACCCCGCCGCTTTGGCGCACTAACTACCGGATTACCCTTTATCAAACTTGACAGTTTCTGGCAAATTTCCTGAAACATTTGGGTAATGCCAATTTCTCCCAGCCCCCCTCCCTGATCCTGGATCTCCACCTGTCGGATCATCACCGATGGCCTCTCTGGAACCCGACCCGGCCGACTCCACGAGGCCAGCCTGGCCGCGCACTCGGCCGCTCGGTGAACGGTGGGTGGATCCTGTAACTCCACTAGCGCTCGGACCTCAGGGTCAGGAAGAGCAGCTAAAAATTTCTCGAGTGCCAGTCTGTCCCATGCCTCCACTGTAAGGTCCCGATACGCGATCCTGACTGATTGGTAAATGTCCTGTGCCAGCTCCTGCACTGTCTCACCCGGCTTTAATCTGCGGTGCTGGAGCTGGGCCCGCCCGCACCAGATCACAGTTCGCTGCAAACCCAAACCGACGGCTCAACACCTCGCAAATGTGGGAGCTGGTCAACATCCCCTCCGCGATCACGTTTAACACATCTGTGGCTGGTCCCCGCAACGTTGCCACCAAATTCCCTGTACGTTCCCGCTCATTCCACCCGTTTAGTCGGGAAATACACTCAAATTGCGTCAGAAAAGCTTCAAGGCTCCCTGACCAGTCAAAATTTACCAGCGGGATCACTTTTACGGTGGCCCGCTTCTCAGTTTCTCCCTTGTCCGAATCCAGCCCAGGGATCAAACACCCTTGTGGCTGCGTATCCAATTTCGGAGCCCACTGTGGCCAAAGATGTTTTGTAGTGAGGGTCTCATGGGTCAATTTTGCTTCCTGTTCCAAACGTTGAATGGACCGATTCAACTCTTCCCGCAGGATCTTCTGGGCCTGCACAACCTCCTCCAAGGCTCCGTCGCGAGTTTGTAGCTGCTCCTCAACCAACCCGGACACTCTACTTACAAAAGACGGCTCTACCAGGCCTTTATCCAAGACTTCATCTTGGCTCATAATTTTATCTTGTTCGTCCAAACGAGCCTCCAATCCTTTTACCTCCTCCGCCAAATTCATCCCTTGCTTCCTCAGCTCTCCCCACTCTTCTATTTGTAGCTGCATACGAGCATCCACACAGGCACGATGACGTTCCAGGTTTTCATCCACTTTATCAACCCGAATGTTCGTTGCATCAATTCTATCTACCAATTTTTTTGTATATTTTCCCCCTCCAATGTAATTTCTACCTTTGTTTCCTCCAATCTATCCTCGAATTTACTTTGTATTTCTCCCAATTTAACATCCACACACTCCTGCATCTCAGTTTTCATTTTCTCCATCTTTTCCCCCAATTCATCCCTCATTAAATCAATCCGTGCACCCAACTGTTGCCCCATTACCCCCAATTGATCTGTCATTTTTGCCCACTGTGCCGTCATGTCTGCCCTCTGTGTCACGAATTGATTTTCCATTTGTGCCGTCATTTCTGCCATTTGTGCCCCCTGTGCCATCATTTTTGCCCCCTGTGCTGTAATTGCACTCATTAAACGTTCCAACATTGTCCAGATCGTCATGGTGCCGGTTTCCGGCGCTGCCGGCTCCGTTACGGGCGATGGAGCACGGTCCACGCTCGGAATGGGGGAGGTTCCAACCCTACCCCCATCTCTCCTTTCTTCCCCCGACTCGCTGCCAGACACGTGGCCTTCCTCCTCAAACATCCGCACATCCGCCATGGTGCAGAAGTCCCGTTTGCCGCCAATTAATTTTAATTTGAAAAATCCCGCCAAAATTTTCCCGCGCTCGCGCGCTTTTCTGCAGTAATTTTATATTCCAATTCGTGGCGAGATTTTAATCTTGGTATATTCTCCCGATACCAAATATAATTTAGAGGGGTTCGAACATCCCACTTCTGACACCAATGTGACGTCCACGGGACTTAAACAGTCCCGCCAACGTAGAATGAGCCGAAACGATGGAGGCGGTTTATTTTTTATAACCCAAAGGTGGCGGTTCTAATCGCTCCACCGCAAACGGAACGAGGAAGGTGGGACTAGTCGCTTTTCACTGAGTTGATAACATTTATTCCTCTCACCAGAAATAACAAGACTCGGCAAGAAGAGGGATCCGGGGCGATTCGACGGGATGGTGTGGGATCGGGCGTGGGGAAAACACAGACAATTCCAATGAATATACAAATCTCAAACCCTCTAAGGCGCCAGGTACACACACACACACACACACACACACACACACACACACACACACACACACACACACACACACACACACACACACACACACACACACACACACACACACACACACACACACACACACACACACACACACACACACACACACCGTAGCTATTCCTGGTGGTCAGGCTGGACCGTGGTGTGGATGCAACAGTCCCTGGATTGGCGTCGGACGAGCTGGCCTTGCTCTCGTCAGGGGGGGGGCAGGAGAAACCGTGGTGCTGTCGACCTCCTGGTCTCGGCCCAAGTCCGCTCACAGCCGCCAGGGAACCAGCTCCGGCGCCAAACCGCGAGCAGGAGAGGGAGGCAGGTCCGCCCGCCCCCGTACTCCGAGCCAGCAGAACCCCAGAGCTACCAAGGTGAGGCACGAGGCTCAGCAAGGCTACAAGACACGATGAAACCAGGGCCGAATCAGCGCAACAACAAGCACGCTCCCAGCACAACAACCTCCACCCAAAAAAAAAAAAAAAACGGTCTTTCTGTCCCGATCTTCTTCCTCTTCCTTTTCGACCCTGAACAGAACCTTTTTATGCTCCCCTCCTCGTCACTTCCAATCGAGCCGTTTATTGGCCCTCCACCGTTGCCTTCCGCCAATCGTGATCACGGGGCGGAGCCATCCGCAGCACTGTCCTGTGACGTCACGGCAAGCCTCCAGAGAATACTAAAAAGGGTTTACACAGACACACTTACCCTATCCCGTATCCCTATCTAATTACGTGACAATTATCATTTCCCCCTTGAAGAAATGGACATTTACTAGACAACTTATCACCACTGAATTGCTACTTATTACATCGAGATCCTGGTACACTCGAACAGCATGGCATACCTAATTAAACATCCTAATTACCCTTTGAATGCATACCCCCCCCCTCAAACGTAACAGTACATAGGTGCTGACTGTGGAGACGGAGTGTCGCGACATACGTTCGTCATCTAAAATGGTTGCCATGGCAACCAGGATGCTGTGTTCCATCCGTTCCTGTCCGCATTCTAACTCCCAAAGTTTTCAACTTTCACATTTCATATTTGGTACATAGGTACAGACTGTGGAGACGGTGTGTTGCGACATACGTTCGTCATCTAAAGTCGTTGCCATGGCAACCAGGATGCTGTTTTCCATCCGTTCCTGTCCACACTCTAACTCCCAAACTTTTCAACTTTCACGTTTCATATTTGGGACATAGGTACAGACTGTGGAGACGGTGTGTCATGACATACGTTCGTCATCTAAAGTGGTTGCCATGGCAACCAGGATGCTGTTTTCCATCCGTTCCTGTCTGCACTCTAACTCCCAAAGTTTTCAACTTTCACGTTTCATATCTGGTATATCGGTACAGACTGTGGAGACGGCATGTCGCGACATACGTTAGTCATCTAAAGTGGTTGTCATGGCAACCAGGATGGTGTTTTCTACGTAGTAGCACAATTCTGTATATGCCTTCTTGTTCGGGCGTATATTGTGCTCACTTGCGCTCTTGTTACTGATTACAATATACAAATACATATATTGCTTTAAAATTATTTCGATCAAACTTCACTGCAATGCTTTATAAAAAAAATATTAATTATTAGACGAGTCTTTTAAAAACAATAAATGTATAAACAGGCGAGCATTGGGTGGCTTTGACACCAATTCTGGTTTACCTCCACCACCGAAGCTAAAGGTGGGGCTGTGTTTTCAAGCCTCTTTGTCTGTTTGTTTGTTACTTGCAAAATCGAAGATTTATCAAGTACGTATATTGCTTCGTTGATTTTGTTATTCTCTGTCTGTCTGTCTGTCTGTCTGTTTATCGTCTACAGGTCACAATTCCAAACCGATCATCATGAAACTTTACCAAGCTGTTGAGGTAGTCTCAACTGAGAAGCCTATGGATTTTGAGGTCAAAGGTCAAAGGTCAACTCAAGGTCAAAGTTCTAAAATCATCAATTTTCAACTGAAAAATCGTCAATTTTCATCAGATTAACCTGAACATTAAAAAGCAATTGCAAAGTGCGTCACTGAATTTGGAAACCATTTTTTGAGGTCAAAAGGTCAAACATCAACTCAAGGTCAAACTTCTAAAATTATCAATTTTCAACTGAAAAATCATCAATTTTAATCTGATTAACCTGAGCATTAAACAGCAATTGCAAAGTACATTACTGAATTCGGAAACCAACTGTTTTTGAGATCAAAAGGTCAGAGGTCAACTCAAGGCCAAACTTCTAAAATCATCAATTTCCATCTGAAAAATCATCAATTTTCATCTGATTAACCTGGAGCCTGGTGTTGGCTTCGTGGTTAGGGTGGCGGCTTGGGATCCTAGGGTCCTGAGTTCAAGCCCCGTTGGCCGCTGAATTAATATACACTAGAAGGTTGACTTGGCCTGTCATCCTTCCGAGGTCGGCAAAATGAGTACCAGTGTACTGGTAAGGGGGACACTGCATCAGCGGCATTGCCACATCCCAACCAATGATGCAACCAGCAGCCACAGGCTGCACTCGATAGAGAGATCTGATTAACCTGAAAATTAAGCAGCAATTGCGTTGTCCATCACTGAATTGGGAAACCAACTATATTTGAAGTCAAAAGGTCAACTCAAGGTCAAAGTTCTAAAATCATCAACTTTCAACTGAAAAATCGTCAATTTTCATCTGAGTAACCTGAACATTAAACAGCAATTGCAAAGTGCATCACTGAATTTGGAAACCATTTTTGAGGTCAAAAGGTCAAACTTCTAAAATTATCAATTTTCAACTGAAAAATCGTCAGTTTTAATCTGATTAACCTGAGCATTAAACAGCAATTGCAAAGTACATTAATGAATTCAGAAACCAACTGTTTTTGAGATCAAAAGGTCAGAGGTCAACTCAAGGCCAAACTTCTAAAGTCATCAATTTCCATCTGAAAAATCATCAATTTTCATCTGATTAACCTGAAATTTCAGCAGCAATTGCGTTGTCCATCACTGAATTGGGAAACCAACTTTATTTGAGGTCAAAAGGTCAAAGGTCAATTTAAGGTCAAACTTCTCAAATCATCAATTTCAATCTGAAAAATAATCAATTTTCATCCAATTGACTTGAGCTTTGATTAAGATTGTCAATTTTAATCTTAATGAATGGGACAATTTGATGTATCCATGGCAACCTTTGGAGAGGGGGTGAATTTTGCATGTATCGTATTCTTCACGCTGTCTTTTTCTTGTTTGACTATTTGTCTGTCTGTGTGCAAGATATCTCAAAAAGTTGTGGACGGATCCAGATGAAATTTGGTGGGCAGGTTGGGTGTGCGACAAGGATGAACTAGATTTTGGTGAAGATCCGGATACGACTACTGGAATTTTTCAAAGCGATTCTTCACCATTGAGAGATAGGGCCAAAAACGATATATAGCACGATATCTCAAAAACGTTGTGGACGGATTCGGACGAAACTTGGTGGGCATGTTGAGTTTGTGTCAAGGACGAATTGATTCGATTTTGGTGAAGATCTGAATCCAGATCTGGGTACGAGAATTATTTAATTTTCAAAGTGATTGTTCACCATTGAGAGATAGAGTCAAAAACGATATAGTGCTGTAGAGCATGATATTTCAAAAATGTTTTGGGCCCGATACGTTCTCGTGGATCAGGCATTACGTGGCGGAGGTATGCGCTCTACCGAGTGCCCTTCTAGTTTCACATGTAATGAGGTGTATATAACTGAAGGTGTGGTCTCTAAATGTGGGAAAGGAAACCATCTCATGGAGTGAATTTTTCTAACAATTTCCACTGTAAAGACTAAATATAGAAGGTAGCAAGCCTACCTAACATTGCATAGTGCTTCAAACATTTTAAATGTAAAATCTGCAATGATTACATTGAAGAAAATGCTTCAAGTGTTTAATTTTGTTTAAGTTTTTGGCAAATGGAGAGGATTAAGAGAGGTTATGGATATCAATTCAGTATCGTTTCTGTTAGTCATTTGAACTTACCGATTGAACAACAACGACAACAGAAGCAGAACGATGTAGTTCTTCAAAAAGGTCGACAATTCAAAGGAGTATTCACAAGTTTGTTTTTCACAAAAAAGACAGAAATTAAAGGACTATGATATGGATGCAGAAAAAGGTAATAAATAGTTAAACTGTTACAATTTGATAATGAAACTACACCAACTGGTGAAGCCTTCTCAGTGTGTTGTAATTTAGTTATGATTAATACGAGTGATGTCATGTTGTTGGTAATATTATCTTTTGGTGTTTTGGTCCTTTTTATGCATCATGATTGTGAACTATCCATTGAAGAAAGAGAGCACACTGGGTGTTCCAACGTCATCGAACTATTGCTTAGTACACAATGTACATGAGATCCCCAGTTCTTATGCCATACAATGACCGTTTAATTATTTTAAAAAAAAAACCAATCAAAACCAATCAAAATCTGTTCATGAATTTTGTAAACATTCTGAAATAATAAACAATTAAATAACCGACCTCTGTTCGGCAAAATTATATTTTTCAAGGCAATGTTAATTTTTGCGCCCCTTCTACCCTCTCCCCCCTCCTCCCTTCGTAACCGAAAATCCTGGATCCACCCCTGGTAATTCAAACAAAACTTTAACGCCAACTTTCCCCAATTTGTCATGCAGGAAATGTTTCATTACATATTATATTGAATATAATTATATTATATTGACTCCCTGGGAAGTCAGATACTTCAGATTATATATATATATATATATATATATATATATATATATATATATATATATATATATATATATATATATATATATATATATATATATATATATATATATATATATATATATATATATATATATATATATATATATATATATATATATATATATTAGCCTGGTGCTGGTGCAGTGGTTAGGGCAGCGGCTTGGGATCCAAAAGGTCCTGAGTTCAAGCCCTGTTGAGCCACTGAATTAATACACCAGGGGGTTGACTCAGCCTGTCATCCTTCCGAGGTGGGCGAAATGAGTACCAGTGTACTGGGCCGGTGTATACCCCGGTTAAAATAGGTGTACAAATCCCTGTATCATAAGAGGCGACCAGGGTTGCGTCAGGAAGGGCATCCGGCGTAAAACATGTGCCAAATTTCCATGCGGATCATACGGATTGATCCGCTGTGGCGACCCCGAATGGGAGCAGCCGAAAGAAGAAGAAGATATATATATATATATATATATATATATATATATATATATATATATATATATATATATAATTTATTCCCAAATTTATTATTTTATTCTTAAATATTTTTTTTATTTATTCATATATATATATATATATTTACAGTATATTACTATCAGAGGAACCTGCACCTTGTGTGGAGGGAATTTAGTTGATATAATAATAATGATTTGTAATACCGACTGCTTCTCACCTGGTGACGCTATACGATACACATTTACATAGAGAGAGTTAAGGTCTTTCCCCCAACCTGAACTCCCTACCCTGTAGTTTTGAAAATGCTTTCTTTCCTCTCCATTTTCCAAGAGCATTCCAACGGTATTCAATATGATGGGGTTTATACCGGTGTGGCCGATCCTATCAATGGACAGACAAACAATACAACTGTTATTTATATATACTAGTGTGTGCCAGTCGGTGCAAACAACAAAAAAACAACAACTTTCAAATCGCGAGCCAGAAACAACAACCACACAGGCCGTTCCTTCGCTATCACGTGCCCGTATGTGCGTGGTCGTACGCGCAAAAAAAAAACAACTAAACTTTCAAACCACGAGCCAGAAACAACAACCACACAGGCCGTTCCGTCGCTCTTCCTACAACCACACTTCCACACACAGAGTTAATTAATTTCCAAATTAAAATCAAGTTTACCTCCCTGTCTTTGCTTGTCATGACATTCGCTGCCATGTAACCGGCACGGCCCGTGACGTCATCGTCGGCCGGCCGCGCACCGGCCCACGCAGCAACGTGTCCTGTCATTGGTTGGTAAATAAATGGCCATAACTTGGGAAGCACTGGTCCGATTAATATCGAACCTTGAAAAGGCACATACTCGGGTCCCCAGCAATATACCTGGCAAGTTTCAATTAGATCGGACCAGCGGTTGTCGAGAAACAGCGGTCACACACACACACACACACACACACACACACACACACACACACACACACACACACACACACACACACACACACACACACACACACACACACACACACACACACACACACACACACACACACATTGCTGGAATTATAGATAGATATATGTATATGAGATATCGTGCTGCTGCCACGACCTTTCCCCACATTCCATGCATGAACCACTATGTGAGTGAAAGCTGAAAGACCCTCCCTTAGTAATAGTGTATATCCGTGATAAGTCTCCTCTTCTCTTTAACTGTGGACCCTGGTCATGTCGTTGTCCATTCTGCTGAAAAACTCTTAATGATCTCGTATTTCATTTCATCTTGAAGGAGCCATTGTTTGGCGTTGGGAGTTCTATCAGTTTATAACTCGGGGGGGGGATTCAAACCTGGTGAATTGCTCGGTACGACGAACCATCGAACATACAGAGGGCCCACACATCACGGGGGAATCACCTCCATGGAGAAACAGTACAAATGAGCCGTGGACGTGGACGGGAGTGGGTGCAGCGGCCCCTGCCGACGGAATACCTGTTGTTGGAGCGTTTGTGTGTTTGAGAACAAGGCGTGGAGGGTCACGTGGTGCGGAGCGGGGTCACGTGGTGCGGAGCGGGGTCACGTGGTGCGGAGCAGGGCACACAGGGAAAACGGAGTCGAGGCGGCGATTCAATCTGCGGACGAGGATTTGTTTCACAATGGTAGGGTTTCCATTTGGTCTGGCACGGCTCGGCACGGCTCGGCATGCGAGACGCCCTATTTACACGGATTTGTTACTTACCGTGCATGAAGCCATGAATACCGATCGAATTACCATTCCGATGTTATTTTCCATTGTGTTCCGCTGTGACGAGAACACGAACTCGCTCGCTCGAGGACCCTTCGCGGGGTCTTGAGGTCCGTGTGGCGGCGCAGGGTCGTTACATCAAAAATCATTACGTTGTTGATTCATGGCGGTTTTCCTCCGTTGCAAACAACGGTTTCGCCCTCCTTGTTGTACTAACGGATCTCTCCTTCCGTGTGCAGGGCGATAACCTAGTTGTGTGTGACATTGACGAGGATGTGATCACGAAGATCAATAAGTTACGATTTCGTAAAGAAACGACCAATGCCGCACTTGTCAGTAAGTCTGAAACACTCTCACTCTGATGTTTTGTTTCCCTATGGAAAACCTGAAGGCCCATTACATGTTGCTGGGGCAGTGTCACGCAAGGGACTGACGCAGCTCAGATGCACTTTACTGGGTGGGGCTGCTTGTCGTGGGTGGGGTCGGTGCTGGGGTCATGGTCAGTGCCGTGCGCCGCAGGGTCAGTGCCGGGGTCATGGTGTCGTACGCCATGGGGTCAGTGCCAGGGTCATGGTCGGTGCCGTGCGCCACGGGGTCATGGTCGGTGCCAGGGTCATGGTCGGTGCCATGGGGTCGGTGCCGGGGTCATGGTCGGTGCCAGGGTCATGGTCGGTGCCATGGGGTCGGTGCTGGGGTCATGGTCGGTGCCGTGCGCCACGGAGTCAGTGCCGGGGTCATGGTGTCGTACGCCATGGGGTCGGTGCCAGGGTCATGGTCGGTGCCATGGGGTCGGTGCTGCGGTCATGGTCGGTGCCGTGCGCCACGGGGTCCGTGCCAGGGTCATGGTGCCGTGGGGTCATGCCGGGGTCATCGTCATCGTCATTGCCTTGCGCCGTGGGGTCTGTGTCGGGGTCATGGTCGGTGCCTCATGCTGCGGGGTTGGTGTCGGGGTCATGGTTGGTGCCACACGCTGCGGGGTTGGTGCAGGGGTCATGGTCAGTGCCGCACGCTGCGGGGTTTTTGCCGCTCAATCTGCAGCTGTCCTGCAGGTGTACTGATACAGCAGGATGAAATTTTGGTCCCAATTTTATATATTTATTTTTAAAATGCTAAGAAATTCAATCTTTTGAACATGGAGCTGGAAACATTGACTTGATTCCTTTTTGGTGTATTTATTCATTCTGCAGCATTACTGCATAAACAGTCGTTGTTTCTGGACAGGTTTGATTTGTGAGTAAAATATTATGATTTTAAATTGCTGATCGTAGGGCTTGCCATTTACAGACATATTAATAATACACTAGTACGGGCCTGTAATAATAATAATAATAATAATAAAAATTAATAAATAAATATTCAAACCGCGAGCAACAAACAACAACCACACAGGCCGTTTCTTCACTCCCGCGTGCCCGTACGTGCGTGGCCTGGAAGTTGGCATAATATTCGCAATTTAGTTTTAATGCCCAAATATTCAATTAGAGCCAACTTATTTTGCCTTTTCGCAATGTCATCACAAGGAAAAACAAAAAGAGAAGAGAAGAGAGAGAAAAAAAATTACTTCCTGGTTCGAAGCACACCAGCACTCTGATGTTACCGAAATTTATGCACCGTCTCATATGAAAACGATCATAACTTGGGGCATTGTGTTTATCTATAAATGCGCATAAGAAATCAAGAAATTATTAGAATACACGGTCATCACTATCCGGAAGCCCGTACGTTGTAACCCGAAATGAGGAATGCGACTGAGCTTCCCTTCCCCATCGGCTACACCCACGCAATAACGTGTCTTGTCATTGGTTGGTAAATAAATGGCCATAACTTGGGAACCACTTGTCCGATTAATATCAAACCCTGAAAAGGCACATCCTCAGGGCCCCAGCAATATACCTGGCAAGTTTCAATTAGATCGGACCAGTGGTTGTCGAGAAACAGCGGACGCACACACACACACACACACACACACACACACACACACACACACACACACACACACACACACACACACACACACACACACACACACACACACACACACACACATTTTTCTGAAATTATGATGTTACCTTCTTATCTGACCCAGAAAGGCATGAATTGAATTGCCAAGTGTAGTTCATATGAAAACTGCGAAAACATAATGTTCATATAAAAATCATGCCAACCTCATTACCTCTGCCACCGAAGGTGGACAGAGCTTATGTTTTCAACCGTCTTTGTTTGTCTGTGAGCAGGATGTCTCAAAAAGTTGTGGATGGATTCGGACGAAATTTGGTGCACAAGTTGGGTGTGTGACGAGGACTATTCGATTCGATTTTGGTGAATATCCGGAAACGAGAATTTTTTAATTTTTCAAATGCTTCTTCACCATTGAGAGTTGGGTCCAAAACCGATATGTAGCACGATATTTCAAAAAGTTGTGGATGAGGTTGTTGGGTGACGAGAACAAGCCGATTCGATTTTGGTTGAGGTCTGCATCCAGATCTGACTTATCAATGTGTTACAAAAGTTAAACTGTTCACCCCGGTGGAGGCATGCGCTCTTGTTGTTAATGTGCTGATTTGGGGTCAAAGGCAGTTCTAGAAATGAAGTTCATTTTGAATGTTAGTTTTTTTCTTAAATTGTACAACTTTCGAAACCACTTCCCACCATTTTTAATCTTTAATGTGTATTGAAGTTTCATTATCTCCTGCTCGGAACATTTAAATGGTTGCATAGTCATAGTCGGTGCCGCTCGCCCCGGAGTCGGTTTTAGGGTTAGGGTTAGTTGGTGTCGCGCGCCGTGGGGTTGGTGTTGGGGTCATGGTCGGTGCCATCCACCTTATGTTTTCATATCCACCTTATGATTTCATGTCCACCTCTGTCCACCTTATGTTTTCATCCCTGTCTGTCTCTGTCTGTCTGTGAGCAGGATATCTCAAAACGTTGTGGATGAATTCAGACGAAATTTGGTGGACAAATTGGGTGTGTGACCATGATGAATGGATTCGATTTTGATGAAGATCCGATACTTATTTAATTTCTAAAAGTGATTCTTCACCATTGAGAGATGAGGCCAAAACGATGTAGTACTGTATAGCACGATATTTCAAAAATGTATTTGGCCCGATATGTTCTCATGGATCAGGCAAAACGTGGTGGAGGTATGCGCTCTACTGAGTGCCCTACTTGTTTCTCTCTTTCTTTATCTATCTCTCTAAGGAGACGTGAATTGTTGCAGAAAATTTTCGGTAAGGCTCACTTGGCTGCGGCTGGATGGGTTTGAGGGTTGTGGAGTAGCGGCTGAAACCCGAAGCCTATCCAGTTTCCTCCTGATGACTCCATCTTTACTCTTTACTTATTTGAGTTCCTTCTGATGACTCCAATGTAGTATGTGGTCTTTCGTTTGATCATCTGCCAGTACTTATTGTTGTTAACAATCCCACGGTGATGTTTGAAAAGATAGTCGGCCATTATAGTGCTACGGCTGTGGAAATTCGCAGAACACCATAAAGGTCCTTAGTTCAGTTATTCCGGTAAGTCTGTGTTCAGTTAGATTTCCCCACCATTGTTTAATGGGATTTATTCGTGTCACTGGGCTGTGATTCTTTGACATAGCTGTTTTTCTTTTCCTATCGTTATTTTGGACCAACGACAACCACACCTGCCTCACAACAACCACAACCACACCTGCCTCTCAACAACCACGCCATCCTCACCACTCCGCCAGCAACTGTCAACATCTCCACGAACACAAAAGGGGAACAACAACTCCCGCCCCGATTTCTCTGGTAAACATGAATGACGGTTGGGAAACAACAACTGATCCAGCCGATCTCTGTTTGGAATGTTCCCCCCCCCCCGCGCGCCGCGAAGGGAGGGACGGGGCTCCGGGGAAATAAAAGGGTGCACGGAGGCGCCGCTGAAGAGGTCAAGGGGCGGTCGGTCAGAGTGTCAGTGTCAATCGGCGGTTCGTGGTCTTCTGCCCGTCTGGGTCTTGGAGAAGCGGTCCGTAGAGCGACCCGCTCGTTGGAGCATGCAGTCGGTGGAGAGTCCGGGCGTCGCGGAGGGGACGCGGACTGGAGGCGTCGCTCTGCCAGCTGTGTCGCGCGGACCTGCACGTTCGTGCAAGGAACACCGGAGAGAGCTCACCCACCATCGCACCACGAGGGTGTAGGTAACCTGCAATGGTCCCGTGGGATTCGTTCCGTCTGCCAAGTCCCACGCCATAAAGGTCGACGGACACTGTCTGACTCCCCTGTCTGTGGGGGTAGTCTTTTATTTTCCTTGGGTTTTGCTTTGGAATGCATGTTGTGGCGCCGTGTCTAGCGAAGTAAAACTGTATAAGTGGCTGTACATAAATTGCTTATAGTCGGTTGTCGTGCTTTCGCTTTATTACTTCCATACCTGCATGATTGACTGCATATGTGCATGTGTAAATAAATGTGCTTGTGTGAATGTTACCTGTTCGTCGTGTCTTTTTTTCCCCCATTGGAACGCCGTATTGCATCTCGGAATATTAGTTGGGTTTTAAATACCCGTTAAATAGAATCAGGTCGGGCGATAATACCCGCTCAGTTATCACTGCAGAATGGAACGGACCGCTTGAGCAGTTCGTGTCCAAGACGACCTGCGCCGAGGTACGGTCTCCTGGTAGGCTACCCGCGCGGGTACTTAGGTATATCAAGATTCGGCGATTGACCCTATTCTGCGCGGGTAGAAAATTGGCTAGGCCGTGGTGGGGTTGAAGACCCACCCGTGACAGGGTTCCGGCGTTGTTCCGGAAGGTCACGACTGAATTGTCCGTCCGGTGGGCGAGCGGCTACTATTAGTGGGAAGCGGTCGTTCGCACGCCGGCGGGCGCGAATTCGTAACAGTATGCTGGTAGGCTGACTTTGGCCGAATTCTAAATTCTTGTTGAGTGGCAAAAGCACCCAGTTTATTCCTTGTCCAAATCGCTGCTTCAGTAGCACATACTTTCTTGGTTCCCAAAATGGCGTATGTTCTCTTTCCCTTCCTTCGCTCTCCTCACTCCAATCTTCTCCCAACCTACATTCCTTTCACTCCTTGCACCTCCCACACTTACTTTTCTTTCTTTCATTTCCTGCGCTGTCCTTCAACTCTTCCTTTTCTAAATTTCGTGGTGCTCACTTTTGTGCATCTATAATAAGTGTCAGTGTGTCTCCTCCATAACTCCAAAACCATGAAACTCAGCGGTACCAAACTTTGTATGCATGCTAAGGGACCTCCAAGATAGTCCATGAATGGAAACTATATGTTTGGGTTAATTTATACACACCTTTTGAAGATAATTTACAGTCTTATTTTATTATCCTTTATCAAAGCGTCGTACACGGTCACCTCACTCTTCCTCTCTGGGGTCTTAATTCGCCATTTTTTGGGGCCTGCTCAACAATGCCTTGACTTGGCATGTACTGTAATGTTTTTTTTTTTTTTTTTTTAATGATAAAACACTCAATTTTTTTTCTTTTCACTTTCCTCACTTACATCATCGAATGCCTGTTCTTCATACCTATGGATCACTGTATACATCGAGCCTGGTGTTTGCTCAGTGGTAAGGGTGGTGGCTTGGGATCCTAGGGTCCTGAGTTCAAGCCCCGTCGGCCACTGAATTAATACACCAGGGGGTTGACTCAGCCTGTCATCCTTCCGAGGTTGGCGAAATGAGTACCAGTTCCAGTGTGTGTACTGGTAGAGGGGCACTGCATCAGCGACACAGTCGCGCTTCAAGAAATGATAGCTAGCCCGGCAGCTAAGCTGCCATACGACCACCACCACATCGCTTTTGTAAGTGCTATAGTTTTCAAATTAGTAACTTGGACCGATTTCATGTGTTATACGATGCGATTTTCTACGATCTACTCTCACGGACAAATTAAAGTACATCATCGAAATATGATTTCGGCTTTGGAGGATCGGATCACGTGGACTAAATAACTATCGAAATCTCGTGAAATCTGAAATGTGAAGAAATTAGTGATGTTTTGGTTTTTGCGGGTGTGTCCCATTACCAATCAGTTTGCTATTGCTTGACAAGCTGACCGCTCTTTATCAAACTTTTCATTGGAGTCGTTGCTTGAGTGCTTAAGCCACTTGTGAAGTGCTCTACAGGCTGCTTGGTTGTTTGTTTGCAAGCCATGGGCATACACGGCAAAAGTATTCGCACTGTTACTGAATATATCGATCTGCTTGAACAAAGTTCAGCTTGAAGTTCAGTTCAGACCCTACTCGCCTGCTTTTAGCCTTGCGTTGTCATGCGGTACCTCAGACATTGGCTCACCCACTGAAAATGTGCAATTTTATTTTACACGATTTCCCCTTTTTGTGCGATTTGCTTTTATTATACGAGCCGTCACTTCGACATAGAAAGATGCATATAAAAAGTAGAACTTTTCGTTTTTTAAAAAAGTTTCTTTAACCGTTTTGTTGGAGTGCTTGCTTTTGAGGGCTTATCCAGCTTTGTGAGCGCTCTACAAAGCGTTGATCTGTACAAGCTTCCATGGTGATACCTTGATTCAGTTCTCCATGGGGACATCTTCAGAGTAAGAAAGGCAAAATAAATTGGATAGTTACAATGAGTAAAAAATATTTTCATTGTTTACAAAGCAATGAATCCCCTCGTCACAGCAGGATAGGTGAGAGGGTATGCATGCTCGCTCTAAGCTGTCTAACCTGGGTTTGAATCCCAACCCAGCGAAAACTGTCATGATTTCTCAAGCAGGGTGATTCATTAATGTGTGTGCTATCCCTCAGATGGACGTTAAACTGGGCGTCACATCTGCTGGAATCCCCCCTCCCCTCTCCCACACTTCTCCCTCCCTCTCTCTCTCTCTCTCTCTGACCCCGACCCCTCCATCTCCCCCTTCCCCCTCGCCCACACCTCTCCCTCTATTAAGGGGGCTGTTAAGGACTTAGTTTCATTTTAAATTTTAAACAGCTTCCCCAGAGTGTGGCATGTACGAATCCAATTTGGAGTGAACCAACTGGAGGGGTGAAATAATTGGCTGCAGATGTGAGCATGCAAGCAGCAATTGCTGCAAGCACGAAGAGGTACGTAGACTACACACTGATGTGGTACAAATGGGTAGATTGGGACTTTAAAAGGTCTCTCTGTGGGGGTGTGTGCGTGCCTGCATGCTTGGTTACTTCTGCGTGGTGCGTGAGTTTGGCGGGCGTGCGAACCAAACTCTCACCCGAGTACGTGGTGCCATAGTGGGGGTTATGCAGCCGTCTCATGAACTATGTGTTTTGGCACGCGGGGAGCGGACGTGCTGTGGTGCCAAAGCCACATGGAACATGCTACGCTGTGTGGCTGTGGGGAAAGTTGAGTATGCTGGTGAGTTGAGTATTCAAAACAGTGAGGAAAGTTGAGTATTCAAAACAAATCTGATTCGGAATGAGTTGACCAGATGGGTGAAATAGTTGCTGCATGTCTGAGCATGCATACAATTTGGCCTTTTCCAGGTAGATAGCGTTGGTTTTAAACACTCCCACCCGGGTTTATATAGACCCCGGCGGTTAAAAAGAAAATGTTGCTGTTTTGGCGCATTTTATCGCCCTTCCCCTCCCCTTGCACTGCCTTCCCGTCCCCTCCTCTCACACCACCTTCCTGTCCCTTCCCATCATGCTGCCATCCCTAACCCTCCCCTCATGTTTACCTCCTCCCAAATCCCCTCCCCTCTCCACCCCCATGGACATCTCTGGGCGGTCTCCGCATGCTGTTTTAACGTACCCCATTTCGTTCAATCCTGTACTTACCCTCCATTCCTCTTTCTCCACAAGGCCCCCAACCAAACACAAGTCCAGAACCCCCTCCCCTCATGCTTACCTCCTCCCAAACGACCTCCCCACCCACTTTCCCCCTTCTCTCTCTCTCCCCCATTCTCACTCCCACCCCATTCTGGAGTGTGTCGTGACATTTGGTGAGGCATCGCTCTCTCCTCCCCTCCCTTCCTCGCTCTTCTCCCCTCTTCCTCAACCTCTCCTCACTCTCCCTTCTCTCCCTCCATCCTCTCTCTTTCTCACCTCCCCCCCTTAATATTCTTGTCAATGAAGCGAAAGGTTATATTTGCTAGTATGTAATAGATGGTACAGCTTATCTGATTAAATATCTCAAGGAATAGTGAGCTTGCTTGTTGTTTTTTTCCTCAAATTTTCAGAATGAGAAATGAAGACAAAGCCACATTTTTGCAGCAGTTATATGGCTCGTCTACTTATTACATATGCAAAAATGAGTGGGAGGTGGTGAACATTTATGCCATATATTTGTATACATAACTAGAACGGTACTCGGTCGAGCACACACCTCCGCCAGGCTCAACAGTGTACGTTGTGTCTCCCAATGAAAGGCCGGATCTGGATTCAGACCTGGTCCAAAATTTAATCGGCTTGTTCTTGTCACCTAAACAACTCATCCACCAAGTTTCATCCACCAACCCGTCCATAACGTTTTGAAATATCATGCTCGACGGTACAGTATATCATTTTTGGCCTGATCTCTCGATGCTGAAAAAATAAAATCACTTAAAATAAATAAATAAATAAAATTCTTGCATCTGGATTTTCACCAAAATCAAATCAATTCGTCCTTGTCACAGCCAATCTGTCCACAAAGTTTCGTCCATAACCTTTTGAGATATCCTGCAAACAGACAGACAGAGGGTCTGTGAAAACATAATCTCCATCCACCTTCGGTGGCAGAGATAACAAACGCCCTCATGTTTTATTTTATTTATTGGCTTTGCATAAAGTTCCATCAAACCTGCTCTCCATGTCGTGCATTTGGATTCTCACCCCACAATTAAAAATGACATTTGGAAAGCTAAAAAGCATGAGGCAAAGGCCATACCTTTCACCTGCTTCAACTTGCCCCACACAATGGTAGCCGCGAGCAACATGAGTGGAAATAGAGGAAACGTCATTGTTCAATCAGCCGTTTGTATTGTAAGGACATGCAGGTACCAGTGATGACATGGATGGACTCGTATAAACATGATCGTCTGTCTTTGTGTGTTTTCCAGTGAAGGTTGAAAAACAAAGGAAGACTGTCGTGCTGGATGAGGAGTTCGAGGTTCAAAACAATATATTTACACTCACACCGAATATATTATTATTATTATTATTATTATTATTATTATTATTATTCCCCTTTTCCTAATAACTACCACCTAATTTGATTGGTTGGTATATGAGCAACACAAGCAAACAGAGCCCCTTGTCGCTGCAGGACATCTCCGTGGAAGATCTGAAGGATGAACTTCCCGAGAGACAACCGAGATATCCTTTATGCCTCGAAGGCAATGAGTTGTTTCCACGTCGTACCTTTGTATTGTACCTGTGTCCAATCGCTGTTCTTCCATTTATTTTTGGTTTGTTTCACCTTGTATGTTGTGCATAACTTTGGTTATGAAGATGAATATACCCATCATGGGAACATATTGTTTGGGTAGGTGGGGAGAGGTATTAGGTAATGAGCAAAAAACTCACGCAGGTAGGATTTGCTGCAATTCCAAGGTGGCAAAGTGCAAGAAAGTTACTTAAAATAATTTTTTAAAAAAAGAAAGATTTGTGCAGTGTTCAAGGCTCGATGAAGAGCTCGTACATGCGTCGCACGTACGACACGCACGGGTGTACTTTTGCATGGATTACAAGGAGATTGGTACATGATGAGCAAATCAACACAACATTTCGCCTGTTGTTGGATTAGCGGTTAGGGTGACTGGCTTGGGACCAAAGGGTCCTGAGTTTGAGCCCTGTTGGCCGCTGAATTAACACCAGGTGGGGTTGACTCAGCCTATCGGCAAAATGAGTGCCAGTGTACTGGTATACGGACACAGCATTAGGTGCATAGTCGCGTCCCAACTAAATGATAGCTACCTGCGAGCCGAGCTGCCAAAAGCAAGCAAGAAGAAGAAAAACACAATATGTGGGATTTTAACCAGGGATCCCAGAATCCTGAATTGTTTGCTTCGGTGTGAACACCAAAGCTCCTCATTGAGCCTTAGATCTGTGTAGCTGTAAATAAACAGAAATACAAACTGCCTTGTGAAGCAGACCAAAGCTGATGTTTTGTGCGTTGACCCTTCTACAGAGCAAGAGAGAGCGCGCTCGAACTGTCTACCGAAGCAGACCAACACAAGCTTTGACAGAGTTTCGTATTGCTGAATTTTTTTTTTAAAGTGCATGTCAAAGGGCATTCTATATCTAGCCTGTGGCTGATGGTTGCTGGGAGTGCAACTGTGCTGCTGATGTAGTGCCCCTGCTAGCAGTGAGCTGGTACTGATTTTGCCGACCTCGAAAGGATGACACACTGAGTCAGCCCACCTGGTGTTATTTTACATCACCACAGGAGCTCGAACTCAATAACCTAATATCTTAAGTCAGCCACCTTAACCGTTAAGCCAACGTCAGGCTTGGGGCATTCTGATGAACTCGTTTCATTTTTCAATTGCCCAGTGGATTATTATATGACAACATAATGAATTAGAAAGAAGTACTACTATGACTACTACTCATCTGCATGCCCAGCTAAGGGGCATAGCGACCCCCATTGGGGGGTTGACCCTTTTGCACTTAATTTCCTTGGGGAACATGAGGTTATGGCAGGAATTCTGGGGAATTTTTGTGGCCAGGGTGCCGGCGATTTTTTTGCTTTCTCTTCGCGAAGGACACCACGGGATCTTTAACGTCCACCAACTAATGCCAGCAGGTGGGACGCCCAGTTTAACGTCCATCCAAGGAACGGCACACACATTGACGCATCACCCTGCCATCACCTCTCGGCCATCCTGCCAGCCCAGAGAAGTACAAATTACTTCGTATTATGACGACATGCATTTCTCTGCAACGCACGCATGGCACCACGTTAATTGCATCACTTTTTTGTGGGCCATATCTCTTGGCACCTGCTGAACACGATCAGTTGCTAGGGTTTTTCCCCTCATTTTGTGGCTTTCTGATGGAGAAAAGTGGAGGTTGAGGAACGCACGGCAGTTCATGGGAATTTGGATAGCCGAGCAGTCTTGCCAGGTGGCAGCTTCTATCATGTGGAGTGTATCCAAGCGTGGTAGAGACCACCGAGAGGTTAATGGCCGAGAAGATTGCTGCGTGTGCCTCCATCGCTAACAACCGTAACTCTCTTTTTTTTTTTGGCTAATAAATAAATAAAGTCGTCTCCTGTTAGTAAGCTATCATCAGATGAAGATAAGGTTGCTAAAGTAAGGCTGCATTACTTGATGCACTAATCTGCTGACTATTGTGAAGTAGACACAAGGTTCGGGTGAGACATGGAATGCCGTGCTAGCAATTCTTGAAGCAGATGGGAGATTGAAAACAAAGAGAGGTTACGCGGCACTGCGGATAGGAAGGAAAGGCCTTGGACGGATGAAGAGAGCAAATGTTTTTGTTTCACTGTAAAATGAATCAAAAGAGGGGTTCGATTGAGGCTAAGGTGAGAAAAAGAGAGGAAGAGGACACTTGAGGGTGATAAGGTGCATGGGTGTGTTGGGGCAGAGTGCAAGAGAATCCTCTTGGGTCGATTATATGGAAAGGTGTGGCTGCATAAGCGAGCTTTTATTTGTATTTTTTGTATTATGATTGGCATAAGATGATCTGCCGAACGTTCCTATCAAAAGTGAAAAGGAGAGCGTGTTACGTGGTCAGAGGAGGAAAGCCGGAGCATCTGCTGGGCTGCTCTTGAGTCGTGTTGACACCAGGACGTTGGGCATTTTGTCACACGGTTATCATGGTTTTAGAGTCTGGAAGGCCTTCTGTGTGCCATTTTAGGTATGTGGTCATTCCTTCATTTCGCATGGAGCCTGTGGCTGCTGGTTGCATCATTGGCTCAGGACGCAGATGTGCCACTGATGCATTGCCCCCTTGTTGGGTAGAGCAGGAATTTGTAATTTGTAACCTACTCTTCGTGAAGGGAACCGTGGGATCTTTAACATCCACCAGCCAATGCCGGCAGAAGGAACACCCAGCTTAACGTCCATCCGAGGGACAACACACACACACACACACACACACACACACACACACACACACACACACACACACACACACACACACACACACACACACACACGGATGCTTCGGCCTGCCTGTCAGGAAGACGGTTGATAGCTAGGCCGAGACGGCTCGGACGTGAGTGTACATACCTCTTTGCTATCCTGCCAGCCAAGTATATAGTGATAAAGCCAGAAAATACACCTGCTGGGCGTCTCAGGAGGATTTGCTTTAAGGTGGGGAAAATGTACAGGTGGATTTGTTGTTTTGTTTTTTTTAATAATAAAATACCAGACAGTTACTTCCAACCTGTAGCCTGCTCTGCGAATTTGATGTCCATCTCTCAAAACGGATGGTTATGGTCGAGTTGATTGTTCGCGCTTCTATTTGATTCTTCACATATTATTATCATTCGGTATGATGACAACACAACAACAACAACAAGCATTTTGCGGACAGGTTCGGTGTGTGACAAGGAAGAATCGATTAGATTTCGGTGAAGATCCAGATCCCGATCCGACTACTAGGATTTCAAAAGTGATTCTTCACCATAGAGAGATTAGGCCAAAAACGATAAAATAATGTATAGCATGATATTTCAAATTAATTTTGGGCCCAATATGTTCTCAACAATCAGACATTTCGTGGCGGAGGTATGCGCTCTACCGAGGACCCTTCTCGTTTGAAATGTTATCATGTTTTTTGTTTAAACTATAGAAATGGAGCCAGTTAGTTAAGCATGGCGTAACTCAGCTGAAAAGAAAAGAGAAGCGAATCAGAAAGTGTTTTGCATCACGTTTCCTCTGTTTCACCAACAGTGAGTTATTTCCAAAGAACCTTTCACCCCCCAAAAAAGGGCACAAACCGTTTTGAAGCAATTTTGTTGCTGCAGCTGCTTCACCAGTATTGTGGGACATATTGTATCGTAACTGCACACCACGATTAAAGCTCAAACGTACAGAGTGCAAACTATTTAAATAATTGTCATGCTTTCGTGCCTACCCGGTAGGTTATGGGTGAGAGTTGTTCTATCAGGAAAATATATCATAATGTTGGGTGGAGGGCAACCTCCTGACACGATGCAACCACACCAATGCGGTTTCTGTAGCACGCTGCAGCTGAGTACACTTTATTTAATCCCAGCCTAGACACCAGGGTTTAATTGATTCGGTGAGAGCTGATGGGTTTTTCCCTACATTCACAGATGAGAGATGTGGCTGGGTCTTTCTTTATCATTTATATATTGACTGCTTTTGACGTTTGCACATGGTACATGCTTGGGAGCATCGTTGGTATGCATTTCTGTCTGCGTTGGCACTGATGATTCACCAACAAGCATGAAACCGGTCTGGCAGCTGAGGGGGTGTGTCGTATTGGGATTCTCATGTGTGTACTATTTGTGAATATTGTTGCGGGGTCGGGTGAGAAGACCACTAGGTGGGGGAAGCTACGTCAATTCCCACCAGACTCCCCGGAATTGTAGGCCGTTGCTCACGGATAATTCCGTGACGCGGCGGGTCGCTTAACCGACCGTGGACGCCAATAACTCAACCGCGTGACCTAGGGTCCTCCCGTCTATAATTGGGTTACTTAATTAATCACGTGGTTTAACTACCGGGGAACCATGCCCTATTAGATCTATTAGATCTAGTGTGTGCCAATCCTAACTATTAGACGCCTTGTCCGAAACGGATCACTCTACCAGATCGGATCACCTTTCCGCATCGGATGCAGCCGAGCGACACTGCCAATGGACGTTCCTGCTAAAGTAGGAACGGATCATTGGGAATAAAGACCCGGCTAAACTTGGATTCGAACCATGCTGGACCAATGGGGGAAAAGACAAAGGCAAGCTGGGAATATTCCTAATGTCAATTATTTATTAACAGCAAGCGAGGAAAAGCATGTGGTACGACAAAGATTTATTGGGTATGTAACACGGTGATAGAGGAGAGAGGTGTGGGGTGCGACAATAATACAAGCAACTTACTAAGCAGACACAGTGCAGACATGACGGGATATTATTAACAGTAACAACAATAATGTTCTTCTACAGGCTTACTTAACAGACAGGTGCCAGCACACTCAGACACACACACACACACAGAAAAAGAAACCCAAATGTGACAAAGGAACTTTTGCTGCCAGGGAGGGAGGGGAGTTGAGGTTATAGCTTTTGGTACCTGGGCGTTTCGGGGAAGGGGTGCTCCGTGGTGCGGTACCCGACAATAGTCGCGTTGTTTTGGCCACAGCCGCACGTGTGGAGATTGTGTTATTGAGTGGAGAAGGGCGGAGTCCAGAGGGCGAGTGTGGAGCAGGAGGCGAGGTCGACGTCGTGTGGGCGGAGATGAGGAACAGGAGGCGAGACGTAGGTGGAGTCGAAAAGTAGGAACACTCCGCGTGAAAAACACCCACACCGAACACAACACACTTCTCAATTCTCAACACTGAGGATTTCTCCGTCTTTTATAGAGCCTGAGGCTTGGGGGAGGGGCCATGCCGAATCCAACGTCATCGCCCGAGCCGGGCGCTCCGACCCCTCACTTGGTCCGCCAGCTTGGGCCGGATTTCGGGCAGGCGCTGGTGCAGCCCGCCCACCTTGCTGCCAAAGCATTCGTGACTCGCCGCACATGTCTGGTTTCGGGTAGATATTGATGCACGGTTATGGTAGACGAGACGAGGGGCAAGCGTGTTACATACCCAATAAATAAAAGGGGAAAATGATTTAATAATCGTAACGCACTCCCTTGTTTCCCCACTAAACAAAAGGAAGGAGTCTATGTGCACGTATATTAATGGCATAACTGTCTCGGGACACCTATCTGTTGTATGCATGCGGTTCCTAGAACTGCAACAATATCATTATAGCTGTGGAGGAACTCTGGGAAGGGTTTGAAACAGCAAAGGGCTTACCTTGTGTAGGCCTTCTTGGTTGCTTTATGCAGCTTCTTCAGCTGGAAGAGTATCGGAAGAATCGATTTATTTACATAATCATACCCCCATGGGTTGAATTGATTAGGTGAGAGCTGATTGGTTATTCCCTTCATTCACAGGTGAGATATGGGTGGGTCTTTGCTTTTTATTTTTATATATATATATATATATATATATATATATATATATATATATATATATATATATATATATATATATATATATATATATATATATATATATATATATATATATATATATATATATAAACATTTTGTGGGGTAAAATTGTTTAGTTTGTTTTTTGGTTGCTGGGATTGCTGGGAACGCAGCTGTGCCGCTGATGCAGTGCCCCCTGTTTCCAGTAAGCTCAGACTCATTTTGCCGACCTTGGAAGATTCAACCCACCTGTTGTTATTGAACAGCACGACAGGGGGCTCAAACTCAAGATGCTAAGATCTTAAGGCAGCCACCTTAACTGTTAAGCCAACACGAGGCTTATCTGTTTAGTATAACATTAGTTATTCCTTAATGAGCGTTTCAGAATAAGCAAAACATAATTCATCGTGATGTTAGATATGCATCGCTGTACATGGATGTTCGTCTTCCCTGTCCCCCACCAAACCTTTGGCTGCTTCATTGACTCCTCAATGATTTGTCTTGCCTGGTGATAGACACAGAATAATGATGCATGTAGTTTGTAGAAAAGTTTGTTTTCAGAACTCCAATTTGTGTCTTTGACCTTCAATACGTTTGTGCTGTACAGTTATAAGTACAAACATGATGACGGACGATGCTCCTTCCCTTTATGCTTCATCTTCATCAGCCCACAAGGTCAGACTTTTACCCGATTGTGTGAAGGATTTTCCATCCTCGGGCTCTTATGAAGACTGGGGGTTGATTTTTATTTATATATTTATTTTGTTAGGTCGTGCAACTGTTCTTCATGTCCTTTGACTCAAAATGTTTTGTTGGCATTTCTTATTACACATGCACCGAGAAGGGTGGGGGTGGTTCAACTTTTCAACCATACTTGCTTACATTCCTGATAGATAAAATGGCCATTCACAAAAAAATTGCAACTGATTCAAAAGGTACAATTTTTCAACCCTGTATTTGTGGAACACCATTTAATTTATTTTTGTGGATTACATTGCTCCAACTAACGATCTTGATCATTTTACGCCCATAACAAACAAAAAAAATTCAACCGCAGGTTGCAAACCGGATCTGCAGATGATGTATGCAGGAACCAAGAATAACCTTGTGAGAAGTGCACAGCTAACGAAGGTGAGCTTTCACTGGAAGTTGAAGTAATTCAAGAAGGAGAGGCTGCACTTGAGTTCCACTTTTTATTTTTTCCATCTTTATTTTTGTGTAGTCAAGGCTCATAGAAGAGCTGGAACACTGAATCAGGATGCATTGGAACAAAAGGAAGATTCGGGAAGAAAAAAAACCTGGAAATTTGGAAGGCGGTGGGCTTGGGGTGGTGGGAGGGAGGTTAACAGGGGTAGAAAAGTTCATGGTTTTTTATGGGGGACGATCTGAGATGGTGGTGAACAGCTGTCTTGAAGACCTTAAAGAAGAACGAGATTGAAGGGAGTGTGGAAATTGATTCCACAGGTGGGAAAAGGGGAACGAATGAGTGGCGGTGAGCGGTGATCCAGGATTTTGGAAGTTTCACCAAATGAGGGTTAATGGTGGACTGCACATACCTGGGGGTGGGGAGAGAGACAGAGACAGAGACACAGACACACAGCACAGAAAGAGCAGATGGTTCAAGACCAGGAAAGAGGTGGTGGAAGACAAAGACCACTGATCTGTCTACGATGGGAAATTTATAGGTCCATAGACTCAGCTTCATCGTTGGAGATTCCAATATTCATGAAGGCCTTGGTTTTCATGGTGTCAGTTGAGCAAGATGTGAGGCAGCAGAGCTATCCCAGAGGGGAGGGTGGTACTCCATCAAGCTGTGAATGAAGGCCTTGTAGGTAGATTGGAGTTCAGGTGTGCCAAGGAAGGACTTTAAACAACGGAGGATGCCCAATCGTCGACTGGCCTTGGAAGCCAACTTTGAAATGGGGTTTGCCCAAGGAAGATCAATGCTGACAGTGAGACCAAGGAGTTTGAGTTAATGAACTTCCTCAAGAGGATTATTACGAAAGTAGATGTGGGGGAGGGGGGTGGTTGCCACAGTCCAGAGAGAGAGATATATATATATATATATATATATATATATATATATATATATATATATATATATATATATATATATATATATATATATATATATATATATATATATGGAGATATGTCAGGATTGAAAGACATATTTCAAGTGTTTGACCATAAAGCCTGGTGTTGGCACAGTGGTTAGGGCAGCGGCTTGGGATCCAAAAGGTCCTGAGTTCAAGCCCCGTTAGGCCACTGAATTAATACACCAGGGGGTTGACTCAGCCTGTCATCCTTCCGAGGTCGGCGAAATGAGTACCAGTATCCTGGGCCGGTGTATACCCCAGTTAAAATAGGTGTAGCATATCCCTGTGTGTCGTAAGAGACGACCAGGGTTGTCAGGAAGGGCATCCGGCGTAAAACATGTGCCAAATCACTATGCGGATCATACGGATGATCCGCTGTGGCGACCCCTAACGGGAGCAGCCGAAAGAAGAAGAAGAGATTTCAAGTGTTTGACCATCTTATGATTTTGTCAAGGTCTGAAGAGGGAAGAAGTTGCAGCCTACCTGTCTGAAGGATGAGGGATGTTATAGCAGAGGGTGGCATCATCAATAAATATATATATATATATATATATATATATATATATATATATATATATATATATATATCAGATTTCCAGAGTCAGAAAGAAGTTGTCAACAAATATATAGAGGATTTCTGGAGAGTCAGAAATTGATCAGGAATAGGATTGGGCCCAGAACTACTTTGGGAGACACCAGCCTTGACAGGGAGAGGAGATGAAATGATTCCACATGTTGGCTATGAGAGTGGAAGAAGTATGTTGGTCATGTGTGGAGTCTGGAGTTGGAAGAGCAAAGCAGGAGGCCAGGCCACACATACACATACACATACACATACACATACACATACACATACACTCTCTCATGTCTGACATTGAGGGTCTCCATCCATTGTTAGGTGAATAGAAGCAGCATGTCCAAGTTAGAGTGACCTGGTCTGAATCCAAGTTGGTGATCTGAGATGGTTGTTAGAGAAAAGGAAGGATTTCATATCAAGTGTGATTATGGATTCCATGACCTTGTTGATGGGCAGTAAGCTGATGGGTCTGTAGTTGGAAGGGATCAGTTTTTCACCTTTTTAATGTAACGAAGTGATGTTGATGGATGTCCAAGCAGATGGAAGATGATCTAGCATAAATGATAAGGTGAAAATAGAGGGAGGATGTGCAAAAGCAGCAGAGGAGGTTTTTTCAGGACAAGTGAGCTGATGCTGTCCGGTACGGTTTCAGAGTCGAGGCTTGAAAGAACCTTCTCAGGTGCAAAAGACAGAGTCCATGGGCATTTTGGGTACGACTGGGACGGGTGGGTACCAAGAGAGAGAGAGAGAGGGATTGGGGACACAAGATTTGGAAGCAAACAGAATTGAGGCATTCGGCCTTTTGACGAGCGGAGTCGACTGTAGTGCCATTTGAGATGGAAGGGGAGCATACACCAGAGATAGACTTAACAAGGCACCACCAGGTTTTAGAGGAGGGAGAGAAGTTTGAAAGTTCATTTTTGAGGTTGGACAGATGTTGTTTTCTGGCTCTCCTGAGGGTGGACACACACTTGTTGCAGACTTTGTGGAATGACCTGAGATTGCATTTGAGTGGGTTTGCTTTGCAGGAAGAGAAGGCAAGTTGTTTCAAGGTATCTGCCTCATCACAGGATTCAGTATAACATGGGTAGAATGATCCATTGGTGCAGAAGATCTTTTATTTTATTTGTTATTTCAATGTTCTTTAGGAGAATGTGTTCCTAAGCACTGTAATAAGTACGAGTTTGAAGCACCCTCTACTGGTTAGTTGGGGAAATGGTGACTGAAAAGGATGGCAATCAAACAATGAAACCTCACTTTGATGCAATTCTACCCTCGTTAACCCACCCCAATCCCTCCTAAATTTCCAGTTTTCCCTCCTGAGAGTTCCTTTCTGTATCCATCTTGTCCAGCCCATGTGTCCTCTCTTACCTCCACCCATTGTTTCTCCAAGTCTCCCTCTATCTTGGCCTTCAATTCTGCTGTTGGTGTTTCTCCCTCTCTACACTGCTCCTTTTGGGTCCTGTTTGGAAGCTTATGTCTTTATGTCCTATTCTGTTCAGTGTACTAACTTTTCCATGAGCCTCGACTCGACTGTATACAATTAAAAAAAAAAATCTTTTCCCACGTCAGATTCCAAAGGAACAGATTTTAATTGAGTGAATACTTTACTATGGTCTTCTCTTCTCCCTCGCAGGTATTCGAATTGAGAAGCACGGAGGAGTTCACAGAATCATGGCTGAGGGAAAAGCTCGGATTCTTCCGCTGAAATATTAGCCATGTCAGTATTAACGGATGAAAGTAGCCTTAACCTCATACGTGTCATTAATTATGCAAAGCCAAAATCCTGGAAGTCATTTTCACTTTAGAATTTACAGACAATGCAGTTGGTGAAATTTACTCGATTATTTTTGCCAATGCATTTGGGCATTTTGTACACCATTTAATCGGGTACATTCGGAACATGGTTTTTGTTTTTTCGATTTAAAATAAAAGTGTTAAAAGTCCTCTGACACTTGCATTGGGTGTTCTGAAAATTTTTTGGGGAGATGTGCCATGCTGAAGCGCTCGAAGAGTTAAAACAGAGTATTAGATAGGGTCTTCATTTGATGTGCCATTCTCTTGACAGTGTTCGTGATGCTAAAGCAGTTTCTTGGCAAGGATTATACTGGGTAGTTTGCCATTGCCTTCCCAACGTTTTGTCTGTGTTCTATTCCTTACAATGGCTGAACGTCAAGGAAACAGGACGTACCACAATGTCTTTGGTTCGACTCAGCCGGGGTTGGAACCACCGACCACCTAGATTCAGAGTGGACGCTCTACCAATTATGCCACAGAGTCTGTAGGGTAGTAGGGTCTTCGAGTATCAAATATGCATTACTCTTATTGGAGGTGGGTTAGAGCATCCGTTCTGAATCGAAGGTCAGTAGTTTGATTCCCATCCGAGAATCGCATCACTGAGGCGAAGGTCACATTTGCTATACGGCGGCCGTATGCCCTCTGAATTTACAGAAACGTGCGGCGGCCGCAGAGAAACAGGTGGCCTCAGGGAGGCCCTACGCCGTTTAGCTATATTTTACAGGCCGTAGGGTCGCCGTGGAATTATAGCGCGGAGTTATAACTTTTTTTCATTTCTACGTTCGCCGTAGCAATTCGAGAAGCCAAGCTATGACGTAGATGTGTTCCACGTCGACCGTACGTAGGGCGTGCGGTGGGCTTGCGTTATTCGTGTGGCTGCCATAAGCTCTTCTCAATGAAAAATGAATTTTCCCAACCCCAAAAAAATTACGGTGGCCGCACTATTTCCACGGTCTCTGTACGGTGACCTTGCGGTCTGTGTGACTACCTGCGGGCAAAGCAGGGTCGACGCACGGTTCCCCCACGCCCGCCGTGCACCTACGTACGGCCTCCGTGGCAGTCTGCGTCGACCGTGCGTCCACCGTGCGCTACCGCTAGAGATCGGAGTATAGGTGTTTGCCTATACTGTGGTGCCCGCAGAATCCCAATTTAATTCGTTCCAGGAGGCTGTTCGGATTGCAAAAAGTTCGGATTCCAAAAATATTTTCCCAATAAGAAATAATGGAGTGAATTAATCCGTTCGTGGACCCAAAGAAAACCCACTTTCAAGACACTTTAAACTGAAATTACCCATGTTTAAGGCAAAAATAAGATGAGTAAATGACCTGCGGTGGCGGTGTATTGTATGTAAACTGGTACAATCACCACATCCAAAGGTCCACACAGGCTCGAGCTCCGTCCTGGGTTCCGATCGTTCGCGCACTCTGCGAGAGCGCTGCCCCCAGGGCAGCTCATCAAACATGATTCCCGCAGAACCACAATCACTTTCATCAAACGCATCAGGCTGATGTCATCATGAATATTCCAAATTACAACTGGTTTTGCTGTGAAATTCAATCCTTGCCCGACAGTCCGTCCACTACATGTGATCGGATTGCTTTTTTTGTTATTGATTAAAACACAAGTTGATTAAAGGCCTGTCACATTTGGCTCGGCGGCCGGAGGGTGTACAAAATGTACGGGCACTACCAATTGTAAAGCGGCCACAGTCACATATGGTTTTAGCAGCGTCTCGAACGCTGCTCATCGAGAGCTCGGCGTTGTTGTTGTTGTTGTTGTTCTTCTTCTTCTTCTTCTTCTTCTTCTTCTTCTTCAGACAAAACCTTAATCTCTTGGACTCGGCTCTTGTATATACAAGATCCGGATCTCCTTAAATACTGAGCACATGTACACATCCTCACATAGACGGTGCCTTTTGAGAGCGTCTATCATGAACTTTTAAATATATTCGGACATTTGCTTTAAAGTTTCGAAAATTTGACGTTACTATTTAAAGATTATTCCATTTATCGTTTTGTAATTTCGTAAATACATTATATATTTCGTAAATACACGATATATCGTAAACACGTAAATACATTATGACGGGTTTCGCTATTGGCTTAATGAAGGCACGTGACGAAATATCGGAAGTTGTTGTTTTTTTTAATATAATTTTTTTTATTTTTTATTTTTAGCCGACAAAACCTTTAGGTTTTGGACGCTGCTCTTGGACACATTGTCCTTGTTATTTTTTGGGTAGCCGCACGGCGTATTTATAAATTGTGGAGACCGAAAACGTGGGTGTGCCGTACGGTCTTTGATTTGATGTCGCACGGTGACCTTAGGGCGTTCCTGTGGTGGCCATAGAATTTTGAAGGCAGACGCAAGGTGCCTTCAAGGCGACCGCAGGGAGGCCCTAAGCCGAACGTGCGGCCAGATGGACGGTAACGAATGGATTAATTTTTTATTTTTTTTTTTTCGGCTTGTCGAATTTCTACGGCGAACGTAGAAATGAAAAAGTTATAACCGCGTTATAATTCCACGGCGACCTTACGACCTGTAAAATATAGCCAAACGGCGTAGGGCCACCCTGAGGCCACCTCAGTTTCTCTGCGGCCGCCGCACATTTCTGTCAATTCAGAGGGCGTACGGCCGCCGTATCCTCACCGTAGAGCAAATGTGACACTGAGGTCTAAAGTATCGATCGACACACGAGAGATGCTTTGACGAGGACTTCCACCGATGAACTGAATGAACAAAGCGCGAAGATGCGGCTCGAACAGGTGGGGGAGACATGTGAACAAACATGAACGCTACGTTCTGTTCGGTTTTTTAAAATGTATTCGGTTTTTAGGGCAAAATTTTCTCGAAAAAATTGTTCGGATTCCAATTTGTTCAAACAATGGGGCGTTCGGATTCTGGGGATACCACGGTATATTATAGTTATAGTATATTCAGTTATATATACTGGTATATTTTTATTTCAGTAAAAAAAAAACAACGAAGGAATATATATATATATATATATATATATATATATATATATATATATATATATATATATATATATATATATATATATATATATATATATATATATACCCACTCGTTACCGTCCGTCTGGCCGCACGTTCGCCTTAGGGCCCCCCTGCGCCCCCCCTGCGGTCGCCTTGGGGGAACCTTGCGTCTGCCTTCAAAATTCTATGGCCGCCACAGCGACGCCCTAAGGTCACCGTGCGACATCAAATCGAAGACCGTACGGCACCCCCACGTTTTCGGTCTCCACGATTTCTAAATACGCCGTGCGGCTCCCCGAAAAATAAAAACATATGTGACTGCTACATTGTGTGACCGTGGAAATACTGCGGCCGCCGTATAATTGCTAGTGGCCGCAGATTTTGCAGACCCCACGGCCACCATGGCAAATGTGACCTAGGCCTTACCTACCCACCCTGACGTAAGAAAAAAAATAAAAATTTAAAATTGTTCTTCCTCTTATGCTTCCTTGCTTGATGCTCAATGATCCATTTAGAAGACAAAGTAGAGACAAACCCAAATCACATAGTTGGCATCACATGGTGGAGGGAGTGGGGGCACACGTCATGGTCTAGAAAGATACTTTGCTTGTTTGTTTTTTGTGGTGTCTGCAAATGTTTGACAGCTCTTCCATGAGCCTTAAATTGTAGAAGAAAAAAAAAAACCCCAGCTATGAGGAGGCTTGGCCAGACTCAGTGGTGTAATGGTTAGAGCATCTGCTCTGAGTCTGAGGACCGTGGTTTGAACCCTGGTCAACTCTTCGTTCATGAGCAGTACAAGGCTGCATGGTAGCATCATTGTCTGCAGGCATGGATGTGCTGCTGATGCAGTGCCCCCTGTAGATTGGAGCAGGAATTCATTTTTTTTTATGGGTGCCAGCAATAGCTCACCTACTCTTCGTGAAAGACAGTGGGATCTTTAACGTCCACCAACGAATGCTGGTACACGGGACACCAGTTTAACAATCATCCGAAGGACAGCACTGGGTCGGAAGTCAAACCCAGGCTAGACAGCCTCGAGGTGAGTGTGTGTAACTCGAGGCAATCCTGTCAGCCCTGGATGAATCATACCAAAGACTTCATAAATGGTATATGCTGCTTCCTTACTTGATGCTCACCATTTAAAAGGATAGAGCACCTACAAACAACGTTGGGAAAGCAATGGCAAACCACCCAGTATAACCAAGAAACTGCTTCGTCCACACCAATGCTCTGTAAAGAAGAAGGTACATCAAATCAAAATTGGGAAGCAACTTGACGAGAAGATTTCATCTACAAGTGGTAAATGCTTTCAGAACATTTGTCTATTCTTCCTCAAAACAGATCCTTCATGCAAGCAGATGGGACAGCTTGCTTAATGGCCATTTGTAATGTCTGATTTGTGCTTCGCAGGCAGGCAGTTACACTTTATGATTAAGTCGAGAGTCAAACCCAAACTTGACAGCGTAAAGGTAAATGCTTTACCCTCAACATCATCCTCTATCAAGATAATTGTGCGAATCTTAAAATCTGATTCTTGATTGAATGTGAACAACACACATTTGTCCTTGTTCTCCAGTCAAATAGACCATTATAGTCTTTATAAAACAAGTTAGTTATCCTACCAAGGACTTATGAGCGAAACATATGGTGTCTTTCAGAAATCAGTTACTGCTCAACAATTCTAATTGGTCCTGAGTGACTTGTTTGTTTGGAGGTCGAAGCTGCATGGTAAATGCTTTCAAGATGATTAAGTCCATTGCTGATGAGTGGTTAAAAGGAGTAAACAGAAGATTTCTATTATCAGACAACATGTTGTTGGTTTGAAGAATAAATAGATTGAGTACATGGAGATGAAGGGTGATTACAATGAGGAATTGAAGTTGAAAACCTATACTTCTATTAATATACCTGACTTACAACACTTTGAACAGCCTTCAAACATGCCTCCTTTTGGAAAAGTACAATGACATCAGGTATAGATATATATGTTCAAATAATGGACATACTTTAAATAATAATCTCCTAGAGACAAAGTTTTCAATGTGTTCATACTCAACTTTGGGTCCTGAGTTCAAATCCCAACCATGCCAAAACACAAAGATGACTCAGCCTCTCGTTCTTTCAAGTTTGGCAAAATGAATACTGGCAGGCTGGGGGTAAGAGATCAACAATTGATCTGGGATACTCACACCCTACCGCAGTCTTTGAAGCCAAAAAAAAGAGACACCTTACTGGTGAAATTCGTTGTTGACATTTTAATGGCAAAATGGATGTCACAGATATTAACGAACACAACATTTGTCCGAATGCTGGCAGGATGGCCAAGAAGTACACACTCACTTCAAAGCCAACTTGCCTGGGTTCGAATCCCAACCCAGTTATAAACTATCACTCCGGTGTTTCATAGGTAGGGTGATGCATCATCCTAGGCTGTTGGCTTAGCGGTTTGGGTGGCTGACGTGGGACCTTAAGGTGCTGAGATTGAACCCCTGTCAGCCGTTGAATGAACACCAGGTGGGGTTGACTCAACCTGTCATCCTTCCAAGGTCAGCAAAACGAGTACCATTGTACCAATAAGAAAGGCATTGCATTGGTGGCACAACTGCATCCTCAGCCCATTATGCTACCTGCAGCCTTGTGCTGCATACGAAGGAAGAGGAGGTGACCTCAATGTGTGCTGTCACTTGGATGGACGTTACACTAGGCATTTGTTGGTGAACCTTATAGACACCATGGTGTCTTTTGCCAAGAGTGGGCAAGCTGTCGCCAGCACCATGAACAAATTACTAATTCCTGCCCCAATTACTTAATTGAACATCAGGTTTGGCCAGCCGGTTCTTGAAAGCCAAAAATTCTTCCCACCCAAGACCTTCAGAATAATTACCTTCACAAACTTGGTTGCGAAAGTTATGTTTTGATCACTGTGTATTTATTTATGAATATGTGTGTTTGTTTGTTATTCGCATAACTCCAAAAGTATTAAACTGAATCGCAGCAAATTTGGTGGGATGATTGGTTATTATCCTAGGACCATTTGATTAGATTTTGGGAGCGATCGGGTCAAATGTCAAGGTCATGAAAAGGTCACAATCATCTTTTTACCATAGCGCTGTCAATTTGTATCCAATTTGCATGCAACTAATGCCAAAATGTTCAGAATTCAATGCCCCATCTTGTGACATGACACAATGACGTAATAACCCTTATTCGCGGTTGGGAGTCAAAGGTCAGGGGGGGTCACGACATTGCAAAATGTGCGGTTTTAGTCATAACACGGTCAATTCTTATCCGATTTGCATGAAACCAACACCAAAATGTTGACGGTTCTGTTCCCCACACTCTAATACCAATTACAAAATCCAGAGTACAAAGGTCAAGGTCGAGGTAATGAAAAGGTCAAAATCGTCATTTTGCCATAGTGCGGTCGATTTTTATCCAATTTGCATGCAACCAATGCCAAAATGTTGTGAATTCAATGCCCAATCTTGTGATATATGATATGACACAATGACGTCATTACCTTTGTTAGCGGTTTGGGTCAAAGGTCAGGGGGGTCAACGACCTTTATTATCATAACGCGGCCAATTCTTATACAATTTCCATGTAAGCAGATTCAAAATGTTTAGAATTCAATTCCCTATCCTGTGATGTGTAATATTTGATTTCTTATAATGTGACCAGTTGTCATCAGATTGACTTGACACCGACACCCAAAAAGTTCAGGGAGTTCATACAGAAATTGTACAATGTACGTGAATCAGTGTCAAACAGCAGGAAATTTAATGTTTTTCAGCCATCATAACACATATGAGATGGCAGATGTGGTATGGGATTAAATACCCTCACAATCAACGGTTTCTGGGGGGGGGGAGGGGGGGATGTAGCGTTGGCGAAGGTATGCGCTCGACTGAATTCCCGTTCTAGTTGTTGCCATTAAAGGAGGAAGTTTGTTCCGATGGTAATCAATACCATGGAAACACAGAACTGTATTTCCATTTGAAACAAATTCAAATTATAAATATTTGTCCATTGTCTACCAAGTCCCTTGTAATTCATATAAAGGAACACCAATATTTACTGTATGTGATTTATTATGAACCTGAAATAAATGTTAAAAAATAAAAATTTTTATAAAAAAAAGGTGAAGATGAAAAAGGCTTTAAATTTGCAGATCGAGGAACAAACTCAAAAGAAAATTCCCCCGAGTGGCCAAGGCATCCGTGACAAAACACCAAGGTTGTACGAGAGTCATGATCAAAGTCAATGAAAACACTTCTGTATGGAGTATTGCAATTTATTTTAATCAATGTTAAACATTTACCATTTTTCTCCCCTTTGTTCAGTCTGACAAAGGAACCTAACTCCCTTTTTCCCGTTAAACCAAGGTATCCGTATTCCCGGGGTTTTCCAGGAACGTAACCCTCCCGGCTATGGAGGATTAACTGAATGTGTATAGGTTTTGAGTGTTCATGACATCAGCCATGTACCTTCTGCACAAGTCCAGGTACTGACTCAGATAAGGCCCAGCAGTGAATGTACAATATTCGTTTGCAAGTGTGCATGAGATTTTTCGGTCCTTTTTATACTCATCAGGATAGCACGTGTGTGGTAGACGTCCATCTTTTATCATTTCCGTCCCCATAAACAAGAAACTATTCCGAGAGCACCTCCTGAACACATCCCCTAATCAACAACGATCGTCACACGCCATTCCGAGGAAGAATACCTGACTTTGTGCGCAAGGACAAGTTGAAGCGTACCCCTCGATACAATTGAACGAAGGCAATTAACTTTGATGGAAGTTAATTGCCAGGAAAGAAATAAGCATGCGTCACATTCAAAACTGCAGCAACGTTGTACGACCCCCACCCCCCCCCCAACTACTGGTACCCATTTAAAATGGTATCAACACACGTTTCATTTATCCAAAAAAAAAAAACACCCCCAGGAACACTGACAAAACACCCAACTTCAACTTTTCAGACCATTAATTTTGGTACAAGCCTTTTCAAGCCAGTAAATACATCTTTATCTGGAAGTGAATACCTGCAGTGGCAAAACAGCTACCAATAGCACTTAGTACACAAAGAAAAAAATAACAAAACGACAACACTATCTTCAAATTCAGGAAATAACGATAAAATAAAATAAAAACTAAATATCGGCATGACTTCTGAATGGAAGAAAGAGCAAAAGCTTTGCTGAGAAGTCACCGAGCCGTTGGGTCCCCGCTTTTTGGCATCTGGTTGTTCAAGGACTCGCTTCAATAGCTCACCAAGACGTAAATCATGCTGAGGACGGAAGAGAGGGGCAGTGATGTTGCTTGTTAATTTCAATTTGGGGAAGCCATCTCATAAGAATATATACACAAGGAGACTATAATAAGCCATGGAGAATATATAAAACAATTGCCTGACAATACTGGACATGCAGTGTAGAGCCAAAAAATTAATAATAAATAAAGCTTGCTGATACCATCTGCTTCGACACTCCCAATTTGACGTACCTTGGGACCGCACCGACTCTCCCTTCGCCGTCGTCTTTTAATGATCACAATTATTCTCACGTTCCTGTGGGGTTGGCCGGGGGAGGTTTTCGGCACGAGTTTTTCCTGAACTGGAAGGCCAGGTCTGACACTTGATGAAGTAGAAATTTGGAATTTGCTCATGGTGACGGTGATAACTCATCTACTTTTTGCAAAGAACACCGTGGGATCTTTGACGTCCACCAACTAATACCGGCAGACAGGACGCCAAGTTTAACGTCCATCCGAGGGATGGAATACATTGACGAATCACCGTGCCCGTGAAACACCAGAATGACACTTTGTAGCTGAGTCGGGGTTCAAACCAAGGCTAGACAGCTTAGAAGCGAGTGTGTGTACCTCTGGGCCACCCTTCCAGCCCTCTCCTTCACAACTATCAATTTGTAGCCCATGAGTTAAAAGCACAGTGATCATTTTGCATACTTGTACGGATTTCTAACAGAGCCATGTGCGACTCATGAGCGAACCTTCATGTTCCCTACGCCTTGTAAAAAAAAAAAATACATGGTAGCTACGGATGGCAAAGGTACACTAAAATGGGTAGCATATGTCAAGAATATGGATGTAATTATCCTTGAATATGACACCAGCTCACGACTTGGCAGATACAACCAATACAAACTGTGACCAGTGTCGACCAATCAATCAGGGAGGATTTCCGAAATAGCCACAACATGTGGAATTCCTTAAAACATCTTCACCATCATCCACGATTACTTGAGCATGTCAAAGTTTTTAGCAAAACGCCCCCCGCCCAAACCACAAGCATTCAACGATCGATAGCGACGCCTTGCATCATGTTGCAAGCTTATTGAGCTGTTGAATACAGTTCCAGCTGATCAATAGCTTGTCTGATAAATTGTGAGGAAATAGAAGGTAAGTGGTGAGGATCCCACCATGAGGATTCCAACAGCAAATTGGAATCCATCAAGTGGAAGCACAAGGGACCCCCATTACCACAGAAATGTTGCATCCATTCCTCTGCCTGCAAAGATCATGGCCTTGTTTTCTTGCATGTCACGAGAATCCTGCTGATGGGCAAAATATTTCTCAACACTAAAACTCAGAGGGGAGCATCAAATCAATAACCTCATGCACATATTAAGGTGGTCTTTCAGGACAAATGCCAATGGATGGCTGATGAAAGGTGCTCCTCCTCAAAGGTAACCAACTTGTACACAACACCTATGTTAAGCAGATCACCATTAGTGACTGTGGCTTAAAGCAGCTTGATCATCCACAGGTACTGCCTGTACCTAGCTCACAGTGACTGATATGGTACGACATTTGAAGTCCCATCTTTGTGGCCGCCAAACATCCCTCGAACCTCTTTTCAAACGAACCACTGGAATCCACCACGATGAAGCCGAGTCTATGGACTTATTACTTTCACATTGCTGACTGGTCAGTGGTCTCTTTCTGTCTTCTATCACCACCTTTCTGGGCTTGCACACTCTGCCCTCTCCATACTTTGCCCACCCTCTGGTTTCTCCAGGGAACATGTGGTCCACCATCAACCTGCTTCTGATGAAACCACCTAAATCCAGAATCACTGCTCACCTCTACTCACTCATTCATTCCCATTTTTGCCTAACCGTGGAAACAACTTTCACATTCTTTTCAATGTCATTCTTCCATCCAGGTCTTCAAGACAGCTGTTTCCCACCATCTCAGATCATCCCCCATTCAAAACCATGATCTTTTCTACCTCCCAAACCCCAAAGCTCACCTCCTTCCAAATTTGCAGGGTTTCCCCCTCCCCCTCCCTTCTTGAGAGTTTGTTTCTGTATCCATCTTGTCCACCCCATTCATTGAAGTCTCCCTCCATTTTGTCCCTTAACCCTGCTGTTGGTGTTTCCCCCTCTCTTTCTACTCTTCTGTCATGTCCTGATGCATTCTATGTTCCAGCTCTTCTACAGGCCTGGACTTTGAATACAAAAGCAAAACAACTTCAAAGTGGAGCTTTTACATAAATCACATGCAAGACAAATACATGAATAGACAACAGACTTTTACAGTAAATACAAGGACATCAGCAGACAAATGGAAAATACATATTGCCTTTGGGATTTGAATCTGGGTTCCGAGCATGATGAACCAGTGGTTCGCTTGGGAACGTTAAAGTCTTTCATCAAAATACATTTACTGTCCATCAAACTAGTACTGCAGAATGCAAACTCTTGATAATGTCCGCATTACCTGTACAGATAGTAGAAGAAGGAAAGCAGGTAGAATGCAAGCTTACACCAACTCTCTTTCTGGCAGTAAGCCAGTATGTCAGCATTCATGATGGTTGTCGGGTCATACAGACCGTGGCAGCTCATGACCGGTCGGTTTCCATACCTGTCCCCCAGGCAAGGCAGCAAATAAGGAATGGATGTTAATCACATAAAATTAACTTAATTGGAGAGGGGGGAGAGAAGGGAGAGAATGCTTAAATTGTAAGCATAGTCACAAAAATTGCCATTGATCTATAATGCAGCAGATGCACATATTATATATACATATAATAAAGCAGAACTATGTCTGTCTGTCTGTCCCAAACTACTCCCTCAGTTTTGGGGCTAGCCACAACAAACTTTCTGTGGAACCTTTTGGGGTCCCAGCATGTGTCCTAGGTGGGTGGGAAGTTTCATAAATTTCTCAATAAAATTATAATTTTGAGTTTCCAGCCTGACGAACACGCTCTCTCTGCATGTAAACACATTCACAGGTTTGGCATTCGCAGTTTCACCATCTACTGCATGTGGAAACATTCACTGCTTTGGTAATATCTCAATACAATTGCGATTTTGATTTTCCACCCGGACGCCGCCACCTTTTCTCCACCCGAAGGTGGGTGGGAGGTTTCTTAAATTTCTCAATACAATTATGATTTTGAGTTTCCACACATACGAAGCTGCTCTCTCTCCGCATGGAAACACATTCACAGATTTTCCAGCAGTGGTTTCATCATTGACCACGTATTGAAACATTTCTCACCTTCTGGTGAGGTCAGCTGCAGTAATGTTTTTTTTTTTTTTGCCCAAGTCATTCACGAACCGGCTGTCCATGCCCAATGTTTGACTGAAGGTGCCACAGGAATGTGGGTGGAATTTATTGGTTCATGGTTTGGCATTCGCCCTTGACACATTGTCTGTATCCGTGTCTGGACTTTTCCATCAACACCACACCACGTTTGCTTGAGACGTTTTGCTATTTTCCTGTAACAACCCATTTCCTTCATCATGGCACATTGGAGGCAGTTCCCCCTCCCCAGCCAATACCATAATCATCGTCATTGGTATTAGCTTCATAATCATTGAAGGCACATTGATTTTATACAGTACGACTCCCACAGTTTTGGAACCAGCCCCACAATTTTCTGCGCAGCTGTTTGGGATCCCTGCACCTGTCCAAAAGTGGGTGGGAGTTTTCATAAAGTGTGTGTGTATGTGTATGTGTATGTGTATGTGTATGTGTATGTGTATGTGTATGTGTATGTGTATGTGTATGTGTATGTGTATGTGTATGTGTGTGTGTGTAATAGCCTCACCTTTAGTGGTAGTCAGTATGACAAATAATCTTCCTTCATCTAATGATACGTTTTCAAAAAGGACAAAAATTATCAAGTGTATTTCCAAGATGGATGGCTGATGGTGGGCCGAGATACTCCTGCCCGGATGGAGGACAGGAGTGCCCACTAGTTCCTATAACCTTCCATTTCACAGGTAAATATGTGAAGCACCAACACATGTTTTGATGCACTCAGACCTTGATAACCATCATATGTTATACAGCAATACCTCGCCATTCGCTGTTTCTCAAAACGCTCGTTTCCGTTTTACGCTCCTTGTACATTACGACTTAACCTCCCAAATTTGCTCCCAGGCTTCAGACACATATCTGGACCGGTAGTTGTGAAACGGTATAGTTTCACAACAACCAGTCCGGACATGCTCCGGCCCATGATGCTTCCTTAACGGACTGAAAAATCTTTAATCATATTTCACTTTTATCGGTTGGGAAAAAAAAAATTTTTAATGAAAAAATGTTTTATATTTTGTCATTTTATATAGTGTTTTATATATATATATATATATATATATATATATATATATATATATATATATATGTGAGCGAATCCGTAATTCACAAAATCCAACTCACGACCCAGCACTACAGTTTGCCTAAATTAACATTCCACTATTATATCCGCTCCAGGTATCCCATTTAACCTGTTGGAGTACAGCGGATATTTGCACGTACAGTCCAGTGCAGCACAGTACGTCCTGCATAAACCTTGAAAAAGAAAGTGCCTCTGGATCGTTTTTTAAACTTTACCAAATAAATATTCAGCTAAACATAACGAGATGACGAATGTGATAAAGAGTCATGAAAGTAATTAAAGTGATGTAAAGGTTCACAGACAGACACCATGCGGGGGGGGGGGGGGGGACTCACGTGAGACCATTTCTTGTTCTTCTTGCCGAACTTGTTCTGAACACGTCCAGTCCATGTGCGTACAGTTTGCTCAACGAGGAGGCATTCAATTTTTTATTGCCATTTCATTTGTGCCTAAAAGTTTGAAATGTCACAGCCCATGAAAATTAAACTAAGCATTTCCTTTCAAATGAAATTGGACATTTTGAAACGCTAAGGAGTTTTGGAAGGGGCACAACATATTCAATGCAATTAAGAACATTGACGAGTCTTTGAAGGATTCTACGTCTGCAAATCTCAACGATGTGTGGAGGGAACAATGGCCCGATTGTGTTCCTCACTCCCAAGGGAGGATTCAAGAGAAGGCGATTCAAGGTGTTATTGAAAACATTGTTGAAATGGCGGACAGCTGGGATTTGAGGAACTTGGGAAGGAGGATGTTGAGGGATTGCTCTAATCCCATGGAGAGGAGCTCTCCAATGAAGACTTAATGCACCTAGGAGAGCAAATAGCTGCTGAAGATGCATCTGGGACCGTCAAAAAAGTGCCCCCTAAAGCTTTCTTGACCAAAATGCTTTCGGAGATCTTCAAATACATCAGTGCAGCGATAGACATCATGCAAGATGATGACCCAAATGTGGAAAGGAGCCTCAATGTTGCAAGGATCTTAAATCAGGGATCTTTATGAAAAAAAAAGTAGGCTGCGAGGCAACTCTCCCTTGATCAATTATTCAGGAAGACTCGTCAGTCAAAGCCTAATAAGAGTCCTAATCAAGATTTGCAATCATAAGATCGACCCGATAGCTGTTCCTTGACAGGATTCTGATTTTGATGTGTAACAATAATTGTTCCAGTTGTAATGTAATTATTTCTTTGTTTGTTTTGTGAGGCAAACTCCCAATTAAATTGCACTTGTGAATTTTCATTTTACTGCACAGTACTGCACTGTATATACTTTTATTAATCATTACAACTGCTATTCATTCATTAAGCACAACTGTGCAACACCTTACAAGTTGTGCTTATTACAACTTAGTCTTATGTCGTAATAAGCACAACTGAGCAAGTGTAAGGTGTTGGGGAAGGGAAAGAACAATGAAAATAGAGATTACAGGATGCAAGGGGTAATTTTGGAGCGTGTCACATAGGAGAAGGATCAAGGGGTGGTAATAGATACGGGAGGTAAGCAGGCAGCACAATGCCAGGCAACTATAGGTAAAGCTAACAAGGTTTTAGGTTGTATTTGGAGGGGGATCATTTATAAATCAAAAGAGGTGGTAACATTGTATAGGAATTTAGTGAGGGCCACATCTAGAATATTGTGTGCAGTTTTGGTCACCACAACTTAAGAAGGACATAGATGCCATAGAGAGGGTTCAGCGCAGGTCTACTAGATCGATTCCGGGCCTAGCTAGACTCAGCTCTGAGGAGCGGTTGAAGGAGACAGGGCTTTATACACCAGAAAGGAGGCGATTACGAGGAGATAATGATAGATATTTTGGGTAATGAAGGGTAAAGATAAAATAAGTGCAGATTAATTATTCAACAGAGTAGACAGTGATAGGATCAGAGGCCATAGCTTGAGAGTAAAGAAGAGGAGAGTTAAGATGGTAGTAAGGCAGGGGGCTTTCACTCTACAGGGTTCCTACACTTACATTAAAAGAAAATTCCAGGACAATAAATTCAATTTTAAATAAAGTCAAAGACATATTTTGATCAGTGTCATATTTTGGAACTTGCATTACATGTATAATATAATTAACGCATAATTAATTACAGTACTTGATCCTTTTCCCAGATTCGGGCATGTATATCAATTTGTTTATTCTTCGTATTTTGTTTAAGACTTTCGTCGAAGAGAAGAACATAACGATCTTCATTAGAAATTTTTTTCATTAGTTGATACTTGAAGTACGGTGCAATACCATAATTGCACATGTATGCACATTTTCGCTCACCACAGGAGAAATGTTTCACAATTTCTGAATCTGGAAACGTCTGCGCGAACAAGGACGAGACATCTGTACATGAATTAAAAGAGTCATGGGAGTTCACCACTTTAAGAGTCCACAATACTTCCGATGCAAGGCAATCGTTACGGCCGACAAATGAGTTTAGTGGCGCAGTTGAGGGCTTCGGTTGCGTTGGAGTTGGAGCAGCTGTGCTCCCCTGCCCTTCATTTGCCTTCGATGATCCAGAGAAGAAATCTCGAATGGTGCATCCACCAGCTGCCTTCTTTTGCTCTAGTAACTGCTTGTGTTTCGATCCTTTTCCGTGGCTCCGAATGGCAGGCTCGCCCATGTTCGAAATGTCGAAAATCTTCAGGCAGATATTACACTTTGCACTGTATTTATCTGTGCCTCACTCCAACCAAGATACGTATTCCGGATGTTTGAGCCAGCGCTCGTTGAATATGCACTTCCCGGGGGGCATAGTTCACGATCGCTGAAGTGTGTAAACAACCCAATTCACAAAACAGAAAGAAAGCACGGGATAACTCGCACATGCGGTCGTAAAGGACCACTTTTTGGCGCTAATAAGATACAACATTAATGTCGTAAATTAATATTATTTCCGACAATCCACAACGTTTAGAAAGTAGTCTCCCTTGGCACATTTGTGCAAATTTGAACTACAAAGTAGTCTCCCTTGGCATATTTACGAGACGTTGACAAGGTGATTGTTGGAAATCCAAAATATAATTTTTTAAGGCGTTTTCAGGAGTTCAATTTGATTTTTAAGCATATTCCAGGACATTCCAGGATAGGAATTGAATTCCAGGAGTTTTAAGGACTTTCCAGGAGGCGTGCGAACCCTGCACTCAGAGAGTAGTTAATGCATGGAATGGTCTCCCTGGAAAGGTAATGGCAGCAGAAAAAGTAGATAAGTTTAAATTAGAATTAGATAGGTACCTGGAAGTTATGGAGATAGAGGGGTATGGCGATGTTGATCGGACTTTTAAGTAGTTTGAGTCTTGATGGGTGATTGTGTACGGAGTGCTGTTGAGTGGGGGTCTTGTCAAAGGGGGTTGTATGGTTGATGTTGGGTGTTTTTTAAACTAAGCCCATGCCCCCTCCCCTGAGGGCTAGAAAAAAAAAAAACTACAAATACTTAAAAAATAAATAAATAAATAAATAAATACAAAAACACCATTAAAAAAAAAAAAATTGGCATTTTCTTCTTTGGATCTTGTGTTGACAAGTTAGTGTGGTGTTGATGTCATGCAGGCATGATGGGCTGAATGGCCTCCACCTGTCTGATTTCCTTTCCTTGTAACTTTATCTTTAGAACTCTTACTTTGGGAAAAATGCTGCTTTTTAACATCCTTCAGGAACGTATCTCCTATTTTTATGGGAAAACTTGTTTCGCAACAAGCTGATTCGCAATACACTCGGTTCTTCAGGAACGTATCCCGAGTGTATGGTGAGGTATTACTGTACTTAAAAAGCCTGGTGTTGGCTTAGTGGTTAGGGTGGCGGCTTGGGATCCTAGGGTCCTGAGTTCAAGCCCCGTTGGCCGCTGAATTAAAATACACCAGGAGGTTGACTCAGCCCGTCATCCTTCCGAGGTCAGCAAAATGAGCACCAGTGTACTGGTAAGGGGGACACTGCATCAGCGGCATAGCCGCATCCCAACCAATGATGCAATCAGCAGCCACAGGCTGCACTCGATAGAGAGGGAGAGACTGTCCTTAAAATCTTCGAGACGAACAAAATATCTCCACAACTAAAAATCGTTTTTAAAGATTCTTCATCATCCAATTAAGACCAAGCACAATGGCGATGTTAACGACGGTTCAATCTGAGATGGTGAGGCAAAAGGAACAGAACACTGAAGTCAACACACTTTATCTCAGCAAACTGTACAGACTTTATCAAAGGAGATTACGGTTTGACATTTCACAACATTCAAACATTTGGACTCCTGACTCCTGGATATACTTACAAGTATGAAAGACTGGCAAGACACAGACTGCAGGTATAAAAATTATCAATCTGTTTATGTAATAGTCCAAGAGCCAATAAGCCTCACGTCTTGTTCAATTGCCTACACTGTTGGGGGTTAGATTCCCGTGACGACTCAGCAGCAATTTCCGCATTCTGTGACTTGCTTTAACACGATAAGGAGTATGGGCTCAATCGATGCCACAAACCCTTGAAGATCTTGAGAAACAAATTAAAGCCTCACACGACGTCCACCTGATAATAAGCCTCTAGAATTATTTGTTATTGGCAGTTCCATGAAAGGGAGATTTACAACAGCTTACATACTGGCTTTCTATGATTTTAAAGAACTAAACTAAGAGTGAAAGACAACAATGACATTTACCATTGAAGAATAAAGCAAACACCAGGAATATAATAAAATTAATAAATAAAAGCGAATGCCACAGATTTCACAGGCTCCCCTTCCTCATACGTTGCCGTTGAGGACGACGTGGAAAACCAAGCCCTCAAAATCATTGGGATCTCTTGCAATGAAGTCGACTGTCTAGTGTGTCTAAACCTGTTCCTCTCACATCGCAGACAGGTTTGGTGGCCTCTCTGTATTCTATCTACCGGCTCCTTTTTCGTTTTGCATCCTCTGCATTCTCTTGGCTTTGTCCCTCCCGGGTCTCTTAAGGGCAGACATGGTCGGCCAATAACCTCCCCTCTTGTTAAACTCCCAAAATTCAGGCTCACTCCTCACCTCCACACATTCGTTCCTCTTCTCTCTCGTCTGTGGAACCAACTTGCCCAGTTTGTTCAGTCCTATTCTTCCATCGAGGGCTTCAAAAGACAGCTGTTCACCACTACCTCAGATCATCCGCCATTCATACTCATGATCTCTTCTACCCCAAATCACCAAATTCCCGTTTCCCAGGTTATTGTGATTTTTTCCCCCTCTCTCTCTCTCACCTCTGTTTGTTGGTTAGTTGTTGGTGAGTTTGTTCCTTTTTTGTTTAATCTCCACTTTCCCCTTCCTCTTCTTGCTGTGTTTCATTCAGCTTGTGCAGTTTGCTCACCCACATGCATCCTTCTCCCCTTCCTTTGATCTCACTCCTACTCTGCTGTTGGTGTTTCCCCCTTCCCATTTTGTTCCCTTCCATTCTGCTCCAGCTCTTCCACGAGCCTCGATCTTGCATACAAAAATAAAAATTAAAAAAATTAAAAAAAAAAAGCAAGCACATTCTCAAAGTTCAACTTGCCACCAAAGCAGATGTGCTCACAGCACGTGCTGAATGCGCTTGCTCCCACACACAGAGTTTCGTTACCTCCACACGTGATAGACGAGCAGCGGAAGGTTGAGGATGAGGGTTAGCATTTCACCGGCACAAAGGAACATGACGCAGAACAGGCCATGGATACAGTAATCTCGAAGCACCAGCTGATGGATAAAGGTGTAGGGGGTAGAGGATTTTATTTATTTATTAATAATGAATACAAACAGCATTGGGGGATTGAAGCCCACTCGTATAGCACATTACAGCAAGTCTTGAAGCTGCTTTCATGCAAAATGTTTCATCGATTCATTGTACCAGATTTATACACTTTGATGAGGAATTCAACTTCAAGCAGCAAGATAAGTCCACTTACAGGATTTAAGGTTCCACATTGGTCTATCGGGTTCTTGTAGTCCGTTTTGAGTTCATCAAATGCTATGACCTGGGAGTGATAGAAGGATGGGGGGGGGGAGAAAATGTATGTATATATGTACAATGTACAGTATATATACATATAATGTGAAAAACAATAATACAAATCGCTAAGAATGTAATAACAAAGATTACAATTTTCAAAACAACACAGGAAGATGGAATCCAAAGTCGACTGCCTCACCCTCCACAAGGTCACCCCATTTGTTGCTGAAACTACATTTCATAAACATTTGAAAAAAAGTAAAATAAAAATTCCCCAATAAATGCAAAAATAATTTCGCCTTATTGGAAAGTACCATTTATGATCACATAAGGCTACAAGCCAACTGTCACTCAATCAAAGAAAATGCGTGAATCAAACAAAATATATAATTAATAAATGGTAAACTTGTCTCGTGTATAGTGTACGATGTTAAACTGGTATACAAGGTAATTTGACACAGGAGGCCATTTTTGGCCCATCATGCCTGTTCTCTATCAGTATCTAATTCATTCAATTCATGACTTTCAAAGCTCGCAAAATGAATAAATGAATAAAACGGCACTCGGTGGAGTGCATACCTCCGCCAAGCTGAACAGTTTACGTTTTGTATCCCACCGATAAGCCGGATCTGCATCCGGACCAGAAAACAAAATCGAATCCGCTTGTTCGTGTTACGTCACCAACTCATCCACCGAGTTTTGTCACAACTCGTCCACAACTTTTTGAGATATCATGGTGTATATCGTTTTGCCCAATCTCTCAATGGGGAAGAATCACTATTAAAAAAAAAATAATAATAAACTCTCGTATCCGGATCCAGGTCTTCACCAAAATCTAATCAATTCTTCCTTGTCACACATCCAACCTGTCCACCAAGTTTCGTCAGAATCTGTCAAAACTTTTTGAAATATCCTGGTCACAGACAGAAGACACACAAACAGGGGTGAAAACATAACCTCAGTCCATCTTCGGTGGCAGAGGCAACTACAAACACTAATGAGACATCCGAGGGAGGGGAGATTTTGTGGGGCGACTGTAATTTGGAGGTTTCCATTCCGATGTTCGATCACGTTATTCCCAATATTGCAAAACAAATGGCAGAATTTTATGAGGTTGGGGGGGGAAATAAAAAATTATTAAATCACAAATTCCAGTGTATCTTTTTTCCAAGTCAAATTTCAACCATAGGTGGTCGCAATTGTACAACGTTTCAGATTTATTTGGTCCCCGAGCCCGAAATATGAACCAGAAACTTTACCTCGCATGGATCCTCCGAATTGTAATCAACCAGACCAGGCATGGTAGAAAATGTTGCAGGACCGATACTTTTCTTGGCTTGTTGCACTAGTTGAAGCCATATTTGCAAAAATAAAAATAAAAACATAAAAAAAAATTTATGCCGGTATGTCTGACAAGAATGATCGGAAATCATTTTTAATGCACCATCTTTGCACTTTCAGTGTATGGATTATAGGGTTCCCCCTGAGCTAACAGAACTAAAACAATGGCGAATTGAGTAAGATGAACTCCGATAGGTCAGTGGGGTTACCGGAAGCAGACATTGTTCATAACTTTCTACAATCTATAGTTTGTATGACAATTCTGCTGAGGAATGTAATATATTCCCAAAAGGACAACGACCGTATTTTCCGGTGTATAAAACACACTTTTTTAAATCGGCAAAAAAGGTAAAAGTTGGGGGTGCGGTTAATACACGGGTATCAAAAATTATTTTAAAAATAAATATATATCAGTCTTAAAAACGATCAACACCGAATTTCAATTACATTCCAAATGAACACTTTTAGCAGTCAGAACTGCTGTTAAGCTCAATTTCACCATTTAAACTTTGAAAAACGGTTCAGGTTAAGAGTTTATATGCCTGGTGTTGGCTTAATGGCGAGAGTGGTGGGATTGGGATCTGAAGGTCCAGAGTTCAAATCCTGCTTGGCTATTGAATTAATACCAGGTGGGGTTGACTCTGCCTGTCATCTTTCTGAGGTCGGCAAAATGAGTACCAGCTTGCTGGTATCCTGTGTCGGAGTGGCGACCCGTCCAGGATTGTACCCAATAGCCAAGGAGACTACTTTGTCAGCACAAACGCTCTGCACAGAGTATGGTCCCATTGGATGGATGGTTAAGAGTTTGTACAGCGTTTTATTAACCGTGTGCGGTAATTAAATAAATAAACGGAGACACTCGGCGTTTTGGTGCGTGGCAGATATAGAGCCAAGCGGCTCTGAAAACGCCATTAACCATAAAAGAAGAAAAACACCTGGTCTCATCAAAAGAAGAATTATTCACAATAGCCAGGGGTTCACATCATTTTTTTTTATTTGGTTCTCCAATCAGTACCAGCAGAAATGATTTGGTACTCACAAAAAAAAAAAATCTTTTTTTTTTTTAAAGATCAGCTTCGAGTGTGGTCGTCTACTTTCCCAAGCACCACTCCGACTGTTTAAAACTCCTCTCAGCTTAGAATGCATCTCACTACTCTAAAAGCACTCTCTCGGAACATCAGCTCAAGACCTCGCAAGCCGCTCTTTTTTGTTCCAGACGATCCTGAACCTCCTCCATCTTCCTTCTTGCTCGTGTGTTCTTCTTAGATCTATATTTAATTTTTTAAAATCTTATCTAATATATAATTTGAAGATTTTGTTTGTTTGTTTGTTAGTTTGTCTGCACGCGCCAATCTCCTGAACGGTGAAAGATGAGAGGAAACCTCTGAAACAAAAAATGTTGGGACGGGTCCCGGGAATGTTAGAGGCTAGGTGGCGAGGCCCCTCGGCCGGGCGGGGGGGGGGGGGGTGAGGGTGTTTGCCCTCACCAACCCCCTTAGGCTATGACTGCCATGGCCCAATAGGGAACTGATACTGGGCTCCCGTCAGACATATGTATAGAAGATTAAATTCATTCAAAAAGAACCCGGCAACGGTGGGTGCATTCACCTAGTAAGTTATAATTTAACTTTAAAATTAGAATGGTATCATTTTAAACTTAATTTTGTGCACTTAAATTTTGAAATCATGGTACAGTACTGTATATCAGAATTATAATGGAAAAGCCTATCAAAATCCTCTGTTGTGATTGCATGCTTTTGAGCTTTTGGAGCAACTTTGAAGTACGCATTTAGTTCTTTATTTACCATGCACGAGTACCTGCATACCAGTTACGTGAACCCCTGACAATAGCTAGTTGAATAACGGAGCACCCACCTCAAATAAGCTTGCGCGCACACTTACGGGCATCCGACAACAGGCTGGGGGCGGTCACGTGACCCTCAAGAAGTGCTGCTTTGTACTTCGTGAGTGCCTCAGCTTACGTCACCAGATTGTCACGCATCATCCATTCTACCTATCAAGATGTCAAGGCATTCATTTACCACAGCGTTCAAACTCTCCGTCTGCCGATTTACAGAAGAGTTTGGGAATCGGGACGCTGGAGAACAAACAAGGCAATGATAGAGAAGATGCCAAGGAAGAAGAAGGTGCTGAAGAGAAAGTCAGTGAAGTGTCCTCAGCAAGAAGAGCATCTCATCGCTTGGGTCCAGGAAAAAGAGAGCAGAGCGTTCCACCATCTCAACACTTGCTTTCAGGCTGAAGGTGAAGAGCATAGCTAAGGATGACATTGGGGACTTCACGACCAGCCCGTCGTGGGCCTACAGGTTCATGGCACGCCATCAACTGCCGGTTCAACGTCGCACACACGTCTCCCGACATCTACCCAATGATATGGCTTTTAAGACGATGTGCTTCCAGTCCTACATAATCAAGCTTCGCTGAGAGCATGAATATCCCCTCAGCAGGACCGGGAATGCCGATCAGACCCCCCTTACCTTTGACATACCGAGGGGGACCACCATCAGTCAAGGGGGAGCGAAATGTGACAATAAACACTACTGGTCATGAGAAGGACCGATTCACTGTTATGCTCGCATGCACCATGGAGAGTGGACAAGTGAATATGCACCAAGGATGGACAAGGATGCCTATGTGCGAGGAATTTGTGAGGGGGTAAAGGATCACCTGTGGTCAAACGATTCTCGTCCTGCTTACAGGGGAATTCGCTAATTGCGTTCATCCAAGCCGGTCCCTGGGTGTACTGCAGTTAGAGCAGGGGGTTGTGGGCTCTTGACAGAGGAGTCCGGAGTGAAGGCCGGCTACTTTGAGCAGCTGTACCAGGCTGATCCACCAGCTATCGAGTTGGATGTCAGGGGTGTTACAATCCCAAATGCTGACCCTCCAATCAACTGTGGTCCACCTTTGTTTGTGGAAACACAGGCTGCAGTGAACCGGTTGAAATGGGGTAAAGCTCCTGGGATCTGTGGCATCCATGCTGAACCTTAAGGCTGGTGGAAATGCTGCACTCGCATCATTGCATGCATTTCTGTGCTCTGCCTGGAACACAGGCATTATCCCAACTAACATCATCCCAAATGGCCTTGTTGTCCCTCTCTGGAAAGGGAAGGGTGATCGCCAAGACTGCAACAACGACTGAGGGGTGACGCTGCTATCAGTGTCGGGAAAGGTCTTTGCTCGGATAATTCTTGATAGGGTTCATCACCATCTGCTTGAGCACCAGTGTCCAGAGCAGTCAAGCTTTACACCAAAGAGGTCAACGATTGACCGTATCCTTGCTCATCGGGTCCTCACCGAATGCAGACGAGAGTTTCAGCAGGGGCCACTTGCAGCTTATGTTGATCTCTGTAAAGCGTTTGATTCAGGGAATCCCGATGCCCTCTGGAGGATTCTTGGTCTTCGCGGGGTGCCACCAAAACTGATCAATCTGATGTCTGAACTATGCTCTGGTACTGAGAGTGCTGTGAGATGTGGTGATACCATCTCGGACTTATTTCCCGTTGTTACTGGAGTTCGTCAGGGGTGTGTACTGGCCCCCACACTTTTCAGCGCTTGTATGGACTGGATTATGGGGAGGATGTCAGAGAGATCAAGCTGTGGCGCATCATTTCGAAATGTCAAGATCTCCGACCATCATTTCGCAGATGATGCAGTAATCTTTGTGGAGACTCTAGATATTCTTTTGGCGGCCCTCGAGGTGCTGAATGAGGAGTCAGACCCGCTGGGATTATGGGTTTCCTGGGTCAAAACTAAGATCCAGGCTTTCAATGACATCTTGGAAGCTGCTATCCTGTCTGCACCTGTTTGTAGCGAGGATGTTGAGGTCATGGAGAGATGCACTTACCTTGGCAGTGATATTCATGTGTCTGCTGGCTGTGAGCCAGAGGTCAACAGACGTCTGGGTCGGGCCTGGGGAGTCATGGATTCACTGGATCATGGGGTGTGGATCCTGCCGGTACCTGTGTGGGAGGGCAAAAGTCCGAGTCTGCAGGTCCTTGGTGCTTCCAGTCTTGCTCTATGGATGTGAGACTTGGACTCTGACAGGAGACTCAATTCTTTTGGTACCAGGTCTCTTCGGAGAATCCTTGGCTATCGCTGGTCAGACTTTGTATCCAACGAGCGGTTGCTTAGAGAGACTCAAATTAGATTTGTTACCTGCATAATCCGTGAGCGTCAGCTGTGGTTGTATGGACATCTGGCTTGTTTTCCTGACGCTGATCCTGTTCACGAGATTCTCTCAGTGAGGAAGCCTCGTGAGTGGAGGAGGCCAATGGGTAAACCATGTGCCACGTGGTTGCACCAGGTTGATTAGCATCTCAAGGAGATGGGGATGGGCCAGGCATCTTCCTGGAGGGGTGGCCAGACGGAGGCCCCTGGAGTGGACGCAGCGACGCGCTGCTCCAGCGCACACTCCCATACCTGACCTGACCTGACCTACATCCATAAGAAATATGTATGATCCCAGTATGAATCCCTTTTCTTCCATTTTCTGGAAACAAAAAAAATTCCTCTTTGTAATATTTAAAAAATAAGAAAGAAAGAGAAAAATGTATTGGCGTCCTCCCATCTTTTTCCAACTTCTTGAAAATGATAATAAGATTGTTTGACGAAATTAAGCAGACATGGGAGTAAGCATGTTGATACCTCCATCACTTTGTCCCGTTCAACGTTAATGTACAAACGTATTTCGATCTTGATCAAAAAAAGAAATGATCAATATATTCATTCATTTTGAGGGTGAATAGGAGTAATAACAGTGCAGTAGGTACAGTGTGCAGTCGAGAGCAAGAGCAAACTGGTGCATTGTACAATAAATAGCAACCGCAAAATGATACAGCGTACAATAGAGAATAATAGCAAACAAGTAGTGTACAACTGGTACAGTGTACAGAATATATGTTCACTCTACCCTGGATATTCTGCTTCTGCTCTCCAAACAATGGATCCATCAATTGGGACTATACTCTGTGCAGAGCGTTGGTCCTGCCTAAGCAGTCTCCTTCGCTATTGGACACAATCCTGAATGGCCACTCCGACACAGGATACCAGCAAACTGGCACTCATTTTGCTGACCTCGGAAGGATGACAGAGTCAACCCCACCTGGTATTAATTCAACAGCAGAGTGGGATTTGAACTCGGGATCCGAGGATCCCAAACCCACCACCCTAACCATTAAGCCAACACCAAGCAACAATGGATGCAGGTCCTCAATGCTGGACGTGAAATCAGAACCATATCCCAAGACCTATCACGTGCTTTTTACATGGTCTGGCACCCTGCCCTGCTCACCAAACTCTCTTACTGTGGTATCCAAGGCTATCTCCGCTCATGGCTTGCAGACTTCCTCTCCTGTCGCAGCCAACGTGTGACCCTAAATGGAGTTCTCTCATCCCCTCTTCTTGTCCAGACTGGAGTTCCTCAAAGCAGTGTTCTAGGCCCTGTTCTTTATCTGCTTTTCATCAATGATCTCTCTGACTCTGGAAAATCCTCTTTATCTCTTTGCTGATGACTCCACCTTCTGCCGTACCATCTGTCATCCATCAGATCAGCAAGCAGCAGCCTCTTCACAGTGCAGATCTGGATGAAATCATAAGCTGGTCCAACACGTGGAACACGACTTTCAACCCTGACAAATCTCACACTCTCACTATCTCTCCGAAAGGACCGTTAGGTCCTTCCTGTGTACCCAACCCCATCCCTCTCCCTTCCACAGATCATCTCATGTCTCTGTTCCCTGCTGTTTTTTTTCTTCCCTCTCCTGCCCCACTTGTCTCCTGCTCCCCTTGTTGTGTGTTTCTGTGAGTTAGGTCTCATATGAGCCTCGGCAGTGTATACAAAAAAAATACAACAGAGGGCAACAGAAAACTGGTGCAGTGTACAGCATACAATAGTAGCGTAGTAGATAGTAGAAAAATCGTGCAAATTATGATACAAGCATCAAATTTGGCATTTCTGTTCTGCAGGGCTTTCTGGTCAAATCTGCCTGATTGGCCATTTGAAAATCCAAATTTTGAAAAAAAAAAAAAAAAAAAAAAAAAAATTCAAATTTTTTTTAAGTCACAGCTGGCTGAAATTCTTGAAGCGCAAGTGAACATCCCAGACAGAGAACCAAGGGGAGATGCAGTCATCATTGATGGCTCAGCACTTATCAATGCTCTACCTCCACACACTTCAAAGATATTTGATGACTATGCTAAAGAAGACATCATCCCAAAGGTGGAATCCTATGGTGCCAGGTACGAGAGGGTGGACGTAGTGTTTGATGTGTACAAGAAGTCAAGTCTGAAGTCAGAGGCAAGGTCGAAAAGGGGGCAAGGAATTAGAAGAAGAGTGACAGGAACCAGTAAGACCCCAAGTAACTGGAGAAACTTTCTTCGAGATGACAGCAACAAGACTGAGCTGTTTCACTTCCTTGCGGAAAAGATGTGTGAAGCACAGACGACAAGCACAGTCATTGTCACAAAAGGAGAAGATGCCATTAGCAACACAAGGAAGTCACTGGATGCTGTGTCTCCATGTTGTCATGAAGAAGCTGACACTCAAATATTTGTACACACCAGGGATGCAACGACGGATGGTAGCAAGTCCATTATCATTAAGGCTAATGACACGGACGTACTAGTCATAGCAATATCTGTACTGCCATCCTTACAGGAACTAGGTCTTGAGAACATGTGGATTGCCCTTGGCCAAGGAGCCAAGGCGTGATGGATTCCAGTCCATGAGGTAGTTTCTGCAATTGGGCCTGAGAAAGCGAGAGGGATCCCATACTTCCATGCGTTCACTGGATGTGATGTCATGTCTGCCTTCCGCAGTAAAGCTGCTGTCACACCTTGACGTTTTAGCCAGCGTATGGCAACGAATCAAAATGTATGTAAAACGCTGGCGTACGCTGAACTATTGATGTTTTTTTCCAGTTTTGGGCATATTCATAACGAGTTGGACGTATGCACAATGTATTCGTAACGTACACAGAACGTTTCGTTAACATCTAGATAACTTATACCAATGAATGCTTAGCGTGTTGTCGGCGTTCACAACCTATGCCCAACGATAGTCTAATTTATGCATAGCGTGCGGCAGCGTATCGCCGACAATCACGTGGCGTAGGCTATTCATAGGCTGTGGCTCGACGATTCAAATCATAACCGCACTAGACATCGAAGTGTCAAGCCGCTGTCACGCCTTGACGTTTTAGCCAGCGTATGCTGACGTATGAAAAATTTGCTGAATACGCTGGCACACGTCCAATACGTTAAGAGCACGCTGAAGCATGCTGGCATACGTCGACAAATTTCAAGCATGCTGAAAATTTTTTGACATATGCCAGCGTATGGCGCACACATTCCGCATACGCTGGCCATAAGTTGTAGGCACGTTATACGATCATTGACACACGTTACTTGTAAGCTACTCATAAGTCGAAACACGTCGAGGTAATGTTTAGCGTACCCGAAACTTATTTCTAACCTATGAGTAATGTATTTCCAACGCATATTGACGTATGTAGATGTATTTGACGTCTTCCGGACGACCACAGAACTTATTGAACATGTTTCTAACTTACAGCTACCGTATAATGGCGTATTGGCAGTGTTTAGGGGAATTGGTATATAAAAATGGGCTTCACAGGAGGAACCCGTCAGTGTTCCAGACTCCATGGTTTTTTTTTTTTTTCAGCATGACGGTGATGTTGACACTTCGATTTCTAGTGCGGTTACGATTTAAATCGTTGAGCGGCAGCCTATTAATTATATTATATTATAACCGCACTAGAAATCGAAGTGTCAACATCACCGTCATGCCGAAGAAAAAAACCAAAAAAAACAGTCTGGAACACTGACGCTAAACATTACCTCGACGTGTTTTGACTTATGAGTAACTTACAAGTAACGTGTGTCGATGTGTGTAAACGATCGCGCAACGTGCCTACAACACGTTATTCATAGGTTAGAAATAAGTTTCGGGTATGCTAAACATTACCTCGACGTGTTTCAACTTATGAGTAACGTGTGTCGACGTGTGTCAACGATCACGTAACATGCCTACAACTTATGGCCAGCGTATGCGGAACGTGTGAGTCATACATCGAAAAATTTTGAGCATGTTAAAATTTGTCGACGAGCTCGGCATACTACGACGTATGCCAGTGTGCTCTTAACGTATACAAAACTTACCCATAACGTATTCGACGTGTGCCAGCGTATTCGGCAAATTTTTCATACGTCGGCATACGCTGGCTAAATCGTCAAAGTGTGACAACGGCTTAAAGGGAAGAAAACTGCATGGCAGACTTGGAACGTCTTTGATGATGTTTCTGAAACATTCACCAATCTCAGCCAGCATCCAACATCGATTCATGATCTTGACTTTTTTGAAAAATTTTTTTTTTTTTCAAATTTTTCAAAATTTGGATTTTCAAATGGCCAATCAGGCAGATTTGATTAGGATCCCCTGGAGAACAAATGTGCCAAATCTGATGCTTGTATCATCATTTGCACGATTCCTCTCAAAAATTGCTGTTATCTGCCCCACTATAAAGAGTAACAACAAACTAGTACAGCATGCGGCATACAATGGAGAGCAACAGCAAACTGGTGCAGTGTACATGGGTGAAACTGCAGAACTTTAATTTTAAAAAAGGAAAAACGAGATTTTCCTGGGGATTCAGGGGTATGCTCCCCTTGAAAGTTTGGAAAATTGATGTCTCAATATGCATTTTGGGGGTGTTCCTGTCCTTATTGTAACAAAAAAAATTATGCAAATGAAAGTGATATTTCGGGAATAATTTTTTTTTATTTCACCTGAACATTCATTGCTGGAGCCTGGTGTTAGCTTAACAGCTAGGAGGCAGACTTAAGATCTTGGGTTTGAGGTACTCTCCTGCTGTTGAATTAACACCAGGCAGGTTGACACAGGCAGGTCATCCTTGGACAGTGTACAATCAAGAGCAACACCAAACTGGGACAGTGTACAGTGTAAAATCGAGAGCAACAGCAAACTGGGACAGTGTACAGTGTACATTGGAGAGCAACAGAGAACTAGTACAGTGTACAGTGTACATTGGAGAGCAACAGTGAACTGGTACAGTGTACAGTGTACATTGGAGAGCAACAGTGAACTGGTACAGTGCACAGTGTACAATCGAGAGCAACAGTAAACTGGTACAGTGCACAGTGTACAATCGAGAGCAACAGTAAACTGGTACAGTGCACAGTGTACAATCGAGAGCAACAGTAAACTGGTACAGTGCACAGTGTACAATCGAGAGCAACAGTAAACTGGTACAGTGCACAGTGTACAATCGAGAGCAACAGTAAACTGGTACAGTGCACAGTGTACAATTGAGAGCAACAGTAAACTGGTACAGTGCACAGTGTACAATCGAGAGCAACAGTAAACTGGTACAGTGCACAGTGTACAATCGAGAGCAACAGTAAACTGGTACAGTGCACAGTGTACAATCGAGAGCAACAGTAAACTGGTACAGTGCACAGTGTACAATCGAGAGCAACAGTAAACTGGTACAGTGCACAGTGTACAATTGAGAGCAACAGTAAACTGGTACAGTGCACAGTGTACAATCGAGAGCAACAGTAAACTGGTACAGTGCACAGTGTACAATCGAGAGCAACAGTAAACTGGTACAGTGCACAGTGTACAATCGAGAGCAACAGTAAACTGGTACAGTGCACAGTGTACAATCGAGAGCAACAGTAAACTGGTACAGTGCACAGTGTACAATCGAGAGCAACAGTAAACTGGGACAGTGCACAGTGTACAATCGGGAGCAACAGTGAACTGGGACAGTGCACAGTGTACAATCGAGAGCAACAGTGAACTGGTACAGTGCACAGTGTACAATCGAGAGCAACAGTAAACTGGTACAGTGCACAGTGTACAATCGGGAGCAACAGTGAACTGGGACAGTGCACAGTGTACAATCGAGAGCAACAGTGAACTGGGACAGTGCACAGTGTACAATCGAGAGCAACAGTAAACTGGTACAGTGCACAGTGTACAATCGGGAGCAACAGTGAACTGGTACAGTGCACAGTGTACAATCGAGAGCAACAGTAAACTGGTACAGTGCACAGTGTACAATCGAGAGCAACAGCAAACTGGTACAGTGTACAGTGTACAATCGAGAGCAACAGTGAACTGGTACAGTGTACAGTGTACAATCGAGAGCAACAGTGAACTGGTACAGTGTACAGTGTACAATCGAGAGCAACAGTGAACTGGTACAGTGTACATTAGAGAGCAACAGCAAACTGTGACAGTGTTTAATGCCTGTTACTAAATATAATTGCCGTATAATACTGTACATTGATATTTGATCCGCCCGACGGTTCCACCACTCGGCATCAAAACAAGAAGATCCTCCGTTATACTTAAACCTGTACAGGAGATCATAACGTTGCAAACATTTGAATTAAACAAACGGGGAACTTTGATATATCCGATTTTGCTCATCTTCCTCGAGTTCAACGTGAATAACCAAGAGGTATTGCCTGGTACAATTCGCTCAATCATCAACATCAACCGAAACAGAAATTCTGAGGTACGTACGTGCCAGATTGCCCAGAATAAGAGCGCCGCAGTCAACAAAAGCGCCAACATGTAACAAAACGCTGCAAAAGTAAAAGCCATTGCTCCGTTTTCTCCACGCACACTCCGTTTCCGTTTCCGTTTCCGTTTCCGTTTCCGTTTCCGTTTCCGTTTCTTCTTCTTCTTCTTCTTCTCTTCTTCTTCTTTCTTCAATATCTGCCTCCTCTTCTTCATCATCTTTCTTCAATCTCGGTTTCTTCTTCTTCTTCGTTCGCTATTGCCTCCTCTTCTTCATCATTTTGCTTCGCTATCTGCCTCCTCTTCTTCATCATCTTTCTTCAATCTCGGTTTCTTCTTCTTCTTCTTCGTTCGCTATTGCCTCCTCTTCTTCATCATTTTGCTTCGCTATCTGCCTCCTCTTCTTCTTCTTCCCTAACTATCTGACTCCTCGTCTTCTTCTTCTTCTTCTTCTTCTTCTTCTTCTTCTTCTTCTTCTTCTTCTTCTTCTTCTTCTTCTTCATCTCCTCTGCTTCTTCTTCTTCTTCTTCTTCTTCTTCATCTCCTCTGCTTCTTCTTCTTCTTCTTCATCTCCTCTGCTTCTTCTTCTTCTTCATCTCCTCTGCTTCTTCTTCTTCTTCATCTCCTCTGCTTCTTCTTCTTCTTCTTCTTCTTCTTCTTCTTCTTCTTCTTCTTCTTCTTCTTTGAGGCCACCTCTTCTTCAGGGAGTTGGAGTCAGGTCAGGTCAGGTTCGATCTGTGACCTGCTACAGGTACCATGTAAACCTGTACTAACCTGTTTCATGGTCGGGTTGTCGGCGACTAAACCGTCTCCCCCACCAGGTTTTCTGGTGAGGAGGGTGTTTGGATATGGACACCCAGCAGGATTAAAAACAAAACCTGTCAAAGGGCGGAGGAGCTCCTTGTGAGCCAACGGCCATCCAGATCTAGTGCCCAACTGTGTCTGCAGACGTCCTCCTGCAGTTGGGTTACTTCTTATTAGGAGGTTGGTGGCAGGATTTGCACTCCAGCCACCGTAAAACGCTTCATTCCGCAAAACGCAAAAACGCAAAAAAATCTGAAAACCCACTCCGTGGGAGTACCTCCTGTGCAGCTTCCCTTCGCAGGGCAGCTCACCGGATGATGGGATTGGGGCAAAGCCTTCGGGACCCCCAATCTTTGATAGGAGGGAAACCACGGGGTAACATCCCTGGGTCAGATTGCGGGAGAGTGTGTCGGAGTGGTGCTGAGGTGTCGTCCACCAGACGGCGGTCTCCTTGGGTTAACCTGAGGCGGTCCCTTCGGGTGGGTGCCTGGAATGTCCTATCCCTAAGAGAGGATGATCACCTGTCTCTGTTATCATCTGAGCTCAAGCGTTTGGACATCGGGATTGCAGCTCTCTCTGAGGTTCGGAGACCGGATTGCGGCGAGATAATGGTGGGTGGTTACACCTACTATTGGTCTGGTCGCTCTGATGGTTACCATACCCAAGGAGTTGCTGTAGCTGTGTCCAATAAGCTGACCCCAATGATAATTGAGGTAACACCGGTCAACGAGCGTATTATGAGATTAAGGATTCGTCACTCCTTAGGTGTCATTTCCCTGGTCTCTGTTTATGCTCCGACTGAGGCGAGTGATCTCACCGTGAAGGATACATTCTACGCCACACTCGAGTCTGTGGTTGATCAGTGCCCCAGACAAGATACACTTCTAGTCTTGGGGGATTTCAATGCATCGACTGGAACTGATAGGGATGGTTATGAGGTGTGTGTTGGTCCCCATGGGTCAGGAACTATGAACCAGAATAGCACTAAGTTCCTTGACTTTGCAAGAAGTCATGGACTTAGGGTGGCTGGTTCATGGTTTCAGCGCCCGCAAGCTCATCGCTGGACTTGGTATTCCAACGCTGGCGGTGTGGCAAAGGAGATTGACCATGTCCTCATTGACGGTCGTTGGAGGATGATCCAGAACTGCAGGGTCTACCGGAGTGCTCAGTTCCTCAATACTGACCACAGGCTTGTTGTAGCAACTCTAAAGCTGCACCTTAAATCCTGGAGAATGGTACCATCCCAGCCTAGGCTGGATGTTGCCAAGCTCAGGGATGAGAGAGTAGCTGAGGAGTTTGCGAACAGGCTGAGTGGACACTTGGGGGGTCTGGGTGCTTTGGTGGGTACTGAAGAGTTGTGGAACACCTTCAAGACCACCGTCCTTGATGTTGCCGGTGGATGCCTTGGAGTTCACCGCAGGGCAAAGAAGAATTTTGTCTCTCAAGGGACACTGGATACCATTGACCAGAGTCGCAGGGCCAGGCTGAATGGCAGAGCTGAGCTGTTCAGGGAGCTGAGGCGTAAAACTGTACGTGCACTGAGGGTGGACAAGGAGGCCTATGTGCAAGGAATCTGTGAGGGGTAGAGCATCACCTGTGGACAGGTGATTCTCGTCCCGCTTACAGGGGAATTCGCGCATTACGTTCATCCAAGCCCATCCCTCGGAGCACTGCAGTTCGAGCAGAGAGTGGTAGGCTCTTGACAGAGGAGTCTGAAGTGAAGGCCCGCTGGGCCGGTTACTTCGAGCGGTTGTACCAGGCTGATCCCCCAGCTGTCGAGTTGGACGTCAAGGGTGTTACAATCCCTGTTGCTGACCCTCGAATCAACTGTGGTCCACCATCGCTTGTGGAAACACGGGCTGCGGTGAACCAGTTGAAACGGGGCAAAGCTCCAGGGATCTGTGGCATCCATGCCGAACTTCTCAAGGCTGGTGGAAATGCTGCACTCGCGTCGTTGCATGCAGTTTTGTGCTCTGCCTGGAACACAGGCATCATCCCAACTGACTGGAAGAGGGGCCTTGTTGTCCCTCTCTGGAAAGGGAAGGGTGATCGCCAAGACTGCAACAACTACCGAGGGGTGACGCTGCTCTCAGTGCCGGGCAAGGTCTTTGCTCGGATAATTCTTGATAGGGTTCGCCACCATCTGCTTGAGCACCAGCGTCCAGAGCAGTCAGGCTTTACACCAAAGAGGTCAACGATTGACCGTATCCTTGCACTTCGTGTCCTCACCGAACGCAGACGAGAGTTTCGGCAGGGGCTGCTTGCAGCCTATGTTGATCTCTGTAAAGTGTTCGATTCAGTGAATCGGGATGTCCTCTGGAGGATTCTTGGTCTTCGTGGGGTGCCACCGAAACTGATCGATCTGATGTCTGAACTCTACTCTGGTACTGAGAGTGCTGTGAAGTGTGGTGGTACCGCCTCTGACTTATTTCCAGTTGTTACTGGAGTTCGTCAGGGATGTGTACTTGCCCCCACACTTTTCAGCACTTGTATGGACTGGATTTTAGGGAGGATGTCGGAGAGATCAAGTTGCGGTGCATCGTTTGGCAATGTCAAGATCTCGGACCTTGATTTTGCAGATGATGCAGTCATCTTTGCGGAGACTTTAGATATCCTCTTGGGGGCCCTCGAGGTGCTGAATGAGGAGTCGGAGCCGTTGGGATTACGGATTTCTTGGGTCAAAACAAAGATCCAGGCTTTCGGTGACATCTTGGATGCTGCTGTCCTGTCTGTGTCTGTTTGTGGTGAGGATGTTGAGGTCGTGGATAGATTCACTTACCTTGGCAGTGATATTCATGTCTCCGCAGGTTGTGAGCTGGAGGTCAATAGACGTCTGGGTCGGGCCTAGGGAGTCATGGATTCACTGGATCATGGGGTGTGGCGCTGCCGGTACCTGTGCGGGAGGACGAAAGTCCGAGTCTTCAGGTCCTTGGTACTTCCAGTCTTGCTCTATGGGTGCGAGACTTGGACTTTGACCAAGGATCTGAGACGGAGACTTAATTCCTTTGGTACCAGGTCTCTTCGGAGAATCCTTGGCTATCGCTGGTCGGATTTTGTGTCCAACGAGCGGTTGCTGAGAGAGACTCGGATGAGATTTGTTACCTGCATAGTCCGTGAGCGTCAGTTGCGGCTGTATGGACATGTGGCTCGTTTTCCTGACGCTGATCCTGCTCACCAGATTCTCTCAGCGAGGGAGTCTCATGAGTGGAGGAGGCCAGTGGGCCGACCACGTGCCTCATGGTTGCAGCAGGTTGACCATCATCTCAAGGAGATGGGGATGGGCCTGGCATCTGCCTGGGGGATGGCCAGACGGAGGCCCCTGGAGTACCGGCGGAAAGTGGACGCAGCGACGCGCTGTTCTGGCACATGCTCCCATACCTGACCTGACCTGACCTCTTCTTCATTCATTTTCTTTGTCGAAATCTTTAACCTCCCGTCATTTTGCTTCTGTCGGGTGTTTGGTGATTTCTTTTGAAAGTTTCGTTTATTTGTGCTTTTGATAATCCGAATGGGGCCAAAATTTAAAAATAATTGGCATTCGTCTGAGATCTGACTAATGAATGCGATCTCATCGGATCGTTAATGTATTTAATGTCTTCATGAAAATAGCCTTTTTCTCTTATATTGTTTTCAACGTCGATTTTTTTTTTTTACATATATAAACATGGTTATTTGTTTACAAATATCAGTCACTCAAACGTCATTAATAAATAAAACTGTAAGACGAAAGACCAACTCATTTGTGTTATACACTGCTCGAAATTCGGAGCTGCTTGAAAGCGATCTGACGGATTTGAGCGAATAAAACTACCATGAAAGGAAGACAAAAAACAACTACTGCCTTCCTGAGTAGTGTGAGTATCGTTGAATTTTCATTGACGTTCAAACTGAATTTTATTTAATTCTCAAGGGATAAATGTTTTTTTTTTTTTGTTAAATTGAAATGGACTTCAAATACGGATGAAGTAGAATTGCATGCATTGAAGTATGTTGTGAATTTTATCTCGTGCTCAAAATGCAACAGTTGCAATTAAAACGTCTCAGCATGTACAATTTGCATTGTGACGTCATAATCCCTCTAGTGATCAACAAACGAGCTCTGTGATCACGAGAAGAAAATTAGAACGGCTACTGTAGAGCGCACGTACCTCCACCAGGCTGACCAGTTTACGTTTTCTACCCAAGTCCCACTGATAGGCCGGATCTGGATTCGGACCTGAACCAAAATCTAATTTAATCGGCCTTTTCACACCCATAACATGTTCACATCGTTTCATCCGAATCCGTCTATTAACCTTTTGAGATATCAGGTCAGGTCAGGTATGGGAGCATGTGCCAGAACAGCGCGTCGCTGCGTCCACTTTCCGCCGGTACTCCAGGGGCCTCCGTCTGGCCATCCCCCAGGCAGATGCCAGGCCCATCCCCATCTCCTTGAGATGATGGTCAACCTGCTGCAACCACGAGGCACGTGGTCGGCCCATTGGCCTCCTCCACTCACGAGACTCTCTCGCAGAGAGAATTTGGTGAGAGGGATCAGCGTCAGGAAAACGAGCCACATGTCCGTACAGCCGCAACTGATGCTCACGGACCATGCAGGTAACAAATCTCAATTTTGTTACCTGCATTTCTCAGAGGTAACTCTCTGATTGGTGCCTGCAATTGCCCCTGGCTCTGAGAAGCAAATTGAAGACATCAAAAAGGATCCCAACAACCCTGACACCACAATCTGCGGAATAGAGAGCAGACATTTTAATATCCGGACACAACCTAGTCAAACATCATACGCAGGCAGCATCCTCTGCTGGTCACGAGAGTTTTCATGATCAGTTCCCTTTCGAAACCATCCAGTGTGTTACGTGTCCATGGTCAGCATTGCCATCAGTGGCAAAGAATCATGGTCAACTGGAATTACAGGACAACAGGTTGAATGTCTGGCTTGGAACAGAGCATAGTCACGACTCATCAAAGCACTTAAGACCTCAAGCAGACAAATCGAGTTCAAGCCAATAGCGCCACCTCGCATGACAATATAACATCGTGTTTCCCCGTCCCCTTATGGCTTATACAAACCAATTGTGACACATAGCGAGTTAAAATAATATCAAGTAACAGCTCCCTGTACCAGTCAACAATGACGTCTAACATGTTAATATCACATCAGTTAACATCTTCCCCTTTATATGATCACAAGTGACATATAGCATGTTCATTTAACATCTTCCCCTTTATATGATCACAAGTGACATATAGCATGTTAATTTAACATCTTCCCCCATTATATGATCACAAGTGACATATAGCATGTTAATTTAACATCTTCCCCTTTATATGATCACAAGTGACATATAGCATGTTAATTTAACATCTTCCCCCATTATATGATCACAAGCGACATATAGCATGTTAATTTAACATCTTCCCCTTTATATGATCACAAGTGACATATAGCATGCTAATTTAACATCTGCCCCCCTTATATGATCGCAAGCGACATATGGCGTGTAAATTTAACATCTTCCCCCCTTATATGACCTGAAGCGACATATAGCGTGTCTTCATATCCCGTATCTTAATGGTTAGGGTGGTGGGCTTAGGATCCGAGGATCCTGAGTTCAAATCCCACTCGGCTGTTGAATTAATACCATGTGGGGTTGACTCTGCCTGTCATCCTTCCGAGGTCGGCAAAATGAGTGCCAGCTTGCTGGTATCCTGTGTCGGAGTGGCGACCCGTCCAGGATTGTACCCAATAGCCAAGGAGACTGCTTAGGCAGCACCAACGCTCTGCACAGAGTATGGTCCCAGTGGATGGATATCCCGTATCACCTCCCACCTTATATCAAAATATCGGTACGCACACTCGTCTCTAAGCTGTCTATCCTGGGTTTGAATCCCGACCCAGCAATAAACCGTAATCCTGGTGTTTCTCAGGCATGGTGATTCATCAATCAATGTGCCATCCTTCAGATTGATGTTAAACGGACGTCCCGTCTGCCAGCATTCGTTGGTGGACGTTAAAGATCCCAAGGTGTCCTTTGCAAAGTAGAGGCGAGTTATCCCCGGCACGATGGCAAAAAATTTCCAAAATCCTGCCCTAACTACTGCTATGAAGGCAATGGCAAACCACCGAGCAGAGCACGACACCAAGAAACTGCTTCGGCAGCACCGACGCTCTGAAACAGAGTATGGATGGTCCATCAGAATCTCAATCAGAATACTGTGTACAGTTTGGCCAACAAAACAATCGGCATCATATTGTTACCCAATGTCAAGGTGTGTTCTAAGGAAATGAGGTAAATGGACTCTGGTGAGAAAAATATTGCAATTGAGCAAACAAAATTGAACACCTGTCCCTGTTTGCTATTGGCAGAAGAGAAGGTGATGAGTTGACAAGATTTGCTATCTCATCTCCAGTCAATCATCCCAACTCTCATCTCCAGTCATCTCATCTTCAGCCAGTTATCCCAGCTCTCATCTCCAGTCATCTCATCTTCAGCCAGTTATCCCAGCTCTCATCTCCGGTCATCTGCAATCATCTCATCTCCAGTCAGTCATCCCAACTCTCATCTCCAGTCATCTCATCTTCAGACAGTTATCCCAGCTCTCATCTCCGGTCATCTCATCTTCAGCCAGTTATCCCAGCTCTCATCTCCGGTCATCTCATCTTCAGCCAGTTATCCCAACTCTCATCTCCAGTCATCTCATCTTCAGCCAGTTATCCCAGCTCTCATCTCCGGTCATCTGCAATCATCTCATCTCCAGTCAGTCATCCCAACTCTCATCTCCAGTCATCTCATCTTCAGCCAGTTATCCCAGCTCTCATCTCCGGTCATCTGCAATCATCTCATCTCCAGACAATCATCCCAACTCTCATCTCCAGTCATCTCATCTTCAGCCAGTTATCCCAGCTCTCATCTCCAGTCATCTCATCTTCAGCCAGTTATCCCAGCTCTCATCTCCGGTCATCTCATCTTCAGCCAGTTATCCCAACTCTCATCTCCGGTCATCTCATCTTCAGCCAGTTATCCCAGCTCTCATCTCCGGTCATCTGCAATCATCTCATCTCCAGTCAGTCATCCCAACTCTCATCTCCAGTCATCTCATCTTCAGCCAGTTATCCCAGCTCTCATCTCCGGTCATCTCATCTTCAGCCAGTTATCCCAGCTCTCATCTCCGGTCATCTCATCTTCAGCCAGTTATCCCAACTTTCATCTCCGGTCATCTCATCTTCAGCCAGTTATCCCAGCTCTCATCTCCGGTCATCTGCAATCATCTCATCTCCAGTCAGTCATCCCAACTCTCATCTCCAGTCATCTCATCTTCAGCCAGTTATCCCAGCTCTCATCTCCGGTCATCTCATCTTCAGCCAGTTATCCCAGCTCTCATCTCCGGTCATCTGCAATCATCTCATCTCCAGTCAGTCATCCCAACTCTCATCTCCAGTCATCTCATCTTCAGCCAGTTATCCCAGCTCTCATCTCCGGTCATCTCATCTTCAGCCAGTTATCCCAGCTCTCATCTCCGGTCATCTCATCTTCAGCCAGTTATCCCAGCTCTCATCTCCGGTCATCTCATCTTCAGCCAGTTATCCCAGCTCTCATTTCCGGTCATCTCATCTTCAGCCAGTTATCCCAGCTCTCATCTCCGGTCATCTGCAATCATCTCATCTCCAGTCAGTCATCCCAGCTCTCATCTCCAATGATTGACACTTGCTAGCCCTCTGCCATCTTGACAAACATAGCACTGAGACATGTCGTTGTCAGAATCACGAAACTTCGCAGCAAATGGCGGGAAAAACTTATGTACTTTTCAACTCGCCCTCATATATCTTTCTTCTCGTAATAGTGGGACCATGACCCCCAAAAAATTGCAAGAAAACGTTTTATGGTATTTTTATTTGTTTTATTAGGCCTTCAGAACAACATATTAAAAGTTTCCAAAAAATTGACTACCAGAAAGTGTTTAAATATGGCATTAGTAAAAATAAATAAGTACGATTAACAAAAAAAAACAAAAACTGACTAAAATACTTCGAAATGCCAAAGTAAGTTCCACAGTCTATCCTCGAGAAATTAGTCTCGAACTGTAGAGCATATGTTCCAACGTACCTTCCCTGAACATTTAGTCTTCATTTTCATCATCTGAAACTGGCTCGGATCCGGAAGCCACATTACCGCAGTTCCCTTCTCGGCAAGGTCCGCAGGATCTGGTGCATTCAAGGCCATGTTTATTACAGCTACATTTCAGTATGCTCCATCCTGTAGTGCAGTTGCAGTGGATCATTTTGAGCAGAATGTCCGGCGCAGGGCTCTTATGCATCATGAGTGGAATAAGTTTGTCCCCTTGCACGTCCCAGCCCCATTCAGTATGGTCCATGCCGTCGTCCTTGCCCATCCAAACCATGACTTGTGGGTACGTCCGCCATGAGTGAAGGTTTGTGGCCGAGGTTGTTGGAGGCAGTCTTCCGGGTGTCACGAAGGTCTTTGCTGCCGCGAAAGAGTCAGATCGGGTTCCGTCAAACAAGGACACCATCGCCTTGCAACCAGTGGTTTCTCCAGTAAATTGATCTACCATTGGTGCGCAAGAGACCTGTGAACAGGCACGCAAGACAGATTCATCCTTGATGACTTTTTGGAAAACAGATTTCTTTGCCACCCCAAAGATTCTCGAAATAGTGTCGCATCCGGAGAAGGCATGGGCAAACAATAGATCAGAGCAGACTCATCGTCACCAAGCATCCGTTTCAGAACTTTGATGTTATAAACATTTGGTTTCCCCTTGTCTGGCCGAAAGAACAGGTCCTTGCAGTCCTTCGTAGATGCATGATACGGCAGCAGTACCAGCAGATCTGTGTCTTCTCCGATCAGGGTTGTTCAATTGTAGGATGTCATTGTGACGGATGCTTTCACGATGTCCAAGTTCTCATCTCCTTCAGCTTGGATGATGTGACAGTCTTACTGCCGCAAGTGTTCAGAGATCAAGTGGACGAGGTCCTGTTTGTTCTCCAAACGATTATTGTTGTATCCGATATGTTGACCTTGTTCGAAACCAGAGTTCGGCTTCGTCGCCGATGCGTATTGTCCTTTGTACTTGGTCCTCCATCATATCGATCAAAGACAACGGTGGCATCGACGTACAGGTCTGACATGAAAGACACGTAGGTGTCGGGAATTGAGCTGTAGGTGTTGCCTTCGGTCCATTTCAGTCGAGGTAGAAGTGAACCACCATCTATAACGTAGTGATCAGTCTTTGGAATGGACTGAAGAACAGCATCTTCTGACGAAGTAACATGCCATCGTATAGCGTCCAGAAGTTGTGCTTTTTCTGGCTTCTGCACACGATTCTTTGCTTCAAACAAGGATAGTGGATATGAGGAAAGTTCATATTTCATTACCTCATCTAGGCACAGATTTCCCAACTGGGATTCCACAAGGAACCTCTGAAATAACAGTGCTGGATCAATGGTGCGATCCTCGGTGACATTGATGGCCCGGGCTGATGCTCGCGTCCTCACTGCAGTGTTTCGCTTGTACGAATATGAGAAGACAGATTGTTTTTAAAAATGGACAGATCTTCCATTTTCTTCACTTAACTGTGTTTCTGCCAACAGTGAAAAGGTCCTGCTAATTTACATCCTCGTTAGCATTCATCCCTGTGATGATGTTGCGATGGGTCACCTCATCCGAGAATGGACAATGCTGTTCAAGCTTTGTGGCAATTTTGGCCGAGTACATCTTGTCCCTGTGTGTTGGTGTTCGTGATCTGAAACAAAAAAAAGAGGTTTTAGCATCAATGACGTCATGACGTCACAATGGATAGTTTTGTCAGCATCAGTAATTATAACTTTACTAAAATAATGATACGTCGAGATAATTTTTACACTTAACCCTTTGAGTCATGAATTAATTACCTCCGTCACCGAAGGTGAATGAGGTTATGTTTTCACCACTTTCTGTCCGTTTGTTACTTACTAAATTGAATATTTTTCAAGTCTACTGGTCAGTCGATTTTGTTCTGTCTGTCTGTCTGTCTGTCTGTCTGTCTGTTGGCTGCTCTTAGAGCACCCTTATTCTGGGAATTTCCATCTGTCTGTCTGTCCGCAAAACTTTGGTCAAGCCTAGGGGCTAAACCACTCAACCGATTCCAATGAAATTTGGTAGGTAGGACCAATATTTCTGGGAATCGTATGCTTTCGAATATGGGACCCCGGGCCTGAGCAACGGCCCTTTAAAGTGCTCAAAAAATCGAAAAGAAAATCGAAAAAAAAATCGAAAAATCGAAGCTTAGAGTTCTGCGCGCAATCTATCGAGCTCCCTTCATGCCAATTTGCAGCCCTAACAAAAAATATTTGTAGGAGGAGATAGGTTTTGGGTGAGTTCATGTCGAACATTTCAGAAACAGTTAATTGCGAATATCTCTAAGAGAAAGAGTCTGATTTTGATGAAACTTGGGTGAAATGTGTACAATGTGGCGAGCATGTACACAAAAATGAATGGTTGCTATGCACACCTCCGTTGCTTAGCAACAGCTAAAATACTTTATCGTATATCGTACACTTATTGTGGACTGTACAAAAAAATCAATACCTCCGAAACTGGACCTCCGAGGGACCTGTTTTTTTTTGTGCCCAAGGAGAATTTCTTGCAGCATCATATAAAAAAATAAAATATTTAGCGAATAGATAAATGGAATTACCAGGGCTGCCATTTGTTGGAGTCTCTTTGGAAACATGCCTGAAATTTCACAAGGCGGGTTTCTGGGCACAAACTAAGAGGGCTGTCATAATCATATTTATTGTGCTAAATTGATTGATCGCATGTACATGAATATCGGCTAGTCGCGTCGGCCAGCTTTCCATCTAGAGCGAGCAGCCATGTCACCTACCGGCTTGTCTGTATGTCTGTCTGTTCGGTCCAGTGCTCCGTTAGTACAATGGTGATTTCGATGAAACTTGGTTGGTAGGTTCATACCATGACCTAGTTGTGTGCAAATGAGAACCGTTGCTATGGACCCATCCGTTGCCTAGCAACGGACCTTTGAAATTTTCAAAAAAATCTCAAAAATTTATTTTTCCGAAAATCAAAAATCGGGCCACGAGCGACTGTGGGCAGTACATTCAGCCATGTCAAAAATTTCCAGCCTGATCCTATGAAAACTGTCGGAGAAGATAGACTTTGAATGAACCCTGGTCGAAAACAATAAAAAAACGAAGTTCGTTATATCTCAGAGACTGAGTCAGATAGACATGAAACTGGTATGGTAGGTTCATGGTATGTCCTACTTATGTGTGAGAACGAACCGTTGCTATGGACGCTTTTGTTGGCTAGTAACGGCTGAAAAACGACTAAATTCAACTTGATCGACTACCCACGTCCGCCTACCGGCTTGTCTGTTTGTCACCTACAGGTCACAATTTTCAACCGATCTTCACGAAACATCACCACCTGGTATAGTTTGGCATATGGTAGAGTTTTGCATAAGCCTATTGTTTTTGAGGTCAAAAGGTGGAGGTCAACATAGGCCAAAAGTCAATAACTTAGGTGAGATTTCTAAAATTCTCAATTTTCATCCGATTGACTTAAAATTTGAAGAGGATTTATATTTCAGGTCAACAAATTCAACCACCAATTATTTTTCAGGTCAACATTGACCAAAAGGTCAACATAGGCCCAAGGTTGACAACTAAGGAGCTATTTCTAAAATCCTCAATTTTCATCTGATTGACTTGAAATTTGAAGAGGATTTATATTTCACGTCAACGAATTCAACCACCAATTATTATCTTGCCAAAACTTCGTTTTTGCAAGATCTGTTACTTGGTAAGTTTTTTTTGTTTGTTTGTTTGTTTGACTGTAATCATTGGATTTTTCACCTTTATATCACTCTGTAGAGCACAATTCTCATCGGAAACTCTTGTGGGTACACATATCGTCGTATTATTACAATACCCTTCAGCACACATAAAGGTCAAGGTCAAGGTCACTTTGCGGTAAATCATGGAGGTCACCGAAACCCTTATTTTTTGAATAATTTTAATCCAATCATCTCCAAACTTTATGGGAATATAGTTCATGGTCTGGTGCTCAGCTGATTAGTTTTTGGTGGCAATTGGCCTTGACCTTCATGGTTAGTGCTTAAGGTCGAAATATTTTGACCCCAAGGTCAAATTTTGAAATCTTAGGTACCATATCGTGTAATACCTCATATGAAAACCCTTGATGAGTGCTTTCCAGATCTGTAATAAGTTTGACGCTATGACGTCATTTGATAACGTCATGACGAACAAAAATGGATTTTTCATGAACATTTTATTTCCTCAGTTCTTATCAAAATCTTTTGATAGTACATGTGCATGAGTCCTGGAGACATACCCTTAACCATACGGACTTATTGAGGTCAAGGTCAAGGTCACAAAAATGTCAAGCATCAAGGTAGACGAAACCCTTATTTTTTGAGTAATTTTGATCGAATCATCTCCAAACTTTGTGGGAATGTAGTCAATGGCTTAGCGCTCAGCTGATTAGTGTTTGTTTGTGATCGACCTTGACCTTCAAGGTTAGCGCCTGAGGTCAAACATATTTGACCCCAAGGTCAAATTTTCAAGTTTTAGGAACCATATCGTGTAGTACCTCAAATTGAACACCTCGATGAGTGCTTTCTAGATATGTCAAGCTTGAGACATTATGATGTCATTTGGTGACGTTATGAGGCAAAAGAATATTTTTCATGGTTACTCTGTGGAACGATTCTCATCGGAATCTCTTGTAGGCAGATATTCCTCAAGGAGTCGCTCCTGGTGGATAGCAGCTCTGTTCACCTCAGTGTGACCTTAAAGAAGTCACACATGGTCACCTTTTGGCAAGATACGGGTCACCCTGCAGGTGACATTGGTTTTTCATTTTTGAGGTCAACATAGACCAAAAGGTCAACATAGGCCCAAGGTCGACAACTAAGGAGATATTTCTAAAATCCTCAATTTTCATCCGATTGACTTGAAATTTGAAAAGGATTTATATTTCATGTCAACGAATTCAAGCACCAATTATTTTTGAGGTCAACGTAGACCAAAAGGTCAACATAGGCCCAAGGTCGACAACTAAGGAGGTATTTCTAAAATCCTCAATTTTCATCCGATTGACTTAAAATTTGAAGAGTATTTATATTTCACGTCAACGAATTCAAGCACCAATTGTTTTTGAGGTCAAAATAGTTTTCTGGATTTTACAAGCGTCATGTTCTGCACGACGTCTTCTTCTTGTTTGTTTGTTTGTCTGCAGGATATCTCAAAAAGTTGTGGTGTCAGATTTTGATGAAATTTGGTGGACAGGTTGGGTGTGAAACAAGGACGAAGTGATTCGATCTTGGTGAAGATCCACATCCGGATCCGACTATTAGAATTTTTAAATGAATCGTTCACCATTGAGAGATTGGGCCAAAAACAATAAATAGCATGATATCTCAAAAATGTATTGGGCCCGATATGTTCTCGTGAATCAAGAATTACGTGGTGGAGGTATGCGCTCTACCGAGTGTCCGAGTTTCTACAATGAAATTATAATCAATTTTCTTTGCATGATTTTATTTATTTCGGATGTATTTATCTCATTGAAAGTCGTATTATCCCTCCCCCCCCATTAATCTCAAAGGGTTAAAGTGGTTAGAAAGTGTTCAATTCACCAGATATGAGTACATATGAGATGTTCTTACATTGGCTGCCATCTTTTTCTAACCTCACATCTAGACCTTTTATTTTGGTCCAATTTTTGGCAATTTTTGATATGTTGTTCTGTCGATGTAAATAGAAAAGATAAATACCATAAAGCGTTTTCTTGAAATTTTTTTGGGGGGGGTACGTGGCAATTTTTCCATATTTTGACTTTACTATTATTGTCATTTTGTGTCGTCTGTCTGTCTGTCTGTCTGTGTGTAAGAGCAATCACGCCAAAACTACTGGGCCAATTGCCACCAAACTCGGCACGTGGACCAAGTTCGACCTTGTGCTGAACATGGGCTACTTGGCTTCATCCTTAGTCACGGGGGAAGGTTGATGATACTTCTCTTCGTAAATGTGTATCGTGGAACACCACCCGGTGGTGGTGGCATTGGGTATTACAAGTCGGCTGTGGAGATAAGTTGCATTTTTGCACTGCACACCACACGTCCCTAGAGAGGGTGGGAAGCCCCAAAGCCAACGCAGGGAAAGGGAGGGGGGATGGGAGTCCGAAGGGAGGGGAAGTGGTGGGGTGGGAGGAGGAACCCAACGTTGCCCGGCAACGCCATGCACCGCTGCTCGTATATAAAATGTTCTGATTTTTTTTTGCAGAGGCGATTAATTTTGATGAACATTGCAGAGACCTGAGGTTATATAAGGTTGGCGATCAAGAAAAACGAACAAAGAAACATGTGTATTGAAGACAGAATGTAACCGATAGACCGATTCATTTATTCATTTATTTACGCTGCAAAGCTCGTTCGAGCTCAATCCGTGTTGTGATGACGTCACGAGGCAAAACAAAGGCATCGGTGGCGGCCTAGCGGAGGAAGAGCGGGTTCGCGGCCATGCAGTCCAATGGGGTTGCGGGAAACGGGAGCGACTTAACGATACAGAACGGTGGGGATGCGGATGGGGATGGAGACGGCCTTGAGGTGCCGGCGAAGAAGGCGCACTGCCTGTCGCAGAGGGAGCGCGATGTGGTGCGGATTGTCGGGCAGTACCTTAATGGCCTCGGTCTCAGGTTGGAAAGGATAGGCCCTCACTATGCTTGTACGTGCTGTGGAATTCGAATAGCGTTTGTGTTTCTTGAACTTGGTGTTTGTGTGTTTTATGTGTGTGTTTTATGTGTGTGTTTGTGAGTGTGTGTGTGTTTGTGAGTGTGTGTGTTTTATGTGTGTGTTTGTGAGTGTGTGTGTTTTATGTGTGTGTTTGTGAGTGTTTGTGTTTTATGTGTGTGTTTGTGAGTGTGTGTGTTTTATGTGTGTGTTTGTGAGTGTGTGTGTTTTATGTGTGTGTTTGTGAGTGTGTGTGTTTTATGTGTGTGTTTGTGAGTGTGTGTGTTTTATGTGTGTGTTTTATGTGTGTGTTTGTGAGTGTGTGTGTTTTATGTGTGTGTTTGTGAGTGTGTGTGTTTTATGTGTGTGTTTTATGTGTGTGTTTGTGAGTGAGGGTGTTATATGTGTGTGTTTGTGAGTGTGTGTGTTTTATGTGTGTGTGTTTGTGTTTTATGTGTGTGTTTTATGTGAGGTGAGTGTGTGTTTGTGAGTGTGTGTGTTTTATGTGAGTGTGTGTGTTTTATGTGAGTGTGTGTGTTTTATGTGAGTGTGTGTGTTTTATTTATGTGTGTGTGTTTTGAGTGTGTGAGTGTTTTGAGTGTGTGAGTGTTTTATGTGTTGTTTGTGTGTTATGTGTGTGTTTTATGTGTTTTGTGTGTGTGTGTTTTATGTGTGAGTGTGTTTGTGTTTTATGAGTGTGTTTGTGAGTGTGTGTTTTATGTGTTTGTGTGTTATGTGTGTGTGTTTTATGTGAGTGTGTGTGTTTTATGTGTGAGTGTGTGTATGTGTGTGTGTTTTATGTGTGTGTTTCATGTGAGGTGAGTGTGTTTTATGAGTGTGTTTGTGAGTGTGTGTGTTTTATGTGAGTGTGTGTGTTTTATGTGTTTGTGTGTTATGTGTGTGTTTTGTGTGTGTGAGTGTTTTATGTGTTGTTTGTGTGTTATGTGTGTGTGTTTTATGTGTGTGTTGTGTGTGAGTGTGTTGTGTGTGTGAGTGTTTTATGTGTGAGTGTGTTTGTGTTTTCTGTGTGAGTGTGTTTGTGTTTTATGTTTGAGTGTGTTTGTGTTTTATGTGTCTGTGTGTTATGTGTGTGTTTTATGTGTTTGTGTGTTTGTGTTTGTTTTATGTTGAGCGTTGTGTGTTTTATGAGTGTGTGTTTTTTATGTGTATGTGAGTGTTTTATGAGTGTGTTTTATGTGAGTGTGTGTGTTTGTGTTATGTGTGTGTTTTATGTGTGTGTGTGTGTTTGTGTTTTATGGGTGTGTTTTATGTGAGGTGAGTGTGTATTTTATGAGTGTGATTGTGAGTGTATGTGTTTTATGTTATGTGTGTATTTTGAGTGTGTGAGTGTTTTGTGTGTGTGTTTTGAGTGTGTGTTTTTGTGTGTGTGTGTTGTGTTTGTGTGTTTTGAGTGTGTGAGTGTTTTGTGTGTTGTTTGTGTGTTATGTTTGTGTTTTATGTGTGTTTTGTGTGTGTTTTATATGTGTGTTTTGTGTGTGTGAGTGTTTTATGTGTGAGTGTGTTTGTGTTTTATGTTTGTGTTTTATGAGTGTGTTTGTGAGAGTGTGTTTTACATGGTTATGTGTTTGTGTGTTATGTGTGTGTGTTTTATCTGTTTGTGTGTTTGTGTTTGTTTTATGTTGAGCGTTGTGTGTTTTATGAGTGTGTGTGTTTTATGTGTGTGTATGTGTTTTTTATATTTTGTGGGGGGGCTATCCGAATATCTGAGTCATGGTACATTTAATGGCAGAAGTACAATTGTAAAAGCCGTGCTACTTTTATCACAAACAATATTATGACTTGGCCAGTCATAGTTCGATTTTGTACATTAATATATATATATATATATATATATATATACACCTCAGAGAAAATGAACACATAAACAAGGATCGTTTGTTACCCTCACCGAAGGAGAGTGTATTGCATTTCGATCTGTCTGTTTGTCTGCATTGAATGTACTAAAGTAGGCCACAAACGGCACCAAGTACATCTATCAACCGAGTATGTCTATAAAGTATGTACAATTAGAATGTGAGTACATCTACAAAGTACGTACAATTAGAATGTCCTTAAAATGCATACTAAAAAAAACCATATGAAACTGGAAGGGCAGTCGGTAGAGCGCATACCTCCGCCACACAATGCCTGATCCATGAGAACATATCAGGCCCAATACATTTTTGAAATATCATGCGATATATCATTTTTGCTCTATCTCTGAATGGTGAAGAATCACTTTAAAAATTAAATAATTCTCGTATCCAGATCTTGTTTCAGATCTTCAACAAAATCGAATCAAATTGACCTTGTCACACACCCAACGTGTCCACCAAGTTTCGTCCGAATCCGTCCACAACTTTTTTGAGAAATCGTGCTACATTTCATTTTTGGCCCCATCTCTCAATGGTGAAGAATCACTTTTAAAATTATTGGATCCGGAACCGGATCTTCACGAAAATCTGATCAGTTCATCCTTGTCACAAACTTAATTTGCCTTCAAAATTTCATCCGAATCCTTCAAAACCTTTTGAGATGTACTGCTCACAGACAGACAAATAGACAAACAAACAGGGGTGAAAACATAACCTCCATCCACTTTGGGTGGCGGAGGTAATTAATGATTGTTTTCACGTTTCCAACACTGACGTCACATTATTTTGCAGTTTCACGTTTACTAATCCGGTGTTTCTCCAAAATTATCTGTTCCCAATCTTTTAATACGTTTCCTTGATTGACTCCAAGTGGTTGCATTTGAGAATTCTCAAGATTACCTTATATGGATTTATTGCCATTGTTTCACATCAGTGTACCATTTAAACATAACACAACTCTATGAAAGACCAGTTGATTCCATAAGGCTCACAACAAGTGTGTGTGTCTATCCTGAGGCATGCCAGAAAATACCTTCTTGCAAATCTCAAGGTTGAACTCTCCAACCTATCTCCTTCCTCTGATTCATGCTGGCATCTTGTCAAGTCTGGTGAATGTTTCCTCTTCATCACGTCCATCGCCTCAAATGGCATTATTTCAGACTCTTCCCAAGATAAGGCAGAATGTCTAAACTCTGTGTTTTCCTCCAAATCTCGTCGACTCAATTGATGCTGTTCTGTCTCCATCTTACTCCCTCATATCCACTGTATGCTGGACTTTGTATCCTACTCATCCGAGAAGGCAGAGCAAGCTCCGTCCAGCCGTGACCCTGCTTCAACAATGGGCACAGGTGGCATCAGTGTCCATGTTCTAAAATTCTGCACTCTGCCTTCTTGCTTCCCTTTGTCTGCCATATTCAGTCTGTCCTTTTCGTTTGGCTACCTCCCGTTGGCTTGGGAGTCAGCAAGCATAACTCCCATCTCCGAGAAGGGTGCAAGAACAGATCCTATCAACTATATGCCAGTGATTTTACTTTCAATTACAAGCAAAGTCTTGGAATTCATCATCGCTGCTAATGTCAAGTCTTTCCTGTTTTTAAAATTTAAACAGTCTGATCGCTGAACATCAGTTTGGATTGCGTCTCAGGCACTCAACTCTCGACGTGCTGCTGCCCCTCTCTCAGCAATGGCTGCTCCTCTCAAACTAGAGGTTAGGACCCTCTCCTTGGACATATATCGGGCCTTTGACATAGATTGGGATCCTGCTTTGCTTGCTAAACTCTCTGCCTATGCAATAGAAGGATGCCTTCATTCCATGTATTTCTGACTTCCTCCACTTTCACAGTCAACATGTTACTATCAGAGACCCTCTCCTTTCCTCTCCCTGTGGAGTTTAGAGTTTCCCACAGTGTGTTCGGCCCAGTCTTGTTCCTCATTTACATATAAATGACGTCATCGATGCTCTGGAAAACCTGCTCTTGCTTTTTTGCAGAAGACTTCACATTGTGCTGTACACTGTACAGTACCCCCATCCCCACTGCTGGATAGACTGAAGCTGCATCACTCTCTGCTGATTTGGAATTTATTAGATGCTGATCTGATAGATGGAACATGTCCTTGAACTCTAGAAAATTTCACTGTCTCACCCTGTCACTCTGGAAGGATAATCAAACTAACCCACCGATACATTTCTATGGACAGACACTGGTTAGAGGTTCAGTCTCTTGAACTTCTAAGACTCACCATCAACCATGACCTCTCTCTTGGAATGAACACCATAAATCTGGCCTCCAAAGCCAGTCACAGACTGGGCATCCAATGTCAATCCAAGTCTTTCCTTGGAAAATCAGAGCTACTCACAGTCTACAAGACCTTTGTCCATAGCTTACTGAGGTACTGCTCTCCACTCTGGGCTTGTGCCCCAGCTTCACATTTGTCTCCTGCATTCTTTGGAATCTAAGGCTCTCAACATTATTGGAGTCTCCCATAACAAGGCCGAAGCATAACATCTGTTGTTTTCATATAGCAGACATGTCTCTGCTCTCTGTGTTTTTACCGCCTCTTGTCCAATATTGCTCCCTGTGCTCTCAGACTTCAAACCCTCCCCAGCAACTACAGGATGCATGTGTTCTTTCAGTAACCCTCTCCTAGTTAAACCTCCAAAATCCAGGCTAACAGCACACAACTCCTTTGTTCCTCGCTTCTGTCATCCATGAAACTGGCTTCGAGGCCATTCTTTCCCACTTCCTCCAAGGCTTCAAGCAGGCCACAGTGCACCACCACCTCATGTCATCCCCCATCCTGACTCATGATATTTATTTCCCCTCTTCACCCAACCCTCTTACTCACTAATTTCAGTGTTTCCTCTCCTTTTCTCTGTCATCTTTTCTTGTTCTTTATTATCTTGTGGCCGTGCCCAGTTGTTGTCCCGCTACCCCACGTAGATTTAACCTTTGCTTGACCGTGAGCCTCGCTCTTGTAGAAGAAAAACAAAAAGAGAATTGCAACACCAAATCGTGCAGACGGTCGGCCTCCTGTGAATTCAGCGTTATTTATGTTCTCCTTGAGCATGAACGTGATGACCTAGCTGTTTCACAGCACGTGTTGCCTGCCATATTGACTTTACCCAGAATGCTTTGATGTATACAAGTTGCTCAGGATGGACAGTGTAAATTTATACAATGAAAGGTCCAATTGAACCTTGAACGGCCTTCGTGTAACCAATCCCATGAGTTCACGCTGCATTTGAGCAAAATCCAAAACCTAAAACACTTTTGTCTCCCATTGCTGCTTTGTGCATATGGCAGGAAGTCAAAGTTTGTTTCTCTGCAGTGGAATATCAACAGGAGTCTTTTCTTGGCATTCGGTGCATTCATAAAATACATTCAGCATGCCAAAACGAGAATAATAACAAAGTACAGATATATTGCTTACAGGATGTACGGGTAATGGGGTTTGGAGTAGGTATAAGATGTTGTACCACGATGTAATTCTACTTCGGTAAATAATACATTTTACCTGCTGTCCAGCACAGCTCGCATAACCCTCTAATCAAAATGATTGCAACTGTGCTCAACTAATTTGCGATGTACTTCTCTGGCTTGCCTACCTCATGTTGCTGTCAGTTGGTGAATTTGGTGTAGCGAGTCATGCCGTGTTGGCATCCAATGAGTGGTGTGGCTAAATAAGTTTCCCCAGCTGCTTTTTCTGCTCCTCTTTAAATAATGATGCTCCCACAAGTCCCTGCTGTGACCTGGGATGATCTTCATAAGGACTTGGACATTATAAACCGAGTAACACATCCTTCACACGACCAAGCATGTGATTTCAGGCGTGTGAAAATCAACAGGTGGTTGCAAGTTTTGACCCAATAATAAAAACAAAAAGGTACCGCACGCTCTGCAGTTAAGAGTTATTACTCCGCATGTGTGACGTGAAAAGCAGGGTGAAGCAATTGGTTTACTTGGTCTGTAGCCTCGCGTTGGCTTCACGGTTAAGCAGGCTGGCTTACGATCTTAGGCTCTTGAGTTTGAGCCCTTGTCATGCTGTTGAAATAACATCAGGTGGGTTGACTCAGCCCGTCATCTTTCTGAGGTTGGCAAAATGAGTACCACCTTACTGGTAACAGGGATACTGCATCAGCGGCACAGCAACGCTTTCAGAAATGATGCAACCAGCTGCCACAGACTGCATACAAAACACCAACTACTTTATCCGTCTCTCTGTCCACACACATCAATTTATGATCGAGGTTTTTAATGATTGAGTTATGAACCTGATTTTAATTGAATGTCATATTTTTGAACATGAATCGGAAAACGAACCTGAAGTTTTGCAGTATTTTGGATTTGGATTCGTCCCGATCGCACTTGCGCAGAGAGGAGTGACATAATAATTTTTTACTCTTGTCTACCTGCCTGGTAGTCAAATAAAACTGAAAATCATTCCAAACAAGAAACTTACCGTTTTTAAGGACGTCATAAAGTACACAAACAACAGGCACGAAGAACTAATGTAATGTACTCAATAAGGTGGTGTAAAAGACTGTGCATCAACAGCGGTAAACTTCCAAAAAATGTTTTTCTCAACATTTAAAATCTTAACTTTATTTCAATTGGTGGTGGTGGTGGTTGTTGTATGGCAGCTTAGCTGCTGGGATAGCTATCATTTCTTGAAGCGCGACTGTGTCGCTGATGCAGTGCCCCGCTACCAGTGCACACACTGGAACTGGTACTCATTTCGCCGACCTCGGAAGGATGACAGGCTGAATCAACCCAATGGTGTATTAATTCAGCAGCCGACGGGGCTTGAACTCAGGACCCACTCAGGACCCTCGGATCCCTCGTATCCCAAACCACCACCCTAACCACTGAGCCAACACCAGGCTTATTTCAATTGAATTATATGCTTGGACACTAAAGCACAAATCGCCTTTTTGGCACTTTCAGAAACCTTTCGTTTAGCATTCTTTGGACAAAATATTATGGCATTTTACACCATTTCGACCCATCAAATTTGCCGCTCGCAGATCCTGCTCATCAATGTCTCTCTCTCTCTCTCTCTCTCTCTCTCTCTTTCTCTTTCTCTTTCTCTTTCTCTTTCTCTTTCTCTCTCTCTCTCTCTCTCTCTCTCTCTCTCTCTCTCTCTCTCTCTTCTCTCTCTTTCTCTTCTCTCTCTCTTTCTCTCTCTCTTTCTCTCTCTTTCTTTCTCTCTTTCTTTCTTTCTCTCTCTTTCTTTCTCTCTCTTTCTTTCTCTTTCTCTCTCTTTCTTTCTCTCTCTTTCTTTCTCTCTCTTTCTTTCTCTCTCTTTCTTTCTCTCTCTCTTTCTCTCTCTTTCTTTCTCTCTCTTTCTTTCTCTCTCCTTTCTCTCTCTTTCTTTCTCTCTCTTTTCTCTCTCTCTCTCTTTCTTTCTCTCTCTTTCTTTCTCTCTCTTTCTTTCTCTCTC